>NC_054477.1:58522948-58830983 GCF_017639515.1 Carcharodon carcharias | reverse complement strand
TCCCAGATTCCTGGGGCTGGGGTGCGCTGAGCGCTTCACTGCTCCCAGATTCCTGGGGCTGGGGTGCGCTGGCCTCTTTGGGTTGTGGGCAAAGCTGCGGTGCGCTGGTCTCCTCATTGTCTCCAATGTTCTGGATTTCGGGTATCTCATCTTCCAACTCCCTAGAGCTTTGTCGCTTCTTCTGTAGGTGCTGCCCTTGTTCTTCTTTGTCTGACGAGCAGCTGCCCTTGTCATCCATGTCGGATGGGAGACGCCTCTTGCCACTTGTCTGGGAAGTGGCTTGGTCCCTTCTTAGCCCGTTCTTCCTTTTGGCTTTCTTCATCAGCTGCCACTCACCCTGCTGATTTTCCACTGCTTCCTCCTCCTCCATTGATTCGGTCTCCTGAGGAGTGGGAGGTTCAGGAGGCAGTGCTGTTGATTGGCTCTCTGCTGCCTCAATCTTTTCCTCCACCTTGACTCTCTCTGTGTCCTCCTTTGTCCCGTTGTTCTCACTGGGGCCATGGTGGTTGGAGTGTTGCAAATGTCCTTGGTAGTAGTGACACGAAGCATTTCATCTGCTTCCCCCTCGTTTGCTTTGGCTGCCTGTGCATAAGTGAGGCAGCGTTTGGGGCAGGTTCTGTAGAGGTGACCTGCCTCGCCACACAGGTTGCAGCACTTAGTCTGTTTGCAGTCCTTTGTCTGGTGCCCTTCCTGTTTGCAGTTCTTGCAGAGGGCAGTTCTTTCAGTTGGCCGCCACATGACCAGACTTGCCGCATCAGCGACCAAGTTTGGGCTGCCCAGCGTAGACAAGGTAGCCACAGCTTCCCCCGATAGCGAAGCTGGAAGGAGGGTGGAAGTGGCTCCCTTGCCATCGATCTTGAGCGTGACCTTGACCTGGCGTTTGCATGTCCAAATCCCAAAGGCGTCTCTAACCTCGGTGCAGCTCCCAACCTTGTCGATGTACCTGGTGAGCAAGTTGAACACGTCGGCAGCAGGGACATGGGGGTTGTAGAGATGCACAGTCACCACATGGTTCCATTGCAATGGCAGAGCAAAGAGCAGCTCCACCGTCAGGATCTTCATCTCTGGCTGGTCTCTCTTCTCCTCGAGCACCTTTGGGAACTTGATGCAAGCTGTCACACGCTTGAAAGTCACGTCAAAAAATCCAGCGCTGGGGAAGTTTTGCAGGGAGTAGATCTCCTCCGCTTCAAATCCACATGCCTTCAACAGGATCTGCTTGATGAAGAAGGCCCGATCCATGGGTGCTCCTCCTTCGCTGTCCTTCACCGTCACCCAAATCTTAGCCTAAGTGATCCATGTAGCAATATTCTCCCAATGCATAATCATCTCAAGATTTTATATCCAATGTAACATATTTCTCATAGGCCAAACTACTGAAGGATTAACACTTGAAACTCAACCTATCTTTTTCAGATAATGGTTGACCCACTGTATATTTCTGCCATTTTCTGTTTTTATGTCAGAAATCCAACATTTAGTTTTCTTTTTGTACCTTATCACATTCCTTTTCAGCTTCATCTCTGCCTTTTTATAATTTCAGCCCATTGAAGGGTGCAATACTTCTATTCATATTTAAAGGGCTAGCTTTTCTGATCTCAGAACTGACCAACACTGGTCACAGTCAAATGCATTTTGTATTCAGTCTTCCCACTAACTTGAGAACTCCCTGTGGGAAACAATGTAAGTTTTCACATTTATGGTCGTTCCTTTTGTTTAATGTTGTTCAATAAAAATAGACTTGAATTCAGCTGTGCTTTGAAATTATGTCCCCAAGAATTGGGTTATGGTAAAGCACCCTTAATGAGTTGGAGGATTTCACATTCATGAATAGATTTAATTGTTGATAGATTATTTTGTTACATGCCTAGTATTTTGCCATTTTTAATGTCAGAGATTTTGCAGGAGAATGAATGATGTGTGACCCTCTTCAACAAGCACAGTTCTTTCCCCTTCCCATATTCTCTCAACTGTGCTCAAAATCATCTGTCACTTATTATCCCTGTTGATTAATGTGAGTATATTAGGGTTCATGAACAAGAATTGTGCAAAAGATTTATGTTGCAACTGTGAGATTTTATCAATTTAAAAAATGTAAAAATTGCAGGGTGTAAATGAAGGTCACTTTGCTGATTTCTCATAAGAATTTTTGAAGTACCATCGCCATACTAGCCTGTCCATAGGCCTAGTTGTCTGTAGTTGCTTGTTTTCCAAAGATGTTTAACCTTGGAATCTATTATTCAAACGGATAAAATACAGCAAAAATGAAATATAAATTGAAAACCTGGGAAGTGCAGAGCAGGATAGTCAACATCTGTAAAGAGAAGACATGGATTTTGATGTTTCAGGTATGAAACAGCAACTGAGCCATGAAATGCTGGATTGGTTGACCAGTGATGCCTTCCTGAATTTTACAAAATATTTCCACCACTAGGTGGGGCTGCATATAGTACATTCTGATACTGCTCACATATTTATGATTAACTGTCATATTTACATTGGGTGGAATCGTCCTAGATTTGCACCAAGTGCGGTAGTGGGCGGGAGAAATGATGATTTACCCACCGGCCGCACTGGCGGCTTTTCAAGCCGTATCGTCCCAATCTCGCTGCATTAATTATCCATTGCCAGAAACACACCGTTTCGATGGCATGCTGGTTGTCATTCGCCCGCCACACCATCACCTCGCCGCTCCATCATGGTGGGTGCCGTATTTAGAAGTACAGCCATGCACACACCTCTCAGCGCTTCCAGCCCACGACTGCTGCATGGAAGACATGGCTCCGAAAGGCAATAAGGCTGCAGCCCCCAGGTTTAATGACGCTTCCCCTCTAGCACCTTGTGGATGCAGTGGAGGCCCACCGTGATGTCCTCTACCCCAGCTCTGACTACAGGCTGCGCAGCAACATCAATCCGGTTTGGGAAGCGGTGGTCAGTGCTAATGCCCTGCAAAAGAGGACAGCCACTTAGCGCCGCAAGAGGATGGATGATCTCCATTCCACCAGGGTGAGTCTCTGTTCTCATCACTGTCAACTCACACGCTCACAAACCCATCACATGTCCACAGTGACCTCATTCACTGCCAGTTTAAGAGACATTACCATTCACTCTCTCACACGCACCTTCATTGTCCTCATCCCGTCCTTGGGACCACTCACACATGCCAGGCATACTTATCATCTGGCCTAGCAGGTGCCCTGCTTACACTCTGTCTCTATTCATCCAGGACAAGCCGGCACACAACAAGAGGGAGATGTCGTAGACTGGTGGAAGAACACCTGAAATCAAGGTCCTCATGGACTTTGAAAACAGGGCCATCCAGCTGGCCGGTGAGGATCTGGACGGGTCCTGTGCTGCCGGTGAGGTTGGTGCTGCTCTACCAAATGAGGATCCAGCAGTGCAACATCCATCAGACAACCACGCTGTGACTGATGGGTCCTGTTTCACAGGCCACTGCCATGCACTAATTATCTTCCCTTGCTTTCGCAGGCATATCTGGGCAACACCTGACAGAGTCCACAACCCAGGGCCTCCAATTAAGCTCCCAAAGAAATCTCTGAAGAGGAATCTGAAGGCACCCTCCCTGAAAACCCATCACAGCGCTCACCCACACCTCCACCAGTGCAAAAACAAACATCTCGGAGGAACCTAGCTTTAGAATAGCTCCAGGATCACAATCTGGTGAGCACTTCACACTTTCTGATTCACAGCAGGCGGGGGCAGGGACTTCCCAGGTGTCCAGCATGCGGAGGACTGCTAGAGGTCAGGAATTTGCTGAGTCCGAGTCAGATGATGAGCTTCTTGACGGTCATGACTCAGTTGCTGGATACAAAGGCAAGCTCGGGAACATCAGGAAGGGATGTTGGCTGCATACCTCAGATTGCAAGGCATGATGGAGGAGTCCATCTGCCTTCAGGCTGAGGTGATAGCACAGGCATGGTAGCACACTGAGTGCAACACTAGTAGGGTGGCAGCTGCCATGGAGACCTTGGTCCAGGACTTCGCTCCTGCGCTGCTGCATGTACTGAACTCCATCGCTGAAGCCATAGTTAGCCTCCAACAGTGTGTACGCAAGAGGGATGCTGGACAGCTCGATCTCACTCCAGCTACTCCTTCTCCTCAAGGAGTCAGCCAGGGGCCCTCCGGCACCCATAGAGAGGAGGATCAGCAGGTGCCCACCCTGAGGCCATCCATCCAAGAGTATCCAGCCCATCTGAATCTCCTCTTCCTGTGACCCCAGTAGCTCCAGCTGCACAGGCTGAGGAGGGTGCCACTGCCACACAGCAGGACCCCAAAAGCAGGCTGAGGCCCTCCAGCGCTTGGTCCTCCAGAAGACACCCGCCAAGGTCATCACAGACCTGCAGTCAGCAGGCTGCCTCCACCTTCACTGTCAGTGTCCGGGGAGCACCAAAACATAGAGGCAGGGTTAGGAAGTTAAGAAGATATAACTGCACAGCCTGGGCATGGGTGTCAATCACTTGTACATAATGTTCACGATTGTAAGTAAACTTTCAACAATGTCTCCCTGCCTATGGCTCCTTGTTCTGATGAGCAGTGTTCTTGTCACTCAGATGTGAAACCTTTCTGCACAAGATAAAGGCAGGTGCCTCAGTTCAGGGCCTCTTCCCTACAACCACACCAACCCCCTCCACCTCTCTGTCTCTCTATCTCTCCGCCCCCCACACACACACCTTAAACCAGCTTATATTTCAGCTCTTTCCTGGACTCGAACTCAAGTTCTGTCGAAGGGTCATGAGGACTCGAAACGTCAACTCTTTTCTTCTCCGCCGATGCTGCCAGACCTGCTGAGTTTTTCCAGGTAATTCTGTTTTTGTTTTGGATTTCCAGCATCCGCAGTTTTTTTGTTTTTACCTCTTCCCTGTGTTTTGTGCAGCCTTCAGACCAAAGTGATGGTCCAGCCTCACATTCCCTGGACACATTAGTGATGCCTGCACCTTGATAGTGCTTGTCGTTGCTGCCATAATGTCATGGGTAGGCATTACAGAGTTCCGTCATTCTTTCTGTGTGCTCGCAGCATCTTTAAGGTGGGGCTGGCCCCATCTCATTAACATCTGTGACCAGTAATGCTGTGCTCCTAAAGGGGTCAGGTGCTGAAGGCAGACAAAGGATCAGGTGCTTTTGAAGTTACATGGTTGCATCTCCAAGGTATGACCCTGAGCAAAGCGCAAACAAGCTGCCCTCAGCCAGACAGGAGTCAGAGGCTATGTGAAGATCTATTGAGTGTCCTCACTGCATGACATTATCATTCGCTTGCAATCGAGTGAATATTAGGACCTCCATTGGGTCTCCATGACAGGAGCATAATCACAGAGGGTATGTGCGCTGCCATAAGTCAGACTGGAGTCAAACGTGCATAGTGCAATGTGAGGATCCATGATGTATGAGGGGGAGAGTTACCTGGACGCTTTGTTTCAGGAGGCGGCCACACCCAGTAGATTAAGTACCTCAAATTCGGTTAGTGGTCAGGGTCAGCAGGGTATGACTGCAAGTGAGGCAGGTAGAGGGATCCTGTGTTCAGGAACAGAGGAGCCTCAGCTCTTGACCTTGTCCAACAGGTACGAGGTACTTGCTCCCTGTGTGGATGAGGAACAGGGCTGTAGGGAGCATGAGCCAGCTTTGCCCATTGGACTGCATGCTGTGCTCTCAACTCAGGTGCAGGCATTCTCCTAACCCACACTGCAAGACTGCACTGTTAGCTTGAGCCATGGGGAAGACTTGTCCAAACCAACAGAGGGCGCTGGTGAGAAGTGACTGAAGCATTCTGGGAGAAGTCACCGCAGACACTGCGACTCAGGAGGGAATTGAGGAGGACCAACTGTCAAAGAATGGAATCGCCCCAAACATTACACTGCTGTAGTGTTTCCATCTCTCCCTCCTCCTCAAACCTAAAAAAAAAAGAGAAAGGAAGAGGCAGTGCCTTCAGGAGTGCACCAGACCTGCAATGGACACTCTTCTGAAAGTGGATTTTGAAGAGAAAGCAGCTGATTGGTGAGTAACTCCTGGGACCACGCTCAGAGGGAGGAGCACTGGAGCAGTGAGTATAAATCTAGCTTACCTCGGGGTTTCTTGGCCTTGTCTCCAGGGAGCAGACTCGGAGAGAGGAGCAGAGGAGCGGTGACCTCGGGGCACAGAGTAACTGAAGCCAAAACTGAAAAAGTGACATCACAGGAAAGCTGTAACCTGATTAGTTGGTAGGAAATCTGCACCAACTTTGAAAAAAAAAACACTGCAAAGCTAATTAATAAATTAATTATCTAAGTTGAGATGGCTGGGTAGGCGATGTGCTGTAGCTGTATGATGTGGGAGCTGGCAGATCCCATTGCGAGCTGCAGTGACCACATCTGCAGCAAGTGTTGGTTGCTGGAGGAACTCTGGCTCAGTCCAAGCTCCGGACGCTGTGGCACATCCGGGAGGGGGAGAGTTACCTGGACGCTTTGTTTCAGGAGGCGGTCACACATGGTAGATTAAGTACCTCAAGTTCAGTCAGTGGTCAGGGTCAACAGGTTGTGACTGCAAGTGAGGCAGGTAGAGGGATCCTGTGTTCAGGAACAGAGGAGCCTCAGCTCTTGACCTTGTCCAACAGGTACAAGGTACTTGCTCCCTGTGTGGATGAGGAACAGGGCTGTAGGGAGGATGAGCCAGCTGACCGTGGCACAGGAGGCCATTCAAGAGGGAAGAGCAAAAATACAAGTGGTAGTTGTAAGGGATTCTATAATTAGGGGAATTGATAGCATCCTTTGTAAGCAGGATCGAGAGTCCTGCATGGTATGTTGCCTGCCCGGTGTCAGGGTGAGGGACATCTCTGATCAGCTTGAAAGGATATTGGAGAGGGAGGGGGAGGATCCAGTTGTTGTGGTCCACGTCGGGACAAATAACATAGGTAAGATTAGGAAAGAGGACCTGTTTGGGGATTATCAGAACCGATCTGGGACCAATGTTCTAGCAAAAAGGGTAAATAGGGTGGTCAACAGGACTTTAAACTAGAAAGGGGGGGGAGGAGGAGGGAAAGGTAAAACTCCAAGAAGTATGCAAAGCAGCAGGTTAGTGTGTGGGGGGTTGGATTCAACTTCATGGAAAATTATGAAAAAACTGAAACGAAAGGAGAGCGCAGGGGAGGCTATTAAAGTCCCCAGAACACAAAATAGGACAGAGTGTTTGGAAAGGGCTAGGAATCTAACTTCAAGCACATCAGATAAAGGGACGACAATGAGAAAGGGGACAGGAAATACAGGACTGAAGGTGTTGTATCTGAATGCACGCAGTATGCGAAATAAGGTAAATGAGCTTGTGGTGCAGATTGAAATTGGCAGGTATGATGCGGTGGGCATCATGGAGACATGGCTGCAAGGGGATCAGGACTGGGAGCTAAATATGCAAGGATATACATTCTATCGAAGAGATAGGCAGGTTGGCAGAGGGGTTGGGGTTGTTTTGTTTGTAAGAAATGAAATTAAATCAATAGCAAGAAATGACGTAGGGTCAGATGATGTAGAATCTATGTGGGTAGAGTTGAGGAACTGCAAAGGTAAAAAAACCATAATGGGGGTAATGTACAGGCCTCCGAACAGTAGTCAGGATGTGGGGCACAAGATACACAAGGAGATAGTAAAGGTGTGTCAGAAAGACAAGGTTACAGTGATCATGGGAGATTTCAATATGCAGGTAGACTGGGAAAATCAGGTTGGTAGTGGATCCCAAGAAAAGAAATTTGAAGAATGTCTACGAGATGGCTTTTTGGAGCAGCTTGTGGTGGAGCCAACTAGGGAACAGGCAATTCTAGATTTAGTGATGTTGTAATGAGGCAGATTTGATAAGGGAGCTTAAGGTGAAGGAACCCTTAGGAGGAAGTGACCATAATATGATAGAATTTACCCTGCAATTTGAGAGGAAAAAGCTGGAATCAGATGTAACGGTATTACGGTTGAATAAAGGCAACTACAGAGGTGTGAGGGAAGAGCTGGCCAGAATTGACTATGAGATGAGCCTAGCAGGAAAGACAGTGCATCAGTAATGGCAGGAGTTTCTGGGAGTAATTTGGGAGACATAGCAAAAATTCATCCCTAGTAAGAAGAAGCATCCTAAAGGGAGGACAAGGCAACCATGGCTGACAAGGGAAGTCAGGGACAGCATAAAAGCTGAAGAGAAAGCATACAATGCGACGAAAAGCAGTGGGAAACCAGGAGATTGGGAAGCCTACAAAGACCAACAGAGGACAAGTAAAAAAGAAATAAGGAGGGAGAAGATTAAATATGAGGGTAAACTAGCCAGTAATATAAAAGAAGATTGTAAGAGTTTTTTTAGATATATAAAGGGTAAGAGAGAGGCAAAAGTGGACATTGAGCCGCTGGAAAATGACACTGGAGAAGTAGTAGTGGGGAACAAAGAAATGGCGGAGGAACTGAATAGATACTTTGCGTCAGTCTTCATGGTGGAAGACACGAGTAACATCCCCAAAGTTTAAGAGAGTCGGGGGGCAGAGGTGAGTATGGTGGCCATTACCAAGGAGAAGCTGCTAGGAAAACTGAAAGATCTGAAGGTGGATAAATCACCTGGGCCAGATGTATTACACCCCAGAGTTCTGATGGAGATAGCTGAAGAGATAGTGGAGGCGTTAGAGGTGATCTTTCAGGAATCACTGGAGTCAAGGAGGATCCCAGAGGACTGGAAAATCACTAACGTAACCCCCTGTTTAAGAAGGGAGTGAGGCAAAAGACGGGAAATTACAGGCCGATTAGCCTGACCTCGGTCGTTGGTAAGATTTTAGAGTCCATTATTAAGGATGAGATTTCAGAATACTTGGAAGTGCATATAAAATAGGGCAAAGTCAGCATGGTTTCATCAAGGGGAGGTCATGCCTGACAAATCTGTTAGAATTCTTTGAAGAGGTGTTGAGTAGGTTAGACTAAGGAGAGCCAATGCATGTTATCTACTTGGACTTCCAGAAGGCCTTTGACAAGATGCTGCACAGGAGGCTGCTCAGTAAGATAAGAGCCCATGGTGTTAGAGGCAAGGTACTAGCATGGATAGAAGATTGGCTGCCAGGCAGGAGGCAGAGAGTGGGGATAAGGGAGTCCTTCTCAGGATGGCGGATGGTGACTAGTGGAGTTCTGCAGGGGTCAGTGTTGGGACCACAACTTTTCACTTTATACATTAATGATCTAGGTGAAGGAACTGAGGGCATCCTCACTAAGTTTGCAGATGATACAAAGATAGGTGAAGGGACAGGTAGTATTGAGGAGGCGGGCAGGCTGCAGAAGGATTTGGACAGGTTAGGAGAATGGGCAAAGAAGTGGCAGATGGAATACAACGTGGGGAAGTGTGAGGTCATGCACTTTGGTAGGAAGGATAGAGGCATAGACTATTTTCTAAATGGGGAGAGAATTCAGAAATCTGGAGTGCAAAGGAACTTGGGAGTCCTAGTCCAGGATTCTCTTAAGGTTAACTTGCAGGTTGAGTCGGTAGTTAGGAAGGCAAATGCAATGTTGGCATTTATTTCGAGAGGACTAGAATATAAAAGTAGGCTTAATAAGGCTCTGGTCAGACCACATTTAGAATATGGTGAGCAATTTTGGGCTCCGTATCTCAGGAAGGATGTGCTGGCCCTGGAGAGGGTCCAGAAGAGATTCACGAGAACGATCCCAGGAATGAAAAGCTTAACATATGAGGAACATTTGAGGACTCTGGGTCTATACTCAATGGAGTTTAGAAGGATGAGGGGGGATCTGATTGAAGCTTACAGAATATTGAAAGGCCTGGATAGAGTGGAAGTGGGGAAGATGTTTCCATTAGTAGGAGACACTAGGACCTGAGGGCACAGCCTCAGAGTAAAGGGAAGACCTTTTAGAACAGAAATGAGGAGAAACTTCTTTAGCCAGAGATTGGTGAATCTATGGAATTCATTGCCACAGAAGGCTGTGGAGGCCAGGTCATTGAGTGTATTTAAGACCAAGATAGATAGGTTCTTGATTGATAAGAGGATCAAAGGTTACGGGGAGAAGGCGGGAGAATTGGGTTGAGAAACTTATCAGCCATGATTGAATGGTGGAGCAGACTCGATGGGCCAAATGGCCTAATTTCTACTCCTATGTCTTATGGTCTTATGGTCAAACCAGGATGATGATATTGCAAGGGGCTGTTAGCGCTTCCACCAGTGACTGCTCCATGGCCAGCTTTGGCAAGGAGATTATACAACATGCCCAGGCATACAACTGTTCTGCAGCCCACTAAGACACTCATTAATTTGCAGTCTGTGCCCAAGGGGTGAAAAGCTCTGGAGCACTTGGACGGCCAGAGTTTAGTGCACTGCATGGCTGCCCGAAACCCCATCCTCGTCAGTCCCATTCCACTTTCATGGCACGTTCATCCCTCTGCATTGCTCAAGGCTCGGTTCCACGCATATCAATGTGGCTGGGCCTGAACTGTCTCAGCTGCAGAAGAATGGTCACTTTATACAAGGTTTCCCTAATGCATGGCCACTTTCCTCCCTCCACCTCCAACAACCCCGCACATGCTTGTGCACGACCTTTACCTGCAGGGCAGCCCTTGCTCCCCCCAACCCCCCAAGTCGTCTCAACTGCAGGGCAGCCCTTGCCCCTCTCCCCCAAATAGCCTCAACATCAGGGCAGTTCTTGCACCCCACCACCCAAGTCTCCTCAACCTTGAAGTCCAACAGGCGACCCTCGCGAGCACTGTGCAGCATTACGCGTTACTGTGTACTCACCTCCCTGTTCCCCTCAAAGTGCAGCCCGCCAGGTGCACGCCTTGTATGTGCTGTTGTGAAACACGTTGATGTGATGGGCGGACGATCCAGCGGGGTTGGTGGGGGGAGGAGGGATGATTCCGGTGGGCTGGTCTTATAATGATCTGCAGATGTATTACAATGAAGTTTCCCATGTCTGACGGCCGAAAACGCAGCCCACCATCAATGGCCTGAACGGATGATTGTAACTGGTTTCACAATGTCATGAAACCAAATTTTAGCTTTATCGCCATATTGACCTCTCACGCCGCCGAACATGCCCAATGCCAGCGGCCACAGAAAATTCCGCCCATTGATTAAACCTAATCACATATATAAAAGCAAAATACTGCAAATGCTGGAAATCTGAAATAAAAACAGAAAATGCTGGAAAAACTCAGCATCTGTGGAAACAGAGTTATTGTTTTGAGTCCATATGACTTCTTCCGAACTAAAGAGAAATAGAAATGTAATGGGATTTATTGTGTTTAAGGGGGGGTGGTGGTGCAAGTAATCTTGACCTTGACATGTTGACCTTGAAAGACAACTTGAATGCCTTCCATTTATTGATTTAATTTTATCAAACAAGATTCAAATGAGGCCATTCTGCACATCTATCTCCTCTTTATTTTGAGAGATATTGCATCACAGCATTTGACTCCCTCTTGTCTGATTCCAGTCTTTTTGCACCTAACCTATGTGGTACATTATGTAACATTTCCTTCCAATTATTATGATTGATAATTGCCATTTTAAAGTGACAATTTTATAAAAATATACTGATTAATTGTTTTAAATCAATAACATTTTTCATAGAATGGCTACATCACAGAAGGAGGTCATTAAGTCTGCCATGTCCGTGCCCACCATTCCTCAAGAGCAACTCAGCTAGTCTCATTCCCCCGCCCTTTCTCCGTAGCCCTGAATTTTTTTTTTATCTTCGGGTCCTTATCCAATGCCCTTTTGAAAGTCCCAAATGCTTCCAGCACTCTCTCAGGTAGCACCTTCAAAATCCTAATCACTCACTGCATAAAAACACTTTCTCCTCATGTAGCCAGTTGGTTCTTTTGCCACTTGCCTTAAACCAGTACTCTCTGGTTCTTAACCCATCCTCCAATGGGAGCAGTTTATCTTAATCTACTCTGTCTAGATCCCTTATAATTTTGAACGCTTTTATTTAATCTCCTCTCAACTTTCTCTTCTCTAAGGAGAACAATCTGAGCTTCACCAGTCTATCCATATAACTGAAGAACCATATCGCTGGAACCATTCTCATAAACCCTTTCTGCACTCTGTCTAAAATCTTCACATCCTTCCTAAAATGTGGTACCAGAATTGGGCACAATACTCCAGTTGAGGCTTTTTCTGTCTTATTAAGCACCTTCTCAGTCTGCCCTAATGCCTACAATGATTTGCGCACATATAACCCTAGATCTCTCTGTTCCTGCACCCCCTGTAGAATTGTACCACTTTATATTACTTCTCTCTGTTCTTCCTATCAAAATGTACCACTTCACACTTCTCCGCACTCAATTTCATCTGAATGTGTCTGTCCATGCCACCAACCGGCCCAAGTCCTTTTGAAGCCTCTCACTATCCAGTTCAAAATACTTCCAGGTGTGTTATCTGCAAATTTTGAAAATGTGTTCTGCACACCCATGTCTAAGTCATTAATAAATATTTGAAGAAAAGCTGTAGTGCCAGTAAACATGCCTGGGGAGTCCCACTGTATATCTTTTTCCAGTCAGAACAACAGTTCACCATTACTTTCTGTTTCCTATCACTCAACCAACTTTGTATCCATGCTGCCACTTTCCCTTTTATTTCATGGACTTCAATTTTTGCTGGCAAGCCCATCATGTGCCACTTTGTCAAATGCCTTTGGAAGTCCATTTACACCACATTATTCTCATCAACCATCTCTATTGCCTCCTCAAAAAACTCAATCAAGTAAGTTAAACACGATTTGCCTTTAACAGATCCATGCTGGTTTTCTCTAGTTGATCTGCATTTGTTCAAGTGACTTATTTTTTACCTGCATTATAGTCTCCTAAAACTTTCCCACCACTGTTGTTAAATTAACTGATCTGTACTTGCTGTATTTAACCTTACACCTTTTACTGAAAAGGGATGTAATATTTGCAATTCTCCAGACCTCAAGCATCACCCCTGTATCTAAGGAGGATTAGAAGATTTTGGCCAATACCTCAGCAATTTCTACCCTTCATTTCCTCAGCATCCTCAGATGCATTCCATCCATTCCTGATGACTTATCAATTTGAAATACAGCCAGCCTTTCTACTCCTCTTTCGCTACGACTTTGGAAACATCTTCTTCTTTGGTAAACATAGATGCAAAATAGTAATTTAGTGCCTCAGTCGCGTCCTCTGCCGCCTGCATGTGTAGATTCCTGCTTTGATCCCCAATGGGCCCCACCCTTCCTCTTGCTACCCTTTTACTATTTTTTTGCTTATAAAAGATTTTTGGATGTCCTTTTAGGTTAGATGCCAATTTATTCTTTTGTTCCTCTTTTGTTTTACCTTAACAATCTCTTTTGTTAATTTTACTTGTGATATGTCACATTTTGCAATCTATCCTTTAAAAATATAGTTACCAAAAGCATTAATCAATAGTAAGCTCGATTCTGACTGAGGCTTTTAGATGCTAACTAGTACAAGGATATGTTTATGGAAACAACATTGATAGTGACCAATATTTATTTATGTTATATATTTTTATGCCTCATGAATTCAAGTGAAAACATGAATTCAAATTTAATGGTTCTAATTTTAAAAAATAATTTATTGTAAGCTAAATAGAATATCCATGCGTTGGCCATAGCTAACGCAAAGAGAAGCCTGTATAATCTCAACAGTAACTCAGCTGTTCTTTAGCTGGTTGAAGTTGTTCCAAATTTAATTTTTTTCAGTTCTGATGAAGAGTCATACGGACTTGAAATGTTAACTCTGTCTTCCTCTCCACAGATGCTGTCAGACCTGCTGAGTTTTTCCAGCAATTTTTGTTTCAGATTTCCAGCATCCACACTATTTTACTTTTATATTAAATTTTTTCAATGCAGCCATAATGTAGTCTAAATAGTCAACTGTTGTAACTTCTATGCTTACCTGGAATGCGCAAAGGTAGCACCCAAAATCCAAATTAAGTTAAACTGAATACATTCAAAGGAAAGGATTCAAGATTCAGCCATTTGGAATTGCTTTTGAAATACTCTTATTTCTCTCATCTAGAGACTAATATTAGACCAGTGTTTTATTTTGTTTTGGTCAGCTTGGTATTTGAAATAGGACAAAACCAATACGACAAAACTATCTCACCATGGAGGCAAATTCCACTTAGCTAAGCCCATAGAATTAAGGTGCAGGTTGCCAACATGCTATGCATGGGGTGCACACCAGTTAATCCAGTTAAAACCACAAAATTAGTAGCAGAGGACACTTAGGGTAGAACTTTTCGCTCAGCAGATGAGCGTGCGCCCGACCCGCTCGAGTGTGAAATGACGCGGGTTGATGCTGGCTGAGCATGCCGACGTCAACGCGCTGTCATGTGATAGTTCAGTCAGCGGGTGCAGTTGAAGTTGGCAGCGCCAGCCAACAATCAAAAGGCCTGTTAAGGCTATTAATCAATTAACTTACATTTTTCCCTGCCAGTCCAACATAACGGCTGACGGGCAGGTGAAAAGGCCAAGCGGCCTTTGCATTTTTTTGGAAGCCTCATCCAGGGGTGGGATGAGATTTCCAAAAGCAAATAAAAATAAAATAAAAGTTTTAAAATTTAAATTATAACATGTCCCTGCTCATGTGACAGAGTCAATGAGGGGATATGTTTTATTACATTTTTATTTGCTTTTTTAGGAGGCATCTGTTTGCCTCAGGGAGATTTTCAAGTGCTCACTTGCGTGCATGCGTGAAGTTCGTGCTCAGCCCACGTGCCCCCTCACACACACACACACACCCCCACCCCCCACACCCCCACAACCCCCACTCCCCCCCCCCCACCCCCACAGCTGCTCACGTTTCACAGTCCTGATTGTGGGCGGTGGGCAGCTCCCTGACTGCCCCTGCCGAGCCCGCCTGCCAAAGGCAAAATTCTGCTCTTAATCTCCCTGGTTCTTTTTCAGCCAACATCAGTCCACCTTTCAGAGCATTGGTGGATTGAAGAAGTTCCAAATTTAGACTTAGGAACAAATAACTGGAGCCAAGAGGGAAGAATCTGGAACTCACTGATAGGTACATATCCTTTAAATCCCATGAATGAGACAATGTCTGATGTATGGCAAACCCACCTAGCACAGTTTATGATAACAGAATCTGCCATTGAAATGTGACTCAAATCCAATGTTCCATTGCTAGGTGTGTTGTCTTGGCACATACTAACTCTAAAGATGATAGGCGCTGATTGGTCTTTAAACCACTGGCAAGTCTGTGTTCAAACCTTCAAGAAGTCAACAGCAGTGTGAGCCACAGGCATTTCAGTCGAAGAGGCTACACATGCTTCTGAAGTTAGGGCCTTCCATCCACTCTATGCCCCAAATGGAAATTTCTGTAGCTTCCAGGCTCTGCCCAAAATCTGTTCCCAACTATCTTGTACCATAGTCTGAGGAAATTTTCAACCACAGTTTCCAAGCTTTGGAGTATGGACTCAACCTAAAATCTTTTAGCTTAGGGGTTAATGTACTGCCAATTGGGCCCAAATGCTATTAGGTGAGAAGCTTATTTTTGACCAATTGCTTCCCCTGACACCTCTAATCCCAGCAGATCACTAACCTAGAAACCAACGTGTTCCATTATGTATTCAGCTATAGTTTGTTAAAAATCTTATTCCTACCTGTGTCAGCTTTGGTTGAGTGAGAGCACTTTTGCAACTGAATTAGATGGCTGTGGTTTCAAGCCCAACTCCCTGAGACTTGAGCACATAACCTCTGCTAACACTGCAGTGCAATGCCAAAGGAGTACTGCACTGTCAGAGGTGCTGTCTTGCAACTGAAACTTTCATGAATCTTACAGCACAGAAGGAAGCCATGGTTTTTTGAAAGAGCAATCAAATTAGTCCTATTTCCCACCCTTTATCCCCAAAGACCTTCAATCTTTCCCTTTTCAAATATATAACAAAACCACTATTAAAAGTTACTACTGCATCTCCTTCCACTATCCTTCCAGGAAGTGCATTCCAGATCATCATACCCTGCTATATGAAAACTTTTCGCCTCATGATTCCACTGTCTCCTTTGCCATGTTAAGTTGAAGTCTTACCTGCCCTTTAAGGTGGGTGTAAGAAATCCATAGAACGATTTGAAGAATAGCAGGAAGTACTCCCCATATGTATTTAGACATGAACTATAATCCTTCTCTCCAATACTTCACATAACACAAGTTACCATAATTATACTCAACACTCATTTCTTATTTACTCTAATGCAGCTTCCTTCTCTGTTTTAAATTATTTATTATTTTTCTCTCATCTTGATTTTAAATCTTGGACATATGTTGTGGGTTTTTTTATTTCTCTTCAAGTTTCCTAATACCTTTAGTGCACTCTTTTCTTACTCTGGCCGACTTGTTTGCTTCAGGATGCTTTTTCCTTTACCAACAGAATCTGTTTGGCATACATGCTGCAAGTACTCACTGCTTCTTACTATATGGTAACTATCTCACCATCCTTTGTGAGCTACTCAACTAAGCACAAGATGTAACCTCTCATATTTAACAATGACATAATATATCAAGCACTATTTTACACTCTGTTGTTGCAAACTGTGCTTTTATTATCTTGGGGGATTTTTCCAATTCAATATAATTAATCAAATATTGAATTTATCCGCAACTTAAGTAATGACCAATCCATATCTTACTACATTATCAATGCAACCCCCAATTCTTCATGCATCTTGAGGTATTTATTCAGAGTTGTTTCTCTGGTGGCAGCTTTTCTGGGGACGTGTCAACTTTTGTGAAGCTTGTGTATTAGCTTTTGCTAGTTTTTAATGTAGGTGAGAATAGTGGACTCCTCCATAGACTCCCTCAAACTGTACAGACTCCTTGGCACACAGACATAGGGGGAGATGGTGGTGTAGTAGTAATGTCACTGGACAAGTAATCCAGAGACTCCAGGCTAATGTTCTGGGGACAAGGGTTCAAAGCTGGTGGAATTTGAATTCAATTAATAATTGAAAAGCTAGTCTCAGCACTGGTGACCAGGAAAGCATTGTCCATTGTTGTAAAAACACATCTGGTTCACTAATATCCTTTACAAAAAGAAATCTGCCATCCTTACCTGGTCTGGCCTACATGTGACTCCAGACCCACAGCATTGTGGTTGATGCTTAACTGCCCTCTGAAATGCCTAGCAAGCTACTCAGTTCAAGGGCAATTAGGGATGGGCAACAAATACTGAACTTGCCAGTGATGCCCACATCCCATGAAAGAATAAAGGAAAAAAAAATTATGCTCCCTGCATTTGCTCCTGCTTATTATTCATGTTCTGTGCTTCATCAGTTCTCTCATACCCTCAACTAAGACTGAGCCCCTTCAGAAAGTGGCTATATCTCTAATGGTACTTATTACTGGAAGAGTATATAAACATGATTGGTGAGATTTTTTTTTATTCATTCACAGGATGTGGGCTTCGCTGGTTGGGCCAGCATTTATTGCCCACCCCTAGTTGCCCTTGAGAAGGTGGTGGTGAGCTGCCTTCTTGAACTACTGCAGTCCATGTGGTGAAGTTACATGCACAGTGCTGTTAGGGAGGAAGATCCAGGATTTTGATCCAGCGACAGTGAAGGAACGGCGATATATTTCCAAGTCAGGAAGGTGAGTGACTTGGAGCGGAACTTCCAGGTGGTGGTGTTCCCATCTATCTGCTACCCTTGTCCTTCTAGATGGTAGTGGTCGTGTGTTTGGAAGGTGCTGTCTGAGGAGCCTTGCTGAATTCCTGCAGTGCATCTTGTAGATGGTACACACTGCTGCTACTGTGCATTGGTGGTGGAGGGAGTGAATGGGGTGCCAATCAAGCAAACTGCTTTGTCCTGGACAGTGTCAAGTTTCTTGAGTGTTGTGGGAGGTGCACTCATCCAGGCAAGTGGGGCGCATTCCATCACAATCCTGATTTGTGCCTTGTAGATAGTGGACAGGCTTTGGGGAGTTAGGAGGTGAGTTACTCATCGTAGGATTGCTGGCTTCTGACCTGCTCTTGTAGTCACAGTATTTATATGGTTTGTCCAATTCAGTTTCTGGTCAATGGTAACCCCCAGGATGTTTATAGTGGGGGATTCAGTGATGGTAATGTCATTGAACGTCAAGGGACGATGGTTAGATTCTCTCTTGTTGGAGATGGTCATTGCCTGGTACTTGTGTAGAACAAATGTTACATGCCTCTTGTCGGTCCAAGCTTGGATATTGTTCAGGTCTTGCTGCATTTGGACATGGACTGCTTCAGTATCTGAGGAGTCATGAATGGTGCTGAACATTGTGCAATCATCAATGAACATCCTCACATCTGACCTTACAGTGGAAGGAAGGTCATTGATGAAGCAGCTGAAGATGGTTGGGCCTAGGATACTGCCCTGAGGAACTCCTGCAGTGATGTCCTGGAGCTAAGACTGACCTTCAACAACCACAATCATCATCCTTTGTGCTGGGCTTGTGCAATAAGCTCTGGCATCTCCTCCATTTATGTTCCTAAAGGAGCAGAAGAACATAATTTACAAAAATACCTGGAAAAATTCAGCAGGTCTGGCAGCATCTGCGGAGAGGAATACAGTTAAGGTTTTGAGTCTGCACGACCCTTCAACAGAACTAAGTAAAAATAGAAGAGAGGTGAAATATAATCTGGTTTAAGGGGGGCGGGGAGGAGGGGGGGGTGGTGGGACAAGTAGAGCTGGATAGAGGACCAGTGATAGGTGGAGATAGCCAAAGGATGTCATAGACAAAATGACACAGAGGTGTTGAAGGTGGTGATATTATCTAAGGAATGTGCTAATTAAGAGTAGAAAGCAGGACAAGCAAGGTACAGATAGCCCTAGTGAGGGTGGGGTGAAGGAATTGAAAAAGGAATTAAAAGGTAGAGATAAAACAATGGATGGAAATACATTTAAAAATAATGGAAATAGGTGGGAAAAGAAAACTCTATATAAATTATTGGAAAAAAAAGGGGGTTATTGGAAAGGGGGTGGGGATGGAGGAGAGAGATCATGATCTAAAATTGTTGAACTCAATCTTCAGTCAGGAAGGCTGTAAAGTGCCTAGTTGGAAGATGAGGTGCTGTTCCTCCAGTTTGCGTTGAGCTTCACTAGAACAAGGCAGCAGGCCAAGGACGGACATGTGGGCATGAGAGCAGGGTGGAGTGTTGAAATGGCAAGCGACAGGGAGGTCTGGGTGATGCTTGTGAACAGACCGAAGGTGTTCTGCAAAGCGGTCACCCAGTCTGCGTTTGGTCTCTCCAATCTAGAGGAAACCACATTGGGAGCAACGAATGCAGTAGACTAAATTGAGGGAAGTGCAAGTGAAATGCTGCTTCACTTGAAAGGAGTGTTTGGGCCCTTGGACGGTGAGGAGAGGGGAAGTTGCACCTTCTGCGGTTGCATGGGAAGGTGCCGTGGGAGGGGGTTGAGGTGTAGGAGGTGATGGAGGAGTGGACCAGGGTGTCCCAGGGGGAATGATCCCTGTGGAATGCTGCCGGGGGTGTAGGGGGGTGGGGGGGGGTGAAGGGAAGATGTGTTTGGTGGTGGCATCATGCTGGAGTTGGCAGAAATGGCAGAGGATGATCCTTTGAATGCAGAGGCTGGTGGGGTGATAAGTGAGGACTAGGGAGACCCTATCATGTTTCTGGGAGGGAGGAGAAGGTGTGAGGGCGGATGCGCGGGTGGTGGACCGGACACGGTTGAGGGCACTGTCAATCACCGTAGGTGGAAAACCTCGGTTAAGGAAGAAGGAAGACATGTCAGAGGAACTGTTTTTGAAAGTGGCATCATCAGAACAGATGCGACGGAGGTGAAGGAACTGAGAGAATGGGATGGAGGATGGAGTCCTTACAGAAAGCGGGATGTGAGGAGCTGTAGTCGAGGTAGTTGTGGGAGTTGGTAGGCTTGTAATGGATATTGGTGGACAGTCTATCACCAGAAATTGAGACTGAGAGGTCAAGGAAGGGAAGGGAAGTGTCAGAGATGGACCATGTGAAAATGATGGAGGGGTGGAAATTGGAAGCAAAATTTTTCCAGGTCCAGACGAGAGCATGAAGCAGCACCGAAGTAATCATCGATGTACCAGAGAAAGAGTTGTGGGAGGGGGCCGGAGTAGGACTGGAACAAGGAATGTTCCACATACTCCATAAAGAGACAGGCATAGCTGGGGCCCATGCGGGTACCCATAGCCACACCTTTTATTTGGAGGAAGTGAGACAAGTTTAAGGAGAAATTGTTCAGTGTGGGAACAAGTTCAGCCAGACAGAGAGTAGTGATGGATGGGGATTGTTCGGGCCTCTTTTCGAGGAAGAAGTGGAGAGCAATCAGACCATCCCGGTGGGGGATGGAGGTGTGGAGAGATTGGACGTCCATGGTGAAGAGGATGTGGTTGGGGCCAGGGAACTGGAAATTGTTGATATGATGTAGAGTGTCAGAGGAATCATGGATGTAGGTGGGAAGGGACTGGACAAGGGGAGAGAGAATGGAGTCAAGATAGCAAGAAATGAGTTCTGTGGGGCAGGAACAGACTGACACGATCAGTCTGCTGGTATAATCCTGTTTGTGGATTTTGGGTAGGAGGTAGAAGCGGGCCGTCCTAGGTTGGGAGACTATCAGGTTGGAAGCTGTGGAAGGAAGATTTCCAGAGGAGATGAGGTCAGTAACAGTCCTGGAAACAATGGCTTGATGTTCAGTGGTGGAGTCATGGTCCAAGGGGATGTAGGAGGAAGTGTCTGCGAGTTGACGCTCAGCCTCTGCGAGGTAGAGGTCAGTGCGCCAGACAACAGCAGCACCACCCTTGTCAGCAGGTTTCATGACAATGTCAGGGTTGGACCTGAGAGAACGGGATGCAGCAAGTTCAGAGAAAGACAGGTTAGAGTGGGTGAGGGGAGCAGAAAAATTGAGACGACTAATGTCACGCCGACAGTTCTCAATGAAAAGATCAAGAGAAGGTAAAAATCCAGATGGAGGGGTCCAGGTGGAGGGAGAATATTGGAGGTGGGTAAAAGGATCCGTTGAACGGGGAGAGGACTCCTGCCCAAAGAAGTGAGCACAGAGATGAAGGCGGCGGAAGAAGAGTCCAAAATTCATTGAGATGAGGGCATAAGGGTATGCAACTATGTCCTTTGCTGAGCACTGAACACTCAGCATTGGAGAGGGGAAGGTCAGGAGGTATGGGAGGTACGGGATTGGAAGACAGGATGGGGACAGAGGGACAGGCAGGGGTGGAGGATCCTGGATGGGTGTTGGTGTCGATGAGTTCTTGAAGCTTGTGTTCCTTTGCACCTGAAAGAAAGAGACAAAGTTTCTTGTTGAGGCATAGGATGAGGCAAAATGAAACTGGGGGCATGCGCAGCTTAGAAAAAGGGTGCAGCGGTGCTGCTGGAGGGAGAGGTCGAGTGTGTTCATATGGCGGCGCATGGCACAGAGTGTGGATCTCAGAATACGACGAGAACAGCAGTCCGAGGAGTGTTGTATGTCCCGGACATACCTGTAATCCTGGGTGGGTTCGAAACATGAGGGATGGAACTTCAGTTGAAATCCACGTGGGCTAAGTCGGAGATGGAGACAGTCACTGAGGGAAGGAAATATGGCTGTGAAAGCAGGTTTTAGTAAACACCTTGTCAAACACCAAGAGAGAAATGGAAAGCAATGAAGGTGAACACGTCCCCCCATTTTTTCCAATAATTTATATAGAGTTTTCTTTTCTATTATTTTTAAATGTATTTCTATCCATTGTTTTATCTCTACCTTTTAGCCTTTTTCAATTCCTTCACCCCACCCCACCCTCACTAGGGCTATCTGTACCTTACTTGTCCTGCTTTCTACCCTTAATTAGCACATTCCTTAGATAATATCACCACCTTCAACACCTCTTTGTCATTTTGTCTATGACATCCTTTGGCTATCTCCACCTATCATTGGCCCTCTATCCAGCTCTACTTGTCCCACTCCCCCCCCACCCCCTTAAACCAGCTTATATTTCACCTATTTTTTACTTAGTTCTGTTGAAGGGTCATGCGGACTCGAAACATTAACTGTGTTCCTCTCCGCAGATGCTGCCAGATCTGCTGAGTTTTCCCAGGTATTTTTGTTTTTGTTTTGGATTTCCAGCATCAGCAGTTTTTTGCTTTTAACATAATTTACAATACTTGCAGTAAGATAACCCTTGGGATATACCTTCACATGCTGAAATATTACTGTATATTTATCATGGCTTGGGATTTTTTGATCTATAAATCTACCGAAAAAGAGTTGGAGGCAACAAGGACAAGTTTTCAAAAAAAGGCCCGCAATTTGCTGAATAAAAAAACAATGCACATTGTGATTGATGTGCAAATCAACCTGCAACCTGTGGCGAGGAACAAATAACACCATGAATTACAAAATTATCACAAGTTGCTGAATGATTTGTGCCACTGTGCCAGTAGCTTCATTAAAATGGTATCTTAACCTTTGGATTCCCCTAAATTTAATGAAGTTGCTGCATTTGCAAATAAATTGCCCATTAAACTCACCACAGAAAATTAAGTATTAATTAAAAGCACCCTTTTAATAATTTGATAATTGTCAATGACTGCCAATCAACATATCTTCCCCAGAAAGTGAACAATGAAAGATGTGGAGTCTCAGTCCTGTATATAGTGAATTGTTGCTGGAAATGTTGTAATTATAAATTTAACTTTCCAATTTTACAATATAAATTTTATTTTTTTTCTTTTTCTCTTATTTCCTCCAGTCCTTCTATATTTCTCTATTTCTCTTCCTGTATTTGTTTTGACGTTGAATTTACCCACTCTAATTCACCTTCCTTCTCAGTCCTTCCTCTGTTTATTTCTTAATCCTTAAATCTCATTAGTTATGGCAATCAACTTTTGGTCCCATCATTCACCAAGGTCCCAGATTCCCTGTTGTCTTTCCCATGCTGCTATCATCTCAGAATGTCCATATCTTTTTGAGCTGAAAGGTGCAGGAACAAGTCTCACTAACAGACAAGATGGGAGATGCCCCTCTTCAGCAAATTCTGGACCTATATGAAATCACAGAAAATGAAAGACAAAGTAAAAGGGAAAAAAAGAAAGACATAGGCTGGAACTTTTCCATCCCACATTGGAACATCAAACAAAAACAAAATGGTTGTTGAGCAGCACGGCCAGAAATCCTGCCTCTGTTTCCAGCTTCTGCCATTTTCTCAAGGGTAGGAGAGGGAGCAGAGACTGAACAGTCCCATTCCTATTAATAACCTCAGTAAAATTGTGGTTGAGCCATTCGCCAAAAGGTTTTCTAATTTTTTATGAAGCTGTTGAGATTCAGCAGCTGTCAGATTTTACACCAGTTGCAAGGAGGCAGGAAGAGTTTTTAAAGGTGAGTAACTTTTTTAAGTACTTTTGATTGCTTTTATGTTTTTAGTTTAGACATATACTGAGATTAGCGTTTCTGAGCTCAGATTGTTTTGTTGGGGAATTTATGGGTTTTTGAATGAAATCCACTTTTGTAATTTTTTAATTTCCTGGGTAGTTACCTAATATAAATAACAGCAGCTTGTGCCTGTGCCACTATTGGGAATTGCTTCAGCACCAACATAGCAGGGTCAGCATTTGTTTTCCAGTAGTATGACTAGCCATTTCATTGCCCTTTTATAATGAGGCAGTGTTTAAAATTCTTGAGAGCATCTGTATAAACATTGTCAAGTACTTATAACTCAATTAAAAAGCTAGATTTCTTCCAAGAGCCCATAAATTCCCCGTACTCTTCACAGCAGCTGTATCAACTTTATCAAGAGTCAAGTTGTTTATTTGGGGAATTTATGGGCTCTTGGATGCAAACGATATTTTAAATGTGTTTAAAATATTTGACTATGTTTATACAGCTACTGCTAAGAATCATACTGTTTATTGTAGGATGAGGGAATGGGGGGAAATGCATTTACATTTTAACATACTTTTTAGATACTTCGGAAATTCTTTTAAATTAACTTAGATACATTTTGACTGGAGGTCATAAGAAACCTTTGACTTACAGAAGAGCACAAATATAAGCCAACAAAATTGAATCTTTGTGATTAAAGATATTTACAAAAGCTACAACTAATGCCAAGAAATGTTTAAAAAAATCTGATTCACTTGCCATGATGGGAAAAAGAATGGATTGTGCAGAGTGGAATTTCCATGAAACAAATGGTCCTGGTTTACAAGATCCATGGAGGCAGTGATACCTTTCTGGAGAGGGATGGAAAATCACTTGGGATGGGTTTACACTGAGTCTCAGCCCAGACAGTTAGGAATATGGGAACATAGGAAATAGAAGCAGGAGTAGGACATTTGGCCTCTCAAGGCTGCTCCACCATTCAACTAGATCATGGCTGATCTTCTACCTCAATGTCATTTTCCTACATTATCCCTGTATCCCTTCATATCTTTAATATCTAGAAATCGATTGATCACTCTTGAATATACTCAATGACTGAGCTTCCACAGCACTCTGGGGTAGAGAATTCCAAAGGTTCCTCACCCTATCTGTGAGAGATTGTTTGGGTAGGGCACTGTCTGCCTCAAACATGGTCTATAACATAAGAGGGAAAAGGCCCGGGTGGGAATTTTAACATCAATATTTTTCTCAGAACTGACCTTTTTAATGTCAAGTGACATGGAAAAACCCAATATCCAGGTTGCTTCAGTGGCATAATTGGGGCCCATCTGGGATACAAACTCAGGTCCTGGACATCAACCCCCATCAAAGTCCTGGTGACAGTAATCCTAGCCACCTTATAAAAGGGTAATGAAATTGCTAGTGGTACTACTGTATTTACTGGCAGCTGGAGTATCCAGAACATGCAGTCAAAATTGGTCATGATTTATGGAATGAATATTGATATTGGCAGGTGGAAGGATTCAAAGACCCAGGGTGTGAAAATTAAAGGTGGTAAAATGCATTACAGAATGCAATAATTGATATGAGTGCTGCTTCTGGAACAAGGAACATGTTAGCAAAGGGTATTACTTGAATATTAGGCAAGAAAATAGATGACTGTTTTGTGTTTTACTAAGCTATGCTATTAGTCAACTGACAACATACTCACCTTTGTTGATCTTGTGAGATTATTAAACCTATTTTGGCACTAAAAGGGTACTTTGAGGTCATAGCCAGGGAAATCTTTTATGTGGTTTTAACTTCTGCATCCGACAGCTTCTTTACCTGTAATACAACAATTGTTTCACTCCTTCCACTAATCTATGACTGAAGCAGTTCTACATCAGGTTCGGAAAGCTTTTCTCTTCCATTGCAGTTGTCATTTCATTCCGTATAGCAAGGGCCTACTCACATTTTAACTAGATGCAACCCTTTAAATATGATTTATTTAAAAGCTCTAGCTGTGTCCTGCTTCTAAATTTTCCACTCCCTTCTTGTATACTGCTAGTGTGACTCTCACTCTTGTGCAGCATGGAAATTATTTGACGCCAGGATTATTAAAAGGGTTATCAATATTTAAGCAACATCTCAGCAGGCAATGGGCTCAGGAATTTTGATTTACCAGAAATACAGAACTGAGAAAATCAACCTCTATGAATGTTTCATTTTATCTGAATGTTTGTAATAAAAGTCTTCTACTTGTGTGTCCTTGAAACTCTCTGTTATGACTAATGTTATTAGTCACAAAGTACTTGTAGTTCAATGTATTTATTCTTATCAAGTTTAAGCACCTTGGCATTGGAAATACAAATAGATATATACACTGTAGAAAATTCCCAAGTCTCAGTTATTAAAGGCTGTTCCTCCCTTAGTCATTTAAACAAGGTAAGAATATTCACCAGGTTTATCCATTGTCCCATTTGTTGTTTTCTTCTGCCAAAAGTACACCTTAAAGTTAGAACTTGGGCATATAACAGATATCCCTTAATGTTTATCCAACACACGCAGTAACATTTCACAGCTGTTGTACCTAATAGTTTCATTCTGAAAATGGTCGGCCATAAAGTAAATTAGGACAAATTCAACGTCCAGGCTATGGATAACTGGTTTTGTTTTGGTGATATCTACATTACAGTTTTTAGCCAGCAGGACCATAGACCATAGGAGTTCATAACACAGAAAAAGGCCTTTTCGTCCAGTGTATCATACCAATTCTTTGTTTGAGCAAGCTAAAACTAATTCAATTGCCCCTCGCTCTACCCATAGCCCTGTATCTTTTTCCGCTTATAGTAGTTATTCAATTTTCCAAAGATTTGGAATTTGTAATTTTTCAAAGATACAATGGAATCTGCTTCAACTGCCGTCATAGTAAAAACTTCCATGCCCCAACAACCCACTAAGTAATACAATTTCTCCTAACTCCCCTCAGTCTCTTAAAATTTTAAATTGGTGACCCTCTTCAATAACCCTGGACCAAAGGAAATAAGCTTTCCCTACTCATTCTCTAAAATTCTTGAGAATTCTAAAAAGTCCTCTATTATATCTCTTGTTAATGCTCCAGTAGAAATAGTCCCAGTAACTTGTGTCTTTCTTCCCAACTTTAGTTTCAAGTTCCTGGGATCAATCTGGTGCTTCTGTGTTATTTGCTCTGTATGACTTTAATACATTTCTGTAGCAGGGTGCCCAAAACTGCACACAATGCTGCCTAACCAATATTTTGTGCAAATTTGTAACATTTTACTCTTGTGCCCTATGTATCATTTAAAAACACAAATTGCTGCTGGAGTTTTTTCTATTAGCATTTCAGATAGTACGGGCAGATTTTCGTGGGGCAGGACTTTCCCCCCAGTCAAGGCCAAAGTTGAATTGCTGTGCGTGCCTCTGATCAGCGCCATTTTACATAGACGGGCCACTTAAGGCCCACCCAGTGTGACGTCCGCACGGCAGCACTATGCGCTCCCTGTGCAGGCAGGGGGGGTGGATTCCCTGAGCCTGGAGTGTGCTCTTTCATGCATGCGCATGAAAGAGCGTACTCATCTCCCTGAGGCTAAGTGCTGCCTCAGGGAGATCAGCTGTTCTGTCAAAAATATTAAAAATAGAAAAAAAAGAAAATTCCTGACATGTCCCCTCATGTGACACTGTCACATGAGTTGGGACATGTCCATAATTTTTTAAAAACTCTTTAATAAAATGTTTAAAAACCTACATGAAACCTCATCCCGCCCGTGGATGAGGTTTCATGCTTTTTCTAATTCTCGCCGGGGCTCCTGGCCTGCCTGCCAACCTTAAGATTGGCCGGGCAGGTCCATTACTTAGTTAAATGACTCTTTTAATGGCCTCAATTGGACATTGACAGGTCGGTGGGCGCACAGCAGATTTTGCTGCGCTCCCGCCTACCTGAAAATTTAAATGGGGCACGGTGACATCAGGAGTTCCGCCTGACGTCACCTCGTGTCATTTTATGTGTCGGCGAGCGGGCCCCGCACCCCCACTCGCCGACAGGAAAATCCTGCCCATGGTGTCAGCCAACTACGAAAACCTTTAAAAATAGTGCTGCAGAACCCGGATGCAGAAGCCTCACCCTCATTTCCACCAGATCCAATTTTTGCTGGTGGGGAAAGGGAGCAGGGCCTGAATCACAAAGGCAAGAAACCCAAACTCAGCAGGACCTTTGAAATTAGTGCTGAATTCAAACAGACCATATTTCCCAATTTTCACTCTCGGAAACTTGTAGTATGGGAGTCATGAATTGAAGAAGTGGACATAAACACTCTTGAAGGCTGGATAGGGTCTGTTCAAGTGTCATTATATAAAGTTATTTAAGTCCCCAGCCTTGTCGGTTAGAATTAAAAAAATAAAACCGCATTGCTGGAGTGCGTTGATTGACTGGACATCTGGTGTGGCTTAGGAAAAAAACATTAGTGCAGCTTCAATGGACTTCATTGTTGACATTTCTCATTGGCTGTTATTACATCTGAGCCCATTTTGAAAGCTTGGTTGAGTTTCCAAAGCTCCAAAAGCAGCACGTATCTCAGGATGCAGAGCTGAGGTCACCTTTTGATTGAAAACTTTAAGAGGCTATTTAAGGATTAGCTATCTGATTTGGTTGCTGATTGTTTTTATAACAGATTTTCTAATTGAAGGGATTTAAAATCTTTGGGTTTCCTGAATGAGAGGCTTTTTTCAGCATCAAGTGCATTTGAGTGAGAGCTCAATTAAATTGTTAGAAATTTAATTTAGTTTCATCTCCACTTGGCTCCTGAGGTCTGACCACAGTGGATACTGGGCGAGTGGCTATGGAGGTGGCATGGGCAGATATAAGGTGACATGGGATTTGAGTGAGGTTTGAGGACTAGAGGGCTGATAAGCCTTTTATAAAACTGAGTTGAAGTCTCAGAGAACTGCTTATCTGTCTGCCTTAGCACTTGCCCATTTCTATGGCCACCTCTGAACTGCCTCTAGAGGTAGCAGGCCCAATTCAATTGGACCACACTCCTCTGGAGTAAAAATTGTAACAAAATGTAACAGGGTGCTTTATATCGAAGCAGGTCTGCCAACTCAGGAAATTTCCCAACTCAAGATAACACACCTTGTTAGCGAAAATCCAACCCTATGTATTTGAACCCTTAGATCCCTGCTTTTATCCATACAGTTTTATCCAATCAATGTCCTTCAATTGTGTGTTTGCTCCCAAACCTTGATTTCCTTTCCAAACTGTATTGTCTCAGTTATTCACATGAAATGACATCTTCTACCCACCTGCCAATTCCTTAAAGCTATCTATGCCTTAACTGAAATTTTTTTCTCACCAAACCCCCTATCTTAGCATTGTCTCCAAATTTTGCAATTAAACTCCCAATGCCCAAGCATAAAACATTTCTATATACTAAAAATAAAGGTAGAGCTGGCACTGACTCATTTGTTAATCAATTTTTGTTTTGACTTGAATGGAACTTCTGTTCATCACTTACAAAGCAAATGATGAGCTAGGGGTCAAAAGCCAAGCGTTCCTGCTCCTGATCCTGAATGGCAACCTGATATATCAGTTGCGGCCAGTTCAATGAGAAAGATGAGTAATACCAAGCTGCATAAAGCTGCATGTAGACCCAGGCTTGGAAAGTGACACGAACACCCAAAAGCAGTAAATAATTGTCCCAGGTGGCACTTACACCTGGCTGCCTCATGCAAATATGGTGCTCCCCACTGAACCCACTAACTCCAATGTTAGAGGGTATCAAGATCACTGCCCAGGGATTCTGGGGCTTAGGTTGAATAGCTCAAGCTACATTTCCAGTACTTCTGAGTATTGTCTCCCTTTGCTGTCCCTGCAGATTATCACCTACTTCTTTCCCTCTGCAGTAGTCCAGTGAGCTGTTTAATCTTTGCTTCTTCATTGACTAGAAATGGCAGTATCAACTACGTCATACTAAATTTAAAAATACCCACATCTTTTGGATTTAGTGGCTCAGCATTACTAAAGCAATTTGTATTCACTTAGAATTCATCAAATGTGGGACTTTTTTGAGCAGTGTTTGAGGGAGAGAATGGAGATTTAAACAAAGAGACAGCTTTTTGGTTGATTTTGCTTAATGGTTTATAAATGCAGATAGAGACTTAGAAACATTTATTTGTTGTGGAAGAGAATTATAGAAGGCAGGGGCTTAATTGCTGAAGGATTTGTTTCTGATGATGGAGCAAATGTGTGGGGTCAGGCAGTTGCTTAGGGTTGGAGGACCATATGGCTGGTGTAAATTAGCCAAATAAAGCCATGCCCATGGAAAGATCTGAAGAAAGAAGAAGGATCTTTGCAAAAAAGGATTACAAAGTGCTGGATTTGCTGAAACTATGATGGATGGAGGTGGAAAAGCAGTAGAGAATATTTGAGATATTGATTCTTAACATGAAGCAAACATAGTTCAGGATGCAAGAAAGGACATATTTTGAAAATAGAAGGTGAACTGATTGTGAGGTAAAAATCTCAGGTCAGTTGCACAATGTAACTTGAGGCTGCTTATCATTGGTTCAATGCATGCTCGCAGTCAGAGATGTAAGGCAGTAGATGTCAGAGGCAAGTAGAGACTTGAATCCAGTTAGCTTTAGTTGCGTTAATTTTGAACTGTAGGAAGTTCCAGTTTATCCAGTGCTTGATATCAGACAGGCTTTAAGATAGCACGGTAGCGCACTAGAGTCAATGTTGATGATGGAAACGTAGGCTAGAATTTTACATGAAGAAAACGGGCTTGTGCCCGACTCAAACTCATGTGAGATGATGTCGGGCAAGCTTCCCGAAGTCATTGCGCATATGAGTGATATTATGGTGGGCAGGCGCACATGGGAATCAGAAGCACGCCCATCGACATTTAAAGGGCCAATTAAGGCCATTAATTTACCAATTTATAGGAATTTTATGTTGCCTATGCAATTTTTGTGGTCGTCGCACGAGCAACACAGGCAGGCGACCAACATGTTTTCCTCGAGTTCTCATCCAGAGGCAGGATAAAAGGCCCCCGGAGCAAAGGTTCTGTCCCTTCAGGTTAGAGTTTCTTGCTGTGAAATTTATGCAATTTGAGAGGTTCCTTTATCATTACTGGTACATTCCATGCATGCATGGCTTTCTTTTGGAATACAATTTCCTGCCGTCTTTGTCTGAAGATTTCAGCAGAGGGCACCCTTAGGTGCATGAGACAGTGCCTTGTGCATTTCTGATCATGGGGATTGTATACTCAGCTGCTGGGACCTTTCTGAGATGGCAGAGAGGGCCAGGAGGAAGAGGAGGCCAGGTGATCACAGGCAGTATCCTAGAGAGCGACCTGTGGAAGGAGAGGCGTGGGCACAGCGGGTGAAGGGCCAGCAGGGAGTCTGCAGGAGGTGCCACCACCCTGTAGCCAGAGTATACAGCAAGTATACCAGAGTATACAGAGTACTGGCAACAATCCAGCTACCTCAACATGTCCAAGGTCCAGTGCTGAAGGAGGGTCCACCTCTCTAGGGACATTGTCACCACCATATGCCAGATAATTGGGCCAGAGATTACTTCTAACTGCGTGGGTGGCTACCCTATGCCAGTGACTCTGAAGGTCACAATGGCGCTCAGCTTCTATGCCACTGGTTCTTTCTAGGGGGTCAGTGGGGATTCTGTGTGGAGTGTCCCAATCTGCTGCCCACAGCTGCATCAAGCTTGTTACTGATACTCTCTTCAAACAGGTGATGACATTCATTCATTACCATACAGATAAAATCAGCCAGGATGAGCAAATCAGGCTTCGTGGCAAGTGTAGGCTTCCCCTGCATCCAGGGTGCCGTCGACTGCACTCGTGGCCATCAAGGCACTTGACAAGTGAACCAGGAGCCTTTGTGAACCAGAAGGGGTTCCACTCAATGAACGTTCAGGTCATCTGCAAATCCAAGACACAGATCTTGCAAGTCTGCCTGTTACCCTGGCAGCTCACATGATGCTTATATCCCGTGACACTCAGGTGCCAAGGCTGTTCATCATTCCTGCTCATGGATGGATGGCTCCTGATGACAAGGGCTATCTCTTGAAAAGGTGACTCATGACCCCACTCTGGCACTCGAGAACAGAGGCGGAGGAGAGGTACAACAGGAGTCATGCCTCCAGGAGGGCAGTGGTAGAGAGGACCATTGGGCTGCTAAAGATGCAGTTCAGATGCCTGGACCGATCGGGGGAGCAATGCAGTATCCTTCAGAACGTGTGTCGCTTATAGTCGTTGCCTGCTGTGCTCTGCACAATCTGGCTGTGGTAAGGGGGACCCACTGGAGGCTGAGGATCGCGAAGCAGCTTCTGATGCCACGATGAATCTACTGATGGGTCTGATGAGGAGCCTGGAGAGGCACAGGGTGAGGACGTGGAGGCAAATGTCAGGAACTTTCAGGGAGGCAGGGACACCAAGGAGGCCTTGATAATGTGCACTGTCAGTTAGGCTGCCATGGCATTATATCCAGCTCATGCCGCTGCCTCTATGCAAGATATTCGTGATGTGCAAACCCAAGACCCCAACTTCAAACCACAGCCTATGCAATAAAGTTCAAAGCCCCTGCTGCCCTCTGCACCCATAAAAACTATCACACATACTCAGGCCATTACAACAAAATCAATGTTTAATAACATTCAAAGAAACAAGAAACAAGCATAACATTTTCTGGTGTTAATGATCACGCCATCAAGAGAGTTTTGAAATATGAATGGAAATAATGTCAGCTGTGAGAAGCCCCTATTGTGCTCAAGGTGCCTTAAACTTATGTTTGCATTTTGGTGCCCCTCCTCCCTCGCTGGCAGTGACATTGGAGGCAGCCTGCTGACTCTGCTGTTGTGTTGGCCCTGATGACCTTGGCAGTTGTCCTCTGGCTGGGCACTCCTCAGCCATCACGGCTTCATCAGATGCGACGATCACTGGCAGAGGGGCAGAGGAGCTGCTGCCCTTCTCCAGAGGACCCTGAGAGGAACCCTCAGAGATGACATTCAGCTCTTCTGCCAGACCTCCCTGCTCAGCATTGATGGATGGGCACCTAGCAGAAATACTAGGTGCCTCATCCATCTCTCACACTGGCAGTGACCTGCTGATGTCATTGCCTGTGTGAGGGCTTGCAGTTCCAAGCGCAAAAGGAACCCCTGATTCTGTTCCTGGAGCTGCCTCTCCATGAGATCCACCACACTCTCTGTGGAGGAGGCTGCACGCTTGGTGTTCAGGGTCAACTCAGCACTCACGCTCCACTTGGACTCTTCCGTGACAGAGACCGTGGCACGCAGACCCTCAGGGATCTCCGTCAGATATTCCCGGGCATCCCGCTGGAAATCGAGCATCTGTCGCCTGACTGACGACTCATTTATTGAGATAAAAAAGGATTACACTTTTGTTGTGAACTTTTTTGAAGGAATAGAAAATAGATGTTAGATTGGTATAAATTAAGTTGAGCGCTCTGGATCATAAGAATTAAGCACCCTTACAAAATGCAATGACATGCATCAATCACAAGGGCTTCTGATCCATGACCATGCTAATTGTATGACTGTCAAAAGTACATTTTACAGTTTTGTCAATTTTACAGTGTCAACTCATGACCTCTTTGTTTCCATCCAAACTAGAATGCTTCATGTTCAGTAGTTCTGGCCCATGATCCTCTTCTATTATCTGCAGATTACTGCAGTGCATCATCATTACCCTGTAATCAGGTGGCCAAAGCTACAAGTGCAACCTTTTTAAAAAAATACATTTTGGGATGTCCTGCAGTAAGCCCCAGAAATCTGTAAAGTATTTCTTATGTTTTAACAATTCAGAGAGAAGTCAACCTTGACATATTAAAAGGGACTGGAATCGAGGTCGAAGACTCAACAACCTGTTATGGGTGGCGGTGATGCCTGGAAATCAGGATGCTTGTGATCTATGAAAGCCTAAAACAATCAAAATGAAAATAACCTGACTGTCGCCTAACACAACAGGACACAATGTATCACAAGTCTGATAGCTAAAAGTTCATATGTTGAAAGAACCCCAACAGTTTTGACTGGGGGCAGAATTTCCTGCCTGTCGGGCAGGCGGAGCGGGTGTGGGCAGGTGCAGCCAATTGCTGCCCACGATCCGGTCTGCGCCGCCATTTTACGTGGGCAGGCCAATTAAGGCCCACCCAGCATGAATCGTGGGTCCCGGGGACAGTGGGAGTGGGCAGGCAGTGGCAGGACTTGCAGTGACCACCGGGTCCAATGGTGACTGGGCGGCCTGATTTAAAAAGTTGCTGCTGCCTTTCCAGGGCTGTGAATCATGGCCAGTGGAAGGGCTTCCCAGAGCGCTGCTGGTGAGCAGGCCAGACAGGAGGGTGGGGCAGGGGGGGCACTGTGCCCCATGTTTATCGGATGATTGTCTTGCTGCCCTCCTTGAGGAGGTGACAGCACGGCGGGAGGTCCTGGTTCCCCAGGATGGGAGGAGGAGGCCCCCCGACATGACCAAATATGCCTGGGAGGAGATGGCGAAGGTGGTGAGCTCCCACGAGGTGGTGCGGTACATTGGATCCAGCGTCACAAGCACTTCAATGACCTGTTGCACTCAGGGAGGGTGAGCACCATGTTGGCATTGGTATTTAACCCAGCAGGTAGGTTTTACCCCCTGGCAACCCCTTCCCCAACACTCCCCCCCCACCCCACCCCACACCAAATCTGAGTGTGGTGACTGCATTGAATCATTGACGGCACGTGTCCTTCACTGGGTGGGCCAGCAGATACTGCCCATGCTGAGGTCACCCTAAGAGGGTGGTGAAAAGATGGGTTCCGCCCCCCCAGCATGTGGTACACTGAGTCCCACATGAATGTTTTGGGGGAAACCTGGAGGAGCTGCACCTAGGCGCAGTGCTGAAACTCCAGGACATGTCAAGTCAGGGTGATGACATGCAGAAAAGGGAGCTTCAAGGTGGCGTGGCACTGATTGATCTGTTCCCTCTGCACTCCACATGTTTGCGCCTCCTTGCTATGAAAGGTTAGCTTGTGTGTTGCCTAATGTGATGCAGGCAGCATTTGGTCAAGCGGGTGGGGTTGGGGGGCATGGCGACAGGCCTAGCATCTTTGTGTGTGTTTGGCAGTGGCGGAGTGAGGAGACACTGGAGCCCTGCAATGTCCCACTCTGGTTGGGGTGGGCCGTCAACGAAGAGAGTCCAGGTACAAGTAGCGCTAATCAATGCTCTTCGCTCCTTTTCAGGAGAAGAATGCATATAATGCAGCCAAGCAGGTGAGGACCGGCGGAGGGCCGGCCCAGTTGGCGATTCTCAGTCACTTCGTGCAGGAGGCCCTAGATTTGGAGAGGCGCCATGCGCCCAGGTCCACCGGTGTCAATGAGGCTGGGGTGCCACAGGCAGGTACGTTTGCCCTGCAGTGAGGTCATCATTGTTCTCCGAACAGCCATGGCAGTGCTGAATGTTCAGAGATTGAAGTTTGCAACATGGCTTGACCATTGCTTATGAAAGGATGAGCGAATAATGATCTGGGGGTCAGGGATGCACTTTGACATTGACTCCACGTTAACTGATCCAATGTCTTTGTTCTTCCTTTCAGCATCAGCGGAGCAGGGCTGGGAGGAGGAGCAGCAGAGGCTCCCTCTCACACCTGAGGGACCTGAAGACTCATCAGCATCACGCCAGCTCTGCCAGGCAGGCACCAGTGCAGATACTAGCTCCTCGGTGGGAATTAGAACATCGGCTAGTGTCCCAGGGCACAGCAGTGAGGGCACTTCACAGTCGCTGGAGTAGCTGGCAGCGACAGAGAGTGTTCATGGCACCAGCAGTCGGAGGACTGCAGCGGACCAGGCAGATGCTCAGTCAGTGCCTGATGTTGTATCTCTGGAGTTGTCGGCGACGCAGTAACTGCAAGAAATGCGGCCGGGTGTGCGGGAGCATCTGGTGGAGATACACGAGGCTGTGCTTGGCTTGGTGTCCGTGGTGGAGCAATGAGCCTCATGGTTGAGCAATATGCGTCCTCCATGGAGAGAGTAGCGACTCTCGTGGAGAGACTCCTCTAGGAGAGCCATCAGGACTTCCTGGGGATGCGCTCTGATCAGCAAGCCCTCAAATTGGTATTGACCTCAGCTGGTCATTGCCAATGTGGGAGATGGATTGGGCATCAAGTTTCCCAGCTCAGTGTCCATCCATCCACGGTGAGTATGGAGGTCCAAAGCAACCACATGGCGCAGCAGCAGCTTGTCATCTCTGCGGGATCCTCTCAGGGCACTCCGGATGAGGGCGGCAGCTCTTCTGCCCCTCTGCCAGTGACCTTTACATCCAGTGAGGCTGTGATGGCTGGGGAGGTGCCAGCTGTGGAACTGGCAGCTCCCTCCCAGGCAGGGCCAGCACAGATTCCACGAGCCAGAGGACGACTGCCAAGGTCATCGGGACCAACAGGACATCACAGTGAGCAGGCTGTCTCAGATGCCACTCGCAGCAAGGAGTCAGCACCAAGGCGTAGCACTTAGAAAAGTAAACATAAGGCACCTTAGGCACACTACGGGTTTATCACTTTTGTGCTTTTGTGTTGGCCTGCAATGAGGTCTTTATGAGTTGGTGTGATTTTTAACATCTTTGTCATTTTGTTTCCTTAAGTTTCTTTGGTTGTAATATTAAGTTCAGACATGTCACCATGGCTGAGGGTGCCTCTTTTCTTCTGCTGGTGGATGGCTTCCAAAAGTGTAATGAGTGTTTTGTGGGACATTCAGCTTTATTAACAAGGCCTTTAGTTAATTCTCCTTACAGGCAGATTTGGCACTTAGGTATCAAGTATGTAACCTATAGCCCAGGCTTGTCCTGGAGGTCCATATGTGGTGTGCTAGCTGAAGGTTCGTTAGCTTAAAGCCTCCCAGGTGTCCCTGCCTCCCTGGGCTATGCCCGGGTCAGCGTCTACCCCCTCAGTGTTTCCCTGTGCATGCTCATCCTCAGACTCACTGCTGGACTCATTGCGTGCAGCCACAGCCACTGCTTCGGTATCTTCATCGTCCACTGCTTCCCCCTTTCCAGTGCAAGATTGTGGAGAGCGCAGCATGCAATCACTATCAGTGACACACGACCTGGGGGTACTGGAGTGCGCCCCCTGAACAATCCAGGCATCGGAAGCACATCTTGAGAAGACCAATGGCTCTCTCCACCACAGCCCTTGTGGAGGTGTGGCTCCTATTATACCGCTGCTCAGCTTCTGATATTGGATGGCAGAGAGGCGTCATGAGCCACTTTTTGAGGGGATAGCCCTTGTCACCCAGCAGCCATCCATCCAGCCGAGCCGGAGCACTGAAGAGCCTCGGCACCTGGGAGTGTCTGAGGATGTACGTGTCATGGGAGCTGCCTTGCACAGACTTGCAGAATCAGCACCCTGTGGTCACACACTATCTGCACATTCACGGAGTGGAAGCCCTTCCTGTTGACAAAGGCACCGGGCTCACCTGCTGGCACCTTGATGGCCACATGTGTACAGTCTATTGTTCTCTGGACAGGGGGGAAGCCAGCAATGGCCGCGAAGCCTCTGGCTTGCTGTGTCTGGCTTGCCTGGTCCCAATGGTAGTGGAGAAAGGTCAATGCATGGCTGAACAGAGCATCTGTAACCTGCTTGACCCAAGTATGGACAGCTGATTGGGAGACACCACAAAGATCACCCACAAACCCCTGGAAGGAGACAGAGGCATGGAAGTTGAGGGCAGCTGTGACCTTTAGAGCCACTGGCATGGGGTGTCCAACCACACAGTTAGCGGAGATCTCAGGCGCAATCATCTGACAGATATAGTTAACTGTCTCCCTTGAGGGAAGGAGCCTCCTTCGGCATTACAACTCAGACATATTGAGGCACCTGCTTTGCCACCTGTAAACCCTGGCAGCAGGATAGTGGTATTTTCTGTGGCCCCTTCTGCCTTGGTCTACCTCTTGGCCCTGCGCCCCTTGTGCCTGTGCCTTTCCTCCCAAAGGTGGCTCCCCTGGAGGCTGAATGTGCACGCTTGGCCTCTTCCCCCTTCTAACCCTCCCTTCCTCCTCAGAGGAAGTGCCTCCAGTGGAGAGTTCAGCTCCCATTCCCAGGCTAAGGGAAGGCTTCCTGAAACCTGCAGGCCCAAAAAAGATTCCTCACTGCAGAGTGCTGACATGAAGGTTGTGAGTCCAGACCAAGCAGCTCGTATGCGTTTTGAAATATTGCAGATCACACAGGCAAGTATCAGTAACTTTGAAAAATCAATATTTGACAGAGCACACTCGCGACCCCACTGATCTCTCTTATCCCACCCATGGATGAGGTTTATACAAATGTGTCCTACCCGCCTGCCCATTGAGCCGACCCGAAGATTGCATGGGCTGTCGATTGGCACCTCAAGGGCCTTAAGTGGCCCGTTAATTAATGGCGGGCGCACATCAGAGATCAACGCGCGCCTGCCCAACAAAATGTCGCGATGGTGCGTGGTGACGATGGGATGCTCGCTCGACATCACTGCATGTCATTTTACACGTGGGCATGCGGGGCCCACCCCCACACATCAATGGGAAAATTTTGCCCTAGGTGTCCATGCTACATTCTCAGGAGAGCAGATTTCCAGGGCTCCAAGGTAAGGAAGTAACATGGGCAATTTTAACTGCCCACCTGCTCAGTTTCTGCCAGAGGGTTAAGGGTAAAATTGTACACCAGAAGTGATTTGAAAGTAAGGGTGAGGGTCTTCAAGTCACTGGGGAAAAATGTGCTTAAAAAAGACTGGGGGCAGTGACAATGCAGGATTTTGTGTTGCTAAGGGCACGGGGTGTGATGAAGTAATTGATTTTACATGGTATATTACTTTTGTCCTACTTCTTTAACAGTTGCTACAATATTTACTTTGATCTGGACGAAAACAATAAAAAGCTATATTTAAAAACAGGGGGATTTTATTTTGGTTGTGTGAGTTGGCCTTGAGGCACTCTGTTGTGTAAGAAATTTGTTTTGGCAGGAGAAACTAAACAGATAATGCATTCATTGTCAGTAATTTTCAAGTCACGGACCAGAATTCTGAATGTCATCAGAAGAAAATAGCTTTGTAGGCTGCATCATACTTCCTAGGGCTATTTTCTCTGGAAAAAGGGAAAATAGGGGAAGAAACTTGTTACTCAGATCAATTATCTCCCACATCAGAGGTTCACAGTACAAAAGAGGCATCATATTGGCCCATCATATTACAAACGAATACTACAGTTCTACTCTCCCCTTAACCCTACACATGAGCAATATTACAGCCTGAATTTGGTTTGAATTTATTGGTTTACACATACTTTAGCCATTAACTCAACATTAACAATTTCTAATCTCGTTGAGCCACTAACATGCGTTAATCTGTTCCAGTGATTTTTAACATACCAGTAGTAGGAAGCTAAGCCAGTGTGTCCAGCTTTTTGGGGCAGTGGGCTAGATCCAGGCATTATGATTAGCCACTAGGCCATGTATGAATGTCACTTTTGAGTCAGAAAATGATGATGAATCATGACTGGGATTGTTTAACTTGAATAAGTCAAATTCAATTTTTATTATGTAGGATTCTGCAGTTTTTACTCATGTTTGGGGGATCCTTCCTGTGATTCCATCCATTTTGTGTGAAAATTGGCCTTTAAATATGACATCCAACTATCAATTTGTACAGAGTTTTGGAGTTGTTGCATTTTGCTACTTCCATCTCCCTTATTTTTGTCTTTACCCATCTGTGTCTCTTGTTCTCTCCCCTCAGAAATTTCTTTCTCTGCTTTTACTTTTGTTTGGATATCTGTTTCTCTTTCCTCATCATCTGTTTCGTTTGTCCTGCTTCTCTATTATTTTTCACTTACTTTGTTTTATTAACCTTTGTTTTTTTCCCCCTTTTCTTACTGTTGTGTTTTTACTTCTCCCTCTTGTTTGTTTCTATGACCATAGATGGAAGGAGGAAGGGAGAACCTTCCAGTCACAGACCGGGGCGTTAAAGACAAGAACATCAAGACCCTGGAGGGCAAGAGAGTTAGAGGCAGTAGCATTAGGACAAGTGGGGAAATAGCAGTGTTCCAACTCAAGGAAACAGATGGATTATGGGAAGCAGCATCAAAATTCAAGCCGGAGAAGAGGTTGAAAGACTACACGGGTATCAGAAAGCTCAGGTTAATCTATGTTGTCTGAACCTTTTTAACCATTGTTTTGGTTGCACTATCATGGATTGATCAAACCCTGGCAGCAATCATCCCTGCTGCTTTTAACATGGAGCACAGTGCCATAGGATGAGTAGTGTGAATGAAATAGGCACACCAAAAATAGCAATTAGATAGCTGTGCTGGCTCTCTTAGAGAGTTGACATGCTCCTTCAATTACCAGCAAGACTGTTCTCCTTTACCAGATCTGGTGCAGGGTAAATTCCTGAGACAGGTCCTGACCCAATCATAACAACTTGCTGTGTAAGAAGCATTTCCCCTTGGTTCTTTTTTGCCAATTACCTTCAATCTGTGACCTCTAGTCATCGAAGCTTCTGCCAGTGGAAATGGTTTCAGCCTATCTACTCTATCAAAATTAACCAAAACTTTCTTGCTGCTGGACTCCATTCCTCTATTTATAAAGCCAAAGATCTGTACTCTTTTTAATAGCCTTAGCAACTTCTGACACCTTCAAATATCTGTGTATGTGAACCCCAAGCCTTCATGTTCCTTCACTCCCATCTAATATTGTGCCATTTAATTTATATTGCCTTTCCTCACTTTTCCATCCAAATGCATCATTTCACATTCCTCTGCACTAAGTTTCTTCTGCCATGTGTCTATCCATTTCAGCAGTCAATCTATATCGTTCTTTAAATCTATTATCCTTCTCACTATTTGCTACATCTACAAGTTTCATGTCATCTGAAAACAGGTCCAGGTCATTATTATATAAAATATATATTAGTCTTTGGTCATAATATCAACTGCTAAGGAACACCACTATCTTCTTCCCCCTAATCTAAAATCAACTGTTCACCACTACTGTTTACTTTCTGTCCCTTGGCCAATTTCATTTTCATGCTGTCACTGCCCCTTACATTCCCTAATTCATGGGCTTCAATTTTGGTCTATTATGTGGGTTTTTATCAAATATCTTTTGGAAGTCCAAATACGCATCAACTGTACTACCTTCATCAATCCTCTCTGTTGTTTCAACACTCAGTTTTTCAGACACCATTTGCCTTTAACAAATCTATGTTTGCAATCATTTATTAAAACATGTTCTGAGTGACGGTTAATTTTGACTTCCATTATGGTTTCTAGAAGTTTCCCGCCTCTGACATTAGGCTGACCAGCCTGTAGTTACTGAGTTTATTCCTCTGCACTTCTTTTTGAACAGGGTTGTAATATTTGCAAACTTCCAGTCCTCTGGCACCATTTCAATATCGAAGAGTGATTGAAGGATTTGTGGCCAAGGCCTCTGTTATTTCCACCCTTTCTTCCCTCAGCAACTTATCCCTTCTGGACTGAGTGACTTTTCCACTTTGAGACTGGCCAACTGTTTTAGTACTTTCTCTTTAACTACTTTTTTTCCCACCCAATTTGCCTCCTCCTTTACTGTGACATTGGCAGCATTCTCTTCTTTTGTGAAGACTAAAGAAAGTAACCATTTACTGCCTCAACCATGCTATTTATCTCCACAATAAGATCTTTTTTGTTCGCTAACTGGCCACACCTGTCCCATGACTTTCTTTTCATTCTTTATTTTCTGGATTTTTGGTAGGAATCATGATAAAGCTAACAATGCTCACCGTTATTAATGGAGAAATCAGACAGCAACTTCCGGCAAACAAACATGCTCCGCTGCTCCAAAAGTTGCATGTTTACAGTCTCTTGCTTTCTGATTCACCATTCAAATTTGTTGAATAATGTGAAGTGCCTACACCTACCTTCAGTGATTTGAACAAAACTTTGAAGGAATGGGATTCCACACATGTAAATGTTAATTTACTGTGCCTGAGGGGTACTTGGCATTAATTCAGATTTATCATGTTATTAAAAGGGTACTTTGGACCAGAAAATATTGGAGCTTGTCCATTCCATAGTAAGTACCTTTTTAATGACATGATGAATCTTAATTAATGCTAAATAACCTCTCAGGTATTGTAAATTAATTTTTACATGCGTGAAGTCTCACTCCTTCAGATTTTAATTATTATCAGAGGTTTAAAAATAAACAAAAATGGAACTTCTTTCTGAACCTTATATCATTTTTCTTAATCCAATCTTTCATTCCCTCTCTTTATTTCCTTTTCTGTACCTGTTTCACATTTTCACATTAATTTAAATAGTCTGACATTCCCTGGCTCAGACTATGTGCTGCTCATTAATGATTCCTCAATCTGATTGGTCAAAGAAGCGCACAGTTTCTTGCCCTGATCACACAGGCCTCAGGTACCCTGTAGGGGGCACTGCATTTTTTTGCCTAATGAGTCAACAGGGACTTCCAGTGCAAAAGTCAATTGAACGTCTATATGCAAATACAAGTGTAACAAGTGCCCGGAGTCATGAATTCACTGCTGAAACAAAATCAGACACTATCATGCTTAGTGCTGCCTTTTATGTTACCTAATATTTTTTTCTCACATGTATTTTCTTTGCCCCTCTTATTTTCTTTTTCAGTTCTCTTCAGTATGTTCTATATTCTGCTAGATTCTCTAATGTGTTATGAATCTAAAAGTTATCATATGCTTCCCTTATCTATTTGATTTTTATTTCAATTTCTTTAGTCATCCAACTTCGGATGCCTTTCCTATCTCCTCCCTGAAGACCTCCCATTGCTTATTTACTGTTTTATCTGCCAATCTTTATTAATAATCCACCTGGGCAAATCTCTTTCTCAACTCATTGAAATTAGCCCTTCTACAGTTGTGTATCTTCACCTTTGATTGTTCCTTGCCCTAACTACACTGAACCTCATGATATTGTGATCATTATTTTCCATTTTCTCCCCCACTGAAACATACTCCATTTAACTCCCTAAGATTAGATGCAACACTGCTTCCTTCTTCATTAGGCTAGACACATACTGATCAATAAAGTTCTCTAACATACATTTTAAGAGTTCCTTCCCCTCCCTCCTCTTTACCCTTCTTTTTTCACTGTAATCATATCTATATGAGTGAGAGATGAGAGTGGTTTACAATTCTGGCTCTATCCAAACAATTTTAAACTCACCTGGGACCCAGCATGTCATTACAGGTGGTAAATCAAATGAGATGAGATGAGGTGTACTGGCATTCAGATGACTGAAAGTGGATCCCGTTAGTGGGGTCCAACAGCGGGGACAGGCCTGAAATTTTCTCAATTAGCACCCTTACGCAAGGGGCTGAAGAGAAAATGGGTAGGGTGGGCAGGGAACCAGAGAATCCTCAAAAGCTAGATGGGTACCACATTTCCTGGCTACAGTAGTGGTAGTGTCACTGGACCAGTAATCCAGAAGCCCAGGCTAATGTTCTGGAGACAGGGGTTCAAATCCCACCTTGGCAGCTGGTGGAATATGAATTCAAGCAATAATCTGGAATTGAAAAGCTAGCCTCAGTAATGGTGACCATGTTGTAAAAAGCCTTCTGGTTCACTAATGCCCTTTAGGGAAGGAAATCTGCTGTCCTTAACTGGTCTGGCCTGGATGTGACTCCAGATCCACAGCAGTACGGTTGACACTTAACTGCTCTCTGCAATGGTGTTGCAAGCCACTCAGTTCAAGGGAATTAGGGATGGCAACAAATGCTGGCCTTGCCAGTGATGCCCATGAATGAATAAAAAAAAGATATAAATGGGTGTTTCAGTTGCACGTGTAGTGGCATGTCTACCTGCTGGCCCCATGCAAATTAGATGCACTCCTACTGACCCTATAGATTTATGTGGTGACAATATTGGAGGGTGCCAGCTGGTGTAATCCACATGTAACTGTCAGGATCGTGTCCTGAGGAATTTTGCCTAGCTATGGTTGTATGAAAAAAAATAGAATGCAGTTGGAGACTTGGCAGAATTTTGCTTCAATCACAGGAAGTGTGGATATTCTCTGGAGCACAAATCTGATCTTAAAGCCAGTGACGGAGCTGCAATTTTGAGAAGAACCCAGACCTGCTGAATTTCTACCCCATTCATAAAAATAACAAAAATTGTGCTCAGGAATGCGTATGCTTTTTCTGTCAATCACTTGGTATCTCCAGGTGAGTCAGGTTTCAGCCCCTTCTACAGAACCAAAATGGCCCAAGTCAAAGTTACACAGCATCCTAAGTGACTGCGACCATAGTGCACTATTTCTCCTCATTCTTCTTGGACCTGTTGGCAGCCTTTGACATATTTGACCATACAGCAGCTTCACCCAATGTCTCTTCTCCATGTCCAATTGAATGGGACTGCCTTCATCTGGTCCTAATTATACCTAACCAGTCACAGCCAGAAACTCTCCTGCAAGGCTTTTTTTCCTGCACCCACACCATTGCCAAGGAACTTTTCTTAACCCCCTTCTATTTCTCTTCCACATGCTGCCCCTCAGCAACATCATCTGAAGAAAAAGAATTGGATATCATATATATCCTGGTGAAACCAACTTACTTGATCAACACCTCTCAACTGTTGCACTGCCTCTGAGTAATCAGACTACTTGACTGACATCAAGTTTTGGATGAGCCAAAATTTATTTCAATTGAATATTGTTAAGGTTTAGGACCATTGTCTTCAGCCCCTACCATAAATACCTTTCCCTAGCCATTGTCTCAGTCTGAATCAAACTGTTTTCTACCTGGTGGACTACTTGACCATGATCTGAGATTTTTTGGAAATTAAAGCATTCCTACTGGGGCACCAAGTATTACTGCTGCATAATTGCCATAGTGACGTCGTCCTGGAAATTGGCCTCTTCACCTATTATACTCAAAAGCAACAGGTTAAATATAAAAATCAAATTAATTATTATTTAATGTTTTCAGATTTGGCAATAGTTCTAAAATATGAATACAGTGGTTAGGTAAGGTTAACAGAGAGCTAAACAGGGATCCCATTATATTAAGTGTCTGAGACTGTCATGGGAACGGACATGCAGTCAACAAATTATAAAGGACATCATTGATGACAGCATAATGCATATACAAATACAAATTGATACAACAGCCTTTTTGTTCAAAAAAATTAAGCAATTGAATTAATTAATCTATTAAAGACTCAAGTTTTAACAGTAACAGACCAAACTTCTCTTAGATAAATATGTCAACTTTTAAAAGCATATAGGCCCTATTGTTTTCTTTAAAACTCTGTGAAATAAAACATAGAAAGATAAGCAAGTAGATTACAAACACTCTGATGGTAATTCTACTTGACACATTTTATTTTAGTGCTTCACAAGCTGATGGTTTCGTTGTAACTAAAATGCATGAGTCACGGTTTATTTTAAATAGGTTTTGCATTCAGAATTCCGTTTTCCATAAGTAAATATATTTTGTCGCTTCTCGAAAAAAAGTTATTTTATTTGTAAGTGTTATTTAAATCTGAATAAACATCGGTTTGGACTCCCAGATGGGCAAATGTGGTGGGAGGCACAGAAGCCTATAAAACAACATTGGCCAGACTCCAGCTTTCTTTCCATTCATCTAGAGCTACAACAGTACTGAGTGCACTCATTTCACACAGCCATGAGTGTGAAAACAATTTTCACCCCTGCATTTTTGTTTCTGTTCAATCCCATGTCTTTTCTCCTGACATAATAAAAGTGCTGCAGTAAGCAGGGTCAAGTATGATACACCAGTGAGAAACGTGAAAGTGAGACTATAGGCTGCGATTATGGGCTCAAATGTGTGATGAATCCTTTTTAATCACATGATATGAACTAATGTCGCCATTTATTTATAAAACAACAAAGTGTCCTGCAATGGGAGGAACAGAACGATGACAACCGCACTTTCTGATGTTTTGTTTAAGCAATGGTATTATAATCTTTTGGAATTTTTTAAACGATAGATACAAAGTAGACGTCGCTGTAACAATGATTACATTTGCCATTGCTTTTAAAATGTCATGAATATCCCTTTTTAAATCAGGTAGAAGCTCTGAAAACAATTCTGTCAATTTGAGGCCTTGCAGTAGAAAGCTTTTCTATTCTTGGATGCGTACATTTGGAATGCTGTGGCTCTGACAAAAAATTGGACAGGGCCCAAAAACGGGCACGGGGATCGTGATGCAAGATTACCCCACACCTGTTGCTTCTGGTGCAAACTTGGTGCTGCCTGTTAAGTTAAGTGATCGTAGCATGCAACCAACACTAAACATGCTGGTAACTGGCTGCACGCCTGAGGATGGGCGCGAAATTGTGAGAGGCTATCATAAGTTCAAGCTAATCTGTTAAGGGGAAGCGCACTGTGGCTGGAGCAGGTGCAGGAATCATTCTAAAAGTGCTTTGTCGTGGGAAATTCTAAATAATGACCCAGCATGGTAGACAGAAGGCTCCAAGACTTTTCGGCTCTGTATTGGAGTCTGGATGTGCTGGCGGTGAAGTGGAGGAGAGATGGGATCTAGCCACAGGGGGCCAGGCAATGGGACCAAATGGCTGTGGAAGCCAATACCCAAAATCTAGCCCCATGGAGCTGGATGCAGTATTGTGAAAGTTTCAATGACTTGACACAAGTGGTCAAAGTCATATTCCATATCCCTCCAACTAGCCTTACAGCAGCTCCATGCACCACAGTTCCATTATTCACCTACCAACAACATCTATCAATTACAACTCATACCTAACATTAACAGCCTCACCTCACACTCACACATTTAGCACTGCTGCAAGCCTCACACCCACATCTCACAGCTTCCACATAGTGCCAGCTGTTCAACTATGGCAGCCACATCATCAAACATATTACACCACATTCACTGACATATTTCCTCTCTCTTGCAGGACAAGGTGTTGTATAACTGGTAGGGCACAGGCATGACTGCACGTCCTTACCCTGTTGGAGGATACAGTGATCACCATCATTGGAACAGCCATGACTGAGGTCATGGTCATTGCAAGGCCAAAACCATCAAATATACCAGTATTCAAAGGAATTTACAGGGTATCACAGCAGCCCAGGGATGTTTTTCAAAAGATTGCTAGGACTGCTGAGGCACTGCCTGGGGGAGCAGCAGTGGTTCTGTGGAGCAGGATGACAGCATTTGTCCTCTACCACTGCCACTCCTTGATTTTTACACTCCACTAGTCAGCCCAGATTACTGCCACACATGCTGAGTTGGTGCAGTCTGAAATCAGGCATTAGACCCAGAGCTGCTTGAGGGCATCCTGCAAAACCATGCAGTCTTCCTCCCTAAAAAATCAACAACCTTCTCCCAGCCATACTGTAGCCAGTAAGATAACACTGGAAGAAACACCAGGACAGGCAAAGGCACATGCAAGACAGGCACTAATGGAAAGTACCAGGGTGATTATTTGAGAATTATTTGGAATATTGGATGCGTTGTTGGACAAGGTTGGTGTGGAATGGTTGCTTTGTGGTAGCTTTTGAGGATTGTGGCCAAGAGGACACTGTGTTGGCCCATCACAGAGGGATGATATGTTGGAGAACTGTTGAACAATGGGGATCTTAGGATTTCATTCAGGGACCTGGAGTTTGATGGTGCACTCAGAGACAGACAATCCGGAATGTGGATGTGCTGGTGTCCTCTTCCTCTTCCTCCTCTTGCACCACCTACTCCTCCTGTGGTGGTCACCAAAGCTGTGGTGACAAGGGTTGTGCCCTTATGATGGCCAGGTTGTGGAAGATGCAACAATCCATCACAAATTGGGGACTACTCAGTTGGGTAGAGGAGGGTTCCTCCCGAGTGACTGAGGCAGCGGGCCCATTGCTGCAGCAACTTGATGTTCTGCTTGATGACATTCCTTTTGGCAACATGACCATCATTATATGACTGTTGGCCACATGTGGTTGGGTTGCAGAAGGGAGTCATTAGCTAGGGGTAGACCAGATAGCTCTGGTTAGACATGGTGGCTGAAAGATTGCTAGAACAGCAGGCTGGCATGGGATAAACAAATCATTTCTGCTGGCAGGGTAGCAGGCATTCACCAGCACGTTACCAGCGCCCTTGATTAGTTGATGTTTGTATGAAACATGACAATGGTTTGACTTATAAATTTGGTATAGACTATTTATTTTGTGGTAGCTCTTATGTTCATAGCTTGGCCAAGCAGACACTGCAATGGTCAGTAGTAGAGGGATATGTGGGACTGTAAATGATTGGAGAATTCCGGTTACATTTACCGGTAATGCAGTTGGGTGAGTTGATCACATACAGCCTGGGCAGAAAAGGACTGCAATTGTTGCTACATCCCTTCCTCTTCCTCCTTCTCTTCTCCTTCCTCCTCTCTGAGGTGTCAGCCATGGCTTAGTTGGTAGTACTCACCTTTGACTCCGATAGTTGTAGGTTCAAATCTCATTCCAGAATAGAAATCAAGACCGACATTCCTGTGCAGTATTGATCTGTTGGAGGTGCCATCTTTTGGATAAGATGTTATATAGAAGTCACATTTGCCCTCTTAGGTGGTTATAGAAGATCTCATGACACTGTTTCAAAGAAGAGTTGGGAGTTATTCCTGGTGCCCTCATCAACACTTTTCCCTTAATATCACGAAAACAGCTTATCTGGTCATTGTCACATTGCTGTTTGCGGGGGCTTGCTGTGCACAAATTGGATGCCGCATTTCTCACATTGCAACGGTGACTACATTTCAAAAGTACTTCATTGGTGTATAGCACTATGGAACATTCGGTGGTCATCAAAGCTATGTAATATGATGGAATCTGTGTTTCAAAGTTTGTAATTTTTGAGACAGACCCTAATTGAAAAGGGAAACTGAGAAAGGAAACCAACCTTCCCAGTTTCTAAGGAAACTAAGAATGAAAACAAGATTGGTAACCAAAACTTCTGGGGAGACCAAAACTAGTTGAAACCATATAAAAGGACACAGAGCCATCCGAGCTCAGATGATAATTCCAATGGTGCAGTACAGAGAGGTTGGCGAAGTTGGAGGCTAAATCCAAAAGCTGAGAATAAACAAATGTACAGTTGCTACAACTCTTTCTGTTGCTTGAAGATAACATTGGCTCATCTATGCCATCCAGACCATTGTAAGCAGAGTTGAGGAGGTTCTGCAGATGTGTGTCCATTTTTGGTGAAGACCAGGCACACGGAACTTGGGTTGGTCGTGTACTGCTTGTGGATCAGGCTACATCCTAAAAGAAGAGGAGTTGAAATTCTTTGTACGGAAGACAGAGTTTTGAAGGACTTTGTAACTGAAATTGGTGGCATACAGGTTGAGTGGATTGCTGAACCAATTTGTAAAATCTGTTTTAATTGCATCTACCATTTACTGTGTAATTTATAATTTATAATTGATTGCAATTTGCCTGTTAATTCATGTTTAACTTATGTTGATCCTGGATACAGGTGATTACCCAAGGTAATATTTAGTGTTTTGTTTGACTCTTGTGTAGTAAAACTTCTTTAGTTTTAAACAATGTAATCTTGTGACTTAATTATTTCAATAAATAACTGGGATTTCAGATGTCTTTTTTTTAAAAAAGTTACTGGTCTCGACTGAAATCATAACAAAAAATAAAGTCATAGTATGGTTATAGCACAGAAGGAGGCCATTTGGCCTGTCCTGTCTGTGCAGGCTCTCTGGAAGAACAACTCACCTAGTCCCACTCCCCTGCCTTTTCCCCATAGGCCTACAATTTTTTTCACTTCAGATAATTATCCATTTCTCTTTTGAAGGTCTCAATTAAATCTGCCTCCACCACACTCTCAAGCAGAGTATTCCAGATCCTCACCACTCACTACTCAAAAAAGATTTTCCTTGTCACCATTGCTTCTTTTGCAATCACCTTAAATCGTCCACTGCACTATTCTCATCAATCCTCCTTGCTATTTCCTCAAAAAATTTGATTAAATTAGTAAGACATGACCTTCCCCTAACAAAAGCATACTGACTATCCCTGATTAATCCATTCCTTTCTAAGTGACAATTATTCTGTCTCTCAGAATTGATTCTAATAATTTGCCCACTACTGAAGTCAGACTGACTGGCCTATAAGTATTGGCCTATCCCTCGCACCTTCTTTAAATGATGGTCCAACGTTTGCAGACCTCCAATCCTCTAGTACCTCACTTGTATCTAGTGAGGATTGGAAAGTCATCTTCAGAGCATCTGTTATTTCCTCCCTGGCTTCCTTTAACAACCTGGGATACAACCTATCCGGCCCTGATGATTTATCTACTTTCAAGGATGTCAGCCCCTCCAGTACATCCTCTCTCACTATGCTTATCGTACCTAATATTTCACAGTCCTCCTCTTTAACTAGAATTTCTGCATCAGCTCTCTCCTTAGTGAAGACAGAGACAAAGTACTCGTTGAGAACCCTGCCCACACCTTCAGCATCAGTGCATAAGTTAAATTGTACATCTCTGATAGGCCCTACCCTTTCTTTAGTTATTCTCTTGCTCTTAATGCACTGGTAAAACATCTTTGGGTTTTCTTTGATTTTACCTGCCAATGTTTTTTCCTATCCTCTTTTTGCTTTCCTAATTATCTTTTTTACTTCATCCCTGTACTTTCTATACTCCTCTAGGCTTTCTACAGCATTAAGATTTTTGTGACTGTCATAAGCTTTCTTTTTCAGCTTTATCTTACCTAGTATGCTTCTAGAAAACCAGGGGGCTCTAGATTTGGCAGTAGCACCCTTTTTCTTTGTGGGGATATGTTTAAACTCAGCCCATAGAATTTCACTTTTGAATACCTCCCACTGGTCTGTCACTGATTTCTCTTCAGTAGCTGTAACCAGTCCACTTCACCAGATGACCTCTCAGCTTCATAAAATTTGTCTTTCCCCAATTTAGAGCATTTACTCCTGTTCTATCCTTATCCTTTTCCATAATTATGCTATATCTAACTATATTATGGTCACTATCTTCAAAATGGGCACCCACTGCTGCTTCATCCACCTGCCCAGCTTCATTTCCTAAAACTAAATCTAGAATTGCACCCCTGCTCTGTGCTGGCCATAAAAGCTCTCTGGAGTGCAGTTCAAGAATTTTGTGCCCTCTGTGCCTATTAAACTGTTTGTATCCCAGTTGATATTCAGGTAGTTGAAGACCCCAACTTTTATTGACCTATTCTTTTTGGTCTCAGAAATTTGCCTACATATTTGCTCTTCTATCTCCCTCTCACTATTTGGGGGTCTATAGTACACTCCTAGTAGTGTGGCTGCCTCCTTTTTACACCTGAGCTCGTATAGCTTCATTTGATGATTCATTTAGTATTTTTTTTATTCGTTCATGGGATGTGGCCATCACTTGCTAGGCCAGCATTTATTACCCATCCCTAATTGCTCTCATTCAGAGGGCATTTAAGAGTCAACCACATTGCTGTGGGTCTGGTGTCACATGTAGGCCAGATCAGGTAAGGACAGCAGATTTCCTTCCCTATAGGGCATTAGTGAACCAATCAGCAATGGTCATCATCAGACTTCTAATTCTAGATTTTTATTGAATTTAAATTTCACCATCTGCCATGGTGGAATTCAAACCCAGATCCCCAGAGCATTAGCCTGGATCTCTGGATTACTAGTCCTATGACAATACCACAATGCCACCATCTCCCACAGTATATCATTCCTCCTCGCAGCTGTAATTGATTCTTTAACCAATAATGATGCATCCACACCTTTTTTAGCTCCCACTCTATCCTGCCTGAAAACTCTATATCCTAGGATGTCAAGCTGCCATTTTTGCCCCTCTTTAAGCTAAGTTTCCATTATAGCAATGATATCATGTTGCCCTGTGTCTATCTGTGCCCTCAGCAAATTGGCTTTGTTTGATATACTCCTGGCATTTAAGTCAATACCTTTTAACACTGCCAAATTCCTGTGCTGTAAACCTCTTAACCTTTGCTTCTCCTGTCTTTCAGAGTCACTCGCTAATTTTCCATCTCCTTCTTCCTGTTCTAAATCTGTCCTCAGGTTCCCATAGGAACATAGGACTTAGGACTCTCCACATACTGAAGCCCTGCTTTCCTGGTGCCAGTCTAGTAAGTTTTCTGCACTCTCTCTGAAGTGTAGTGCCCTGAATTAACCGCAATATTTTAGCTTTGGCCTAACCAGCCCTTTATAAAGTTCCAGCATAAATTCTTTGCTTTTGTATTCCATGGGCTGAATTTTGCCACTGAGTCCTGCGTAGTCTGAAAACAGGAGCCAGCCCATTTTGGCAGGTGGTGGGACCCTGGGGTGGCATTTTCCTGGTGGTGGCCAATTAGCACGCTGCCGACAGGGCTGCTGTCTAATTGAGAATGGTGGTCTGCCCCCAGAGTTGCTGGCCCAATTAGCAGGCCAGCAGCCTCAGCGGCACCACAAAAGAGAATGCCTCAATGCCCATTAAGTTTTTGGGGCGGAAGCCAGAGCCAGGCAGCAGGCAGGCCTTAGTGATCGGTCTGGGGGGTGTTCTTCTGGCGGTAAGGTCTTCTATTTATAAGGCCAAGGATCCCCTACACCTTCTTAACAGCTATCTCAACTTGTCCTGCTTCTGTTATGAATTCCCTCCAATCCAACATGGGTGATCAGGCAAGTCTCAGGAACTCCCACAACCATGCATTACTTTTAGAATTATTTACTCTTACCTTCCATGTACTGTAATCATTTTATTTTCCAGAAACCTAACTAACATCTTCCTGAGGACTATAAGGAAACAATTTCTACTATCTCTTCTGGAATCCTATTTCACAGGTCATCCTCTGGGAGAAGTAAAATGTTTAGACTATTTATCTCACCACCACCACCACCACCCCCAAGCCGTTTCCTCATTTTGGATGCATGCCCCCTGGTAATATCAACTCCATCTCAAAGACATACCTTCGATAATCTTATATACCTGGATCAGATTCTCTGTCTCCATTTCTCCAGTGATTTTAAATCCAAGACATTCAGTCTATTTATCATAGTCCAAACAAACCTTATTATTGTGGTGTTAATTTTGTAAAGGGCAGGCATTATAGCGCAGGATAGTGTTTGCTTTGGCTGTGGCCTTTTAGCTGAGTTTGAACCACTCCTGATTTTTACTCCCTGGAAGACCTCAGGATCTACCCAAGAACTAATGATTCTTGCTGTTCCACAGAGACTACCTACCTCCCAATTCATGTCCACGCACAAGTCTAAATAGCAATACCAGGACGCTATTTTATCATAGAAATTGGCATAATCCAGTCAGATTATGTGCTTCATCAACATTTATACTTTTACAGACATTCATTTGTCACTGGCTATTGATCAAGTTTGGGAAACCTGGCTGATTCTTTGCCCTTCTCCCCAGCAAGCAGAGACTGAGGTCAACTGTAACGCACCTAGTGACGCTGAGGTGAAAAATGCACCCCATCACTGCATGTGATTAATTAATCCTACCCCCATGGTTGATTACCATGCCATGTCCATGGTGTTTTAACCTTTCATGTCCATATATTTTCTTTTTGAGGGCTTCTGGAGACATTTTGATTGGAAAACTTAGCTTCCTGAAAATGCAATCTGTTTCATTTCTTTCCGGATTTCTTCACCGAGTTACTGAATGTCAGAAAATAATATAATCCTGCAAAAAATTCTAAATAGAGTGAAGGTAGAAACAGCTCCCCAAAACCAAAAAATTAAAAGTGCACAATGGCAACAATTCATTGATATCACAGAATCACAGAATCACACAGTGCAGAAGAGGCCCTTCAACCCATTGAGTCTGCACCGACATGTGAGAAACACCCGACTTACCTACCTAATCCCATTTACCAGGTGGAGGCAACCCGCCTCCACCACCCTCCCAGGCAGCATATTCCAGACCGTTGTGTCCCCTCGTGACTGACCCTTCAACTAAAAGGAACAGCTGCTCCCTATCCACCCTGTCCATGCCCCTCATAATATAAAACACACCAGAGGATGGAACTTTTTTGCCACAATTTGACAGCAATTTGACAAGACTGCTGCATCTGAGGAAACAATTATGGATCAAACTAACACTCTGCAGTTTCCTCAGAATAGAACATTATAAATTTTCATATAGGCATGAAATGGGTCTCTTGGAATACTTCAATCAAGAGAAAAATAAACTCTTCTTTCATCTTCATTAAAATGAAAGCAAATCATGTTTGTCTCTCATATTAACCACCTGACAACAAAATTGCTGAAAAGTGCTCCTTTCAAATGCATGATTCAAAAATGTGATTTTGTTAATGGCAACAAATAAGAACAACAGATCATGATGCACATTCAACAATAAGTTAATTAGTTCTCCAGCAACAAAGAAACCATTTAACCAACATAAATGTTAAAAAAAGTTAATTTAGCTGTGGAATGTGTTGTGCTGTGCATAAAATGTTTGAATGTAAATGTAAATACATTGATTTTCCAATGGGGTTACCCTGACTGATGTCCATAATGTAGGAATGAAACAAATGGGAAACATTTAGTTTGTATTTATTTTTGTGTTGCAGCACTTAATAAACTGGCAGCCAGGGTTCATAGACTCTCATATGAGCATAAGAAATAGGAGCAGGATTAGGCCATTCAGTCTATAGACCCTATTCCTAAGATCATGGATGATCTGATTGTTGCCTTAATGCCAGGTCCCTGCCTGTGAATTTCCATTTCCTCAGCAACATTCAAGAAAGATGCCTTTATTTTAAGGCAAACTGCCATCCTCCCTATTATTTTTCACCAACAAAAATGTAGAAGATTGCATCCTAAAAAAACAGATATAACTTTTGCACTTCTGGCTGATGATGCCTTTGTGAACAACATGAACCTATGAACAACAGTAAAGCATAGATATCATAGGTACATGCATCTATAAGAGCCCTCTGAACATACCTTAGGCACAGCTAATAAAACAATAATTCTGACACCTTGAAAGATTGGAGTATAGCAAAGCAAAACTATCACAATTGCTCATCGTTTTCTCCAAGCTCCATAAGGTTGCTCTACACTAAGTATTAAACATGGAGCATCTGGGGATAGCATCCTCAATAAAACGACTTATAAGAGGCGGGAGGAGCTGAAGATGCTGCTGGTGATCTAATTTAAAAGCTTTTGTGGGTCTAGGCTCTTGTCTTACGTGAACACCACTTGCTGAGACCTACATAAATTGTGGAGGACGATATGCTTCCATTCAGTTGGTAAACTGCTGCCACTACTATAATACTATAATCCCCTTCTAAACTATGCATTGGGAACTCTTGGTTTAGAGATTCCTCATTTGCCTCATTGGAAGAAGAGAGAGGATCTGCCCTTACAAGGCAGCAGGGAATTTCCTAGAAATGGTAGACACCTGACACAACTAGAGTTATGGAGGTTGATTAGAGGAAGCCCCAAGGTATAGTAGGACTTGTGCAGCAAAACTTGCACCAAATTTTTATCATCTGAAATTTCTCCTGCAAATCTGGAATTAGCTACTTCTGATCCCCTTGGTGAAAGTGTGTGACCAATGTCCTTCATAACCCAACTTAGTAACCTAATCCTCACCCAAAAGCTGGAGTTATCAAGGTGTTGCATATTTTTGAGAAGTTCTTAAGATTGAAATGGCTCAGAGATGACAATGCTGTAGACTGCAAACATGTTAGCAGAGAGATCAGGTTCATACCTACTTTCTTTGCAGACTTACAGTCTTCAAAGCAAGTGCTGGATGTTGATGAGAGAGATGTTGAGTCATCTGTGGCCAATGAGCACCTTCCTCCTGCTACTGAGCACCATCTCCACATGTTGACTGAACCACATGCAGTAAGCTCATTGACAACAGTGAAGTCTTATCAACGTCTGTCTCCATGTGATCTAAAAGGCCAAGGAGGAGAAGACATTAGAACCCAAGATCTGCACGACAGCAATCTGAACATTCATGAGTGACATTAAACCTGGCATTAAAACCTCTGTCATGGGAGGGCTTGATGGTTAATTTCCCTTGACATACCAATTGTTTCTCGGTGCGCTGTGTAATTTTCAGCTCATGTAGCAGAACACTATATTCTGTACGTGTGTGAATCACAAAGATGCTTGAATAGTTGACTTGAGGTTTTCTTAGTTAAAAAAAAATTCCTGAACTTTTGGTTTATTTTCTCTATAGATCTCACAGGAACCAGTTATTAAACCGAACGTTCATAAGAGTAAACTGTAGAATGTATAAAAACAAAAAACTGTGGATGCTGGAAATCCAAAACAAAAACAGAATTACCTGGAAAAACTCAGCAGGTCTGGCAGCATCGGCAGAGAAGAAAAGAGTTGATGTTTTGAGTCCTTATGACCCTTCAACAGAACTGCAACAGTTCTGTTGAAGGGTCATGAGGACTCGAAACGTCAACTCTTTTCTTCTCTGCCGATGCTGCCAGACCTGCTGAGTTTTTCCAGGCAATTCTGTTTTTACCTAGAATGTATAACGTTTTTAACAAAACAACTACTTCAGGCTTCTAAACTCTACTTAGAAAATGTAGGGGGACAATTTAATTTTTGTACAGTTTAGTGAGAAAGCAGGAAAAGCATTGGATAAATTTTATGTTGGAAATTTGGTAATGGCCGCCATATGCGAGGATGTTTATTAAAATGCACAATATAAAGTTGTGCAGGTGTGAATCCATGTCAGAAAGCCCAATATACGCTCAGGACCGGGACACCAAATTATAAAATTTCTCTCTAGAATTCTTAGTAACAAGGTTGTTAAGTAAGCATAGACACCAGCATTACTGTAGTAATTGATGGTTCAAGCAAATTTTGCAATAAACTTAGTCCTTAGTTTCGCATTCACCATACCTAGAATGTAATATGTCCCTGCCTTTTTTTCTTCCTAGACATAAAAGCTCCCTTTAGCCTTTGAATATCTTGGAATTATATAATTTACAGGATAAATGGAGCTCAATCAGAGATTCTGCCTGAGCTGGAGCTGTGTACTCCAATTCCATCTCCTTGCCCTTCTCCTGTATTCTCGTGCATTCTTTCCTTTCAAATTAGTCTATGCCTCAGTAGTCAATTGATGATAAAGCATTCCGTGTTCACATAACTCTCCGAGTGGAAAAAATTATATTATTTTCTCATTCTTCAAGCGATTATCTTGAGTCTATGCCCATTGTTACAGACTTGTCAACCAGTGAAAACAATCTTAACGCTAATTAGCCTCTAAAAACCTTTTAGAATTTTAAAAATACCATTAGATCCTTTCTAAAACTTTTCCGTTCTGATGATACAAGGCTTAACTTTTCAAACCTTTCAACGTAAATTGAACCTTTCATTCCAGGTATCATCCATTGAGTCTGTCCCCCTTTCCATAATTGTAATATTCTTCCTATAATGGGTTCCCAGAACTGAGTACAATATAGGATTATAGGAACAAGAGTGGGCCATTCAGCCACTCAAGCCTGTTCCACGCCATTCAATTAGATCATGGCTGATGGTGGTTTAATACTTTAAATGTGCTTTAATCAATGTTTTGCGTTTGGATTTTATGACCTTTTCTATCTGCATTTCCACCTATTAAGATCCACAACAACAACAGCATGTATTTATAAAGCATAGTTTAATATAGAGCGCAATTTAATGGTTCCCCACCAACGATGGAAGGGCCTGTAAAATTCCCCAGGTGGCCTTCCCATCCCCCTCCTACTGCCCTGGCCTGTCTGCAGTTTTACAGTTGTGGGCGAGGCCTAGGAATGTTTGCCCGCTTAAGCCCCAGTCGAGGCCCTTCAGTGGTCAAATATTAGCCACTTATGGGTCGCTTCCCATGCAACCTCAATTTTGAGGCTGGGAGGAGAAGTTCAGGGCAGGGAGATGTCCGGTAGGTCATCCTGCTCAGCGGGTAGGGGAGACACCACTATTACGGGCACCCTTCCAACATCAGGCACCCACTCCCCACACCACCCCACCAACGTATGCCCCCCTTTCCTTAGCCTCTCCATCAAGATCCCTGGACATCTCTCCCCACGCCACCAGGCCTCAGCTTCCCTCCCTGCTGTGTGAAAGCCCCCCACCACCACACATTTACCTGGCCCTGGACTCTGGGACTTAGAACCTTGTAGCCCCAGTCCTGACCATTGCTGCCACTGGGACTATACAGCTGCTCACCAATCAGTGGGTCGGCAGCTCTCTAAGTCAGAACTTCCACCCAGTTGAGAGGCAGAAGTTCTGTCTCCAGCCAATTAACACTCCTCGGAGCATTAAATGGCTATTGGGTTACTGTGAACAGTGGGGATGCGTTCCCTGCTGACTCTGAAAAATCCTGCCCGTAGTAAAATATCCTCAGGCACTTCACAGGAGAATTATAAACAAAATTTGGCTCTGAACCACATAAGGAGTCAACAGGACTAAAAACTTTGTCAAATGTGTAGGTTTTAAACAAAGAGGAAGGTAGAGAGTTGAGAGGTTTAGGGAGAGAATTTCAGAGTTCAGGCCCTTTGCAGCTGAAAGCATGGCCACCAATGGTAGAGCAATTAAAATAGGGGATGTGCAACAGGCCAGGATTGGAGGAGCACCAAGATCTCAGAGGATTATAGGGCTGGTGGAGGTTACAGAGATTTATCTGCACACATGGATTTCATTGTTCCTTTACATACTTTTTACAGCACAAAAACAGGTTCATTGTGGTGTTTACCCTCCAAAATAGCCTCCACCCACCTTTCTTCATCTAACCCCATCAACATATCCTTCTATTCTTTTGTCTCTTGTCATGAAACTATTAATGTATATAATATCATTGGAAAATATTTTTCTTTTAAAGTGGAGATTTAGTCTGTGGGTGTGTCTTAATTGGATTAAAGCCAGCTAGTTTGGGCGCTTTGATGTGTACTGGTTTTGATATGTGGAAGTGAGAATGCATTTGCGTTTTTTGAATACAGCATTCAAGAAGTGGGGTGAAAACTGACACCTATCTAGTAGATACTAAGCAATATGTTTAGATTACTAATAAAATTGGTACTATGAAAAGGGTTTTATTGTTAGAAGAGGCTGGTGATACAATGAGAATTTACATTCAATGGACAGTGGTAGGTATAACTTCAGCAGTTTTCAGATGTGCAGAGCAGAGGCAGTATGAGATCAAAAGGCAGCTGTAAGTCTCCAACTGTCTCCACAGGAACCAAAGTGAAAGAACCTCATTTTGAATTTGTAAGGTGAAAATGCTTTGCCTGATGTCTGGTTAAATCTATGGCTTGCTGTTGCCTTAATGGAGATTAGTTTGGGAATTTGTTAAAAGTTATGATCGTAGTGATTTGTAACCATATGTATATATATTTTAACCTGTGTAAATTAATAAAATGTTTCATTTAGTTTAACGTAAAACCTCGAGAACTGGTGGTCTGATTCCTGAATTTAGAGTCACACCTCAAATCTAACACTTAAAATTATAGGTTATGACAGTTGTTTAAAGTTTCCCTCTGGGATTTTTAAATAACTCAGTTTTACCAACTGCATCAGTCATAACACTCTAATGTGTTGATCTAGCTTCCTCTTAAGTGCGTCTATGCTATTCGCCTTAACTACTCCTTGAGGGAGTGAGTACCACTCTCTAGCCACTTTCTGGGTAAAGAAGGGTCGTCTGAATTCCCTGTTGGGTTTATCTATGACTATATTTTACTTATAGCCCCTTATTTTCTGTCGTACCATTTAGGTTACATTTCCTTTCACTACTTTTTTCTCCCCAAAAATGTACTACTTCACATTTCTCTGCATTGAACTGCATCTTCAACTTATCTCCCCATTCCATTAATCCTTCTATGTCTTCCTAGAATCTTTTACATTCTTCCTCACAGTTTGCCAAGACTCCTCAATAGGTATCATCAACATCAAGTTGCACTTATATGCCACGTTCAACATGGTAAAGTGTCCTAAGAGCTTCAAAGGCATATTATCAGACAAATTTCACATTGAGCCATACAAGGAGATGTTAGAAATGACCAAAAGCCTACTCAAAGGAGCATCTTAAAGGGGATTGAGACGTAGAGAGACAGAGAGGTTTTGGGAGGGAATTCTAGAACTTAATGCCATGTCAGTTAAGGAGGGCTAACCGATGATGTAGCGATTAAAATCTGGGATCCTCAAAGGGAGGAGGAGCACAGGTATCTCGGGGGGTACTACTGACATTAGTCAGTCATATGTTAGATCCTCAAGAGAGAGAGATTGGAATCATGCCTAGAAACAATGCGCCTACTCGGTGACCTGTTTATATGTAGCACCAATAGACAAGTTTTAAGCAGATACCAGAGTATGTCTACAGTCTGTCTAAGAACCAAGTCTCATGCCTAGAGTCCAAGGTGGAAGCACCCATCTCAGAGCATGGTGGCAGCAGTGGAGACATCGATGTAAAAACAAACATATCAACTTTATTAAGGAATCACAGAGTGAGGAAACAGGTGACCTCAACTGGCTTCAGCCAATGACCCTTCATCCATCAGACATTCAGCTACAAGTCCAGATGGCATAGACCTTCCACTCAAAGGCAGGGTTCTTGCTCCTCCTAGCTACAAGGAGTGACAGTTCATTGATTCTCTCTATATTCTTCACAATCAAGGTGTATCCCTGCTGAGTGGTGATGTTAGCATACCTCTAGGAATCCTAGAAAAACCAGATGATGCTCATCATTTAAATGACTCACTGTCTTTCGTGCAATGATCTTCAATCTTTTATTTAAAAATTCAGCCTTCAGAAGCTGAGCAAGTTTATACATTCAGCGGTAAATTTCTTTATTTTGCAGTGACATCATCCAGTGGATCTATGGCAGACATGGAAGTTATAAATCTCTCAGGTCTTCACAAAGTAAGGCCAGAGTTGGCAGATACAGAAAGCACTGCAGCAGATGATGACCATCCCATTGACAACCTACTGGATCTGAATTGGCTCTTTCTAGATTGTGATGAGGAAGAAACCCTTGCAGCATTGAGTGATCTCTTGGAGGTTGGGATCCTATGGAATGATTTGTCTTTCCCATTGTTAGATGCACCTTATGACATCTGTTGTCTTTTTAGAAGAATGAGCTGTGCTTTTAATGCCTGAGCAGCATTCAATTCTTAGTTCCACTGAATCTATCGGTGTATTGCCTACTTTATCTCCTAATGTTCATGAAGAATCTTTCATAGAGAATGCTTTGCCTGAGTCCAGGTTAGAGTCCGTAGAGGATCACACTATTGTACATTCCCAGGGTGAAAGTCAAATGGCACCCATACTTCAGTCCCAGCTGAAAGTCTCTCTTCAGAACTGGAGGTCAGCACAGAAGCTGCAGCATAACATTTAGCACTTTTGAAGCTGCAGAATCCTGTACAGCAGCCTTGTCCCTGAGTTGTGTCTACAGGAAACTCCTCTCTTTACAGAAGATGAGGATTTCTTGTCTCCATATTCTTGTCAATTCATCTCATTACCCATAGTGGCGCAACCTCATACAGAGAGAAGTGTGGCTCTTTGACCACTGCCTACAGAAATAAGGCGGCCCTCCCATAATATCACTGGGAAATCATATCTTTTCTTGACAGTCTTACAGGAAGCTGGTTGTTTTTCCCTTTATCATCTAAGTTAATTGAAATCTCAGATCTTCAATGCTTTTTCAGTCTTTGATACAACAGTTGATGATACAGCCGTGACAATCCTTCCCGGAGTTGAAGGTCATTCCTCTTCTGAAGCTTTTTCCCAGAGTCCTTTGAAGAAGCAACAAGTTCCTCACAGTGTCCTGAGTTCTTCTCTTCTAGTCACAGAGGGTTCAAAGGTTGATCCTCTTCAGTCTTCTCTTTTGGATCAGTCTTTTGTTGAAAAGTCTTCATTGTCCTTGCAATTCAGTCATTCTGTAACCTACACTCTGCTTCCCAGCAATGCTGATAGAAATGCTGACAAAGTTTTGTCCTATTCTGCAGACGATGATGTCCTACCAGATGCAGAAGAAAGCTCTCATGTCTCCAAGACGCCTTTCCTAAAGGCCGAGAATACTGAGGGATATTGAGTCCTCCAGGACTGTGACTTGAGGAGGGGAAGAGTTGGATTTGGAGTGGGCTAGGATCTGCAGTTGTAAAAAGGGAGTTACAGAAATGTAAATGGTTAAACACATAGTTTTATGCTGTTGTTAGGATAGGATACTTGGAGGGAGGTGTAGCATAAAGGGTTAACAGATGAAATATGCTAATGTGTCACATTGATGATGATGTACTACTGACATCAGTCAATCATGTGTTAAACTCTCCCTCGCTCTCTCTCAAGAGAGCAACATGCCTAGGAGCAACATGCCTACTCTAACCTTTTAGGTGTAGTGCTAATAAACAAGTGTTAAGCAGATACCAGAGCATGTCTACAGTCTGCCTAAGAACCAAGTTCCACGTCTAGGGGAGAATTTTCTCCCCGTTGTGGGGGTTGGACAGGAGCGGGTGCAGGCGGGCGCGCAGCCGATCGCTGCCCATGATTGGCTGCACACCGTTACTTTACGTGGGTGGGCCAATTAAGGCCCACCCAGCATGATGCGCACCCGGAAGCACTGAGCGTTCCCAGTGCGGGCAGGGGAGGAGGCTGAGTCGGGGCACAGAGCTGCCTCAGGGAGATTAGCTTGATTTCTAAAAATTTTAATAAAGAGAGAAAAAAAAATTTAAGACTTGTCCCCCCCAACCATGTGACAGTGTCACATGAGCTGGGACATGTCAATGAATTTTATTAAAATTTTTTATTAAACTTTATAAATCTTAATGAAACCTTATCCCACTGGTAGATAAGGTTTCATGATAAATGTGAAGACAGCCTGGGCTCCTCGCCTGCCCGCCAACCTTAAGGTTGGATGGGCAGCTCAGTTAATTATTTTAATTGATATTTAAATGGCCTTAATAGGCCATTGACAGTTCAGCAGGCGCACAGCCGACTCCAGTGTGAGCACGCCGAACTGAGGATCTGAATGACATGTGGAGACGTCAGGATGCAAGCCCGACATCACTATGCGTCATTTTACGTGTTGGCGGGCAGGGCCTGTCCCTGCTTGCCGACCCGAAGATTCTGGCCCTAGAGCCCAAGGTAGAAGCACCCATCTCAGAACAAGGGTGACATTAAGTTTAGAACGTGGGAGACCATACAGGAGAGCATTGGAATAGTAAAGTCTAGAGGTAACAAAAGCATGGAAGAGGGTTTCAGCAGCAGCTGAGGCAAAGGTGGAATTGGTCGGTATTAAAAAGCAGGAAATAAGCAGTTGTGGTAATGGTCTCACACAGATATGAGATTGGAAGCTCACCTTATTTTACCATAGAACCCTAGAACTATAGAAAAGTTATGGTGCAGAAATAGATGATTCAGCCCATCGCACTTGTACTGGCCATAAAGAGAAATAAGAAATTAGCTGCTCATTTTAATTCCACTTTCCAGCACCTGGTCTGTAACACCACTGGAAACTATTTTCCATTCGCAAAAACATCCATTCCTGTCACTGAACTGATTTTAATTCCAATTCACCACCTTCCCTTGTATCCCATGAGATTTCACTTTCCTGACCAGTCTGCCATGTGGGACCTTGTCAAATGCCTTACTGAAATCCTTGTAGACAACATCCACTGCAGTACTCTAATCAATCCTCCTTGCTACTTCCTCAAAACATTCTAAGTGACAGTTTATCCTGTCTCTCAGAATTGTTTCCAATAATTTGCCCACCACCAAAGTTAGACTCACTGGCCTATAATTTTCTGACTTATCCCTCGCACCCTTTGTAAATATTGGCACAACGTTCACTGACCTCCAATCTTTTGGGACCTTGCTTGTATCTAGTGAGGATTGGAAAATGAACCTCAGAGCATCCATTATTTCTTCCCTGACTTCCTTCAACAGGCTGGGATACAATCCATCTGGCCTTGGTGATTTATCCTCCTTCAAGATGCCAGTCTAGGTTTAAATGTGACACAAAGTAAGCTATTTGGTTCAGCCCCAGATGGTTGCCAGGGAGAGGGATAGAATTGGTGGTTCGAGAATCAAAATTTTTGGCAGGGACTGAAGACTTTGATATTCCCAATATTTAGTTGGAGTAAATTTTTGCTCATCCCCTACTGGATGTGGAACAAACAGTCTGACAATTTAGAGACAGTAGAGGGGTCACGAGAGGTGGTGGTGAGATAGAGCTGGGTGGCATCGGTGTACATGTGAAGACAGATGACATGTTTTTGGATGATGTCACTGAGAGGCAGCAAGCAGATGAGAAATAGGCGGGAGCCAAGACTCAAGATAAGACCATAAGACATTGGAGCAGAAATTAGGCCATTCGGCCCATCTGCTCTGCCATTCAATCATGGCTGATAAGTTTCTCAATCCCATTCTCCCGCCTTCGCCCCATAACCTGTGATCCCCTTACCAATCAAGAACCTATCTATCTCAGTCTTAAATATACTCAATGACCTGGCCTCCACAGCCTTCTGTGGCAATGAATTCCATAGATTCACCACTCTCTGGCTAAAGAAGTTTCTCCTCATCTCTGTTCTAAAAGGTCTTCCCTTTACTCTGAGGCTGTGCCCGCGGGTCCTAGTCTCTCCTACTAATGGAAACATCTTCCCCACATCCACTCTATCCAGGCCTTTCAGTATTCTGTAAGTTTCAATCAAATCCCCGCTCATCCTTTTAAACTCCATCGAGTATAGACCCAGAGTCCTCAAATGTTCCTCATATGTTAAGCCTTTTATTCCTGGGATTGTTCTCGTGAACGTCTTCTGGTCCCTCTCCAAGGCCAGCACATCCTTCTTGAGATATGGCGCCCAAAATTGCTCACAATATTCTAAATGTGATCTGACCAGAGCCTTATAAAGCCTCAGCAGCACATCCCCGCTTTTATATTCTAGTCCTCTCGAAATAAATACCAACATTGCATTTGCCTTCCTAACTACCGACTTAATCTGCAAGTTAACCTTAAGAGAATCCTGGACTAGGACTCCCAAGTCCCTTTGCACTCCAGATTTCTGAATTTTCTCCCCATTTAAAAAATAGTCTATGCCTCTATTTTTCCCACCAAAGTGCATGACCTCACACTTCCCCATGTTGTATTCCATCTGCCACTTCTTTGCCCATTCTCCTAACTTGTCCAAATCCTTCTGCAGCCTCCCCGCCTCCTCAATACTACCTGTCCCTCCACCTATCTTTGTATCATCTGCAAACTTAGCCAGAATGCCCTCAGTTCCTTCATCTGGATCATTAATGTATAAAGTGAAAAGTTGCGGTCCCAACACTGACCTCTGCGGAACTCCACAATCACCGGCTGCCATCCTGAGAAGGACCCCCATATCCTCACTCTCTGCCTCCTGACAGACAGTAAATCTTCTATTCATGCTAGTACCTTGCCTCTAACACCATGGGCTCTTATCTTACTGAGCAGCCTCCTGTGCGGCACCTTGTCAAAGGCCTTCTGGAAGTCCAAGTAGATAACATCCATTGGCTCTCCTTTGTCTAACCTACTCGTTACCTCAAAGAATTCTAACAGATTTGTCAGCCATGATGAAACCATGCTGACTTTGCCCTATTTTATCATGCACTTCCAAGTATTCTGAAATCTCATCCTTAATAATGGACTCTAAAATCTTACCAATGACCGAGGTCAGGCTAATCGGCCTGTAATTTCCCGTCTTTTGCTTCACTCCCTTCTTAAACAGGGAGGTTACATTAGCGATTTTCCAGACCTCTGGGACCCTCCCTGACTCCAGTGATTCCTGAAAGATCACCACTAACACCTCCACTATCTCTTCAGCTATCTCCTTCAGAAGTCTGGGGTGTAATCCATCTGGTCCAGGTGATTTATCCACCTTCAGACCTTTCAGTTTTCCTAGCACCTTCTCCTTGGTAATGGCCACCATACTCACCTCTGCCCCCCGACTCTGTTGAACTTTGGGGATGTTACTCGTGTCTTCCACCGTGAAGACTGACGCAAAGTACCTATTCAGTTCCTCCGCCATTTCTTTGTTCCCCACTACTACTTCTCCAGCGTCATTTTCCAGCGGCCCAATGTCCACTTTTGCCTCTCCCTTATCCTTTATATATCTAAAAATATTCTTGCAATCTTCTTTTATATTATTGGCTAGTACCCTCATATTTAATCTTCTCCCTCCTTATTTCTTTTTTACTTGTCTTCTGTTGGTCTTTGTAGGCTTCCCAGTTCCCTGATTTCCCACTGCTCTTCGTCGCATTGTATGCTTTCTCTTCAGCTTTTATGTTGTCCCTGACTTCCCTTGCCAGCCATGGTTGCCTCGTCCTCCCTTTAGTATGCTTCTTCTTCCTTGGGATGAGTTTTTGCTGTGTCTCCCAAATTACTCCCAGAAACTCCTGCCATTGCTGTTCCACTGTCTTTCCTGCTAGGCTCATCTCCCAGTCAATTCTGGCCAGCTCCTCCCTCATGCCTCTGTAGTTGCCTTTATTCAACAGTAATACATCTGATTCCAGCTTTTTCCTCTCAAATTGCTGGGTGAATTCTATCATATTATGGTCCTTTCCTCCTAAGGGTTCCTTCACCTTAAGCTCCCTTATCAAATCTGCCTCATTACACATCACTAAATCTAGAATTGCCTGTTCCCTAATGGGCTCCACCACAAGCTGCTCCAAAAAGCCATTCTGTAGACATTCTACAAATTCCTTTTCTTGGGATCCACTACCAACCTGATTTTCCCAGTCTACCTGCATATTGAAATCCCCCATGATCACTGTAACCTTGCCTTTCTTACATGCCTTTTCCATCTCCTGGTGTATCTTGTGCCCCACATCCTGACCACTGTTTGGAGGCCTGTACATAACTCCCATTATGTTTTTTTTACCTTTGCAGTTCCTCAACTCTACCCACACAAATTCTACATCATCTGATCCTACGTCATTTCTTGCAATCGATTTAATTTCATTTTTTACTAACAAAGCAACCCCAACCCCTCTGCCAACCTGCCTATCTCTTCGATAGAATGTATATCCCTGGATATTTAGCTCCCAGTCCTGATCCCTTTGCAGCCATGTCTCCGTGATGCCCACCACATCATACCTGTCAATTTCAGTCTGCGCCACAAGCTCATTTACCTTATTTCGTATACTGCGTGCATTCAGATACAACACCTTCGGTCCTGTATTTCCCATCCCCTTTCTCTTTGTCGTCCCTTTATCTGATGTGCTCGAAGTTAGATTCCTAGCCCTTTCGAAACACTCTGTCCTATTTTGTGTTCTGGGGACTTTAATAGCCTCTCCTGGTCTCTCCTTTCTTTTCAGTTTTTTCATAATTTTCCATGAAGTTGAATCCACCTTCCCACATGCTAACCTGCTGCTTTGTTTCCCATTAGTTATACTTCTTGGAGTTTTACCCTTCCCTCTCCCCCTCACCACTTTCTAGTTTAAAGTCCTGTTGACCGCTCTATTTACCCTTTTTGCTAGAACATTGGTCCCAGATCGGTTCAGGTGGAGACTGTCCCAATGGTACAGTTCACTCCTGTTCCAATACTGATGCCAGTGTCCCATGAAATGGAACCCCTCTTTCCCACACCACTCTGTTAGCCATGTGTTTACTTCCCTTATTCTCGCAACCCTATGCCAATTTGCATGTGGCTCAGGTAGTACTCCAGAGATTATAACCCTTGAGGACGTCTTCTTTAATTTAGTTCCTAATTCCTGATAATCCCCAAACAGGTCCTCTTTCCTAATCTTACCTATGTTATCTGTCCCGACGTGGACCACAACAACAGGATCCTCCCCCTCCCTCTGCAATATCCTTTCGAGCCGGTCAGATATGTCCCTCACCCTGGCACCGGGCAGGCAACATACCATGCGGGACTCTCGATCCTGCTTACAAAGGATGCTATCAATTCCCCTAATTGTAGAATTCCCTACAACTACCACTTGTATTTTTGCTCCCCCCTCTTGAATGGCCTCCTGTGCCACGGTGCCTTGGTCATCTGTTTCATCCTCCCTACAGCCCTGTTCCTCATCCACACAGGGAGCAAGTACCTCGTACCTGTTGGACAAGGTCAAGAGCTGAGGCTCCTCTGTTCCTGAACACAGGATCCCTCTACCTGCCTCACTTGCAGTCACATCCTGCTGACCCTGACCACTGACCGAACTTGAGGTACTTAATCTGCCGGGTGTGACCACCTCCCGAAACAAAGCGTCCAGGTAACTCTCCCCCTCTCAGATGTGCCGCAGTGTCCGGAGCTCAGTGCCTCAGTGTCCTGGAGTTCCTCCAGCAACCAACACTTGCTGCAGATGTGGTCACTGCGGCTCGCAATGGGATCTGCCAGCTCCCACATCATACAGCTACAGCACATCACCTGCCCAGCCATCTCGACTTAGATAATTAGTTTATTAATTAGCTTTGCTAATGTGGGATGGGAAGCTAATGCAGCTGATACTCTGCCTGTGTCTCAGTCGATTTTTTAAATTCTTTCATGGGATGTGGGTGCCACTGGCTAGGCCAGCAATTTAATTGCTCATCCCTAATTGCTCTTGAGAAGGTGGTAGTGAGCTGCCTTCTTGAACTGCTGCAGTCCATGTGATGTAGGTACACCCACAGTATTGTTACGAAGGGAGTACCGGGATTTTGACCCAGCAACAGTGAAAGAACTGCAATGTAGTTCCAGTTCAAGATTGTGTATGACTTGGAGGGGAACTTGCAGTTTGTGGTATTCCCTTGCATCTGCTGCCATTGTTCTAGGTGGTAAAGATTGCGGGTTTGGAAGGTGCTGTCAAAGGAGCCTGGTAATTGCTGCAGTGCATATTTTAGATGGTAAACATTGCTGCCACTATGGGTGGTAGTGGAGGGAGTGGACATTGTAGGTGTTGGATAGGGTGCAAATTAAGTGGGCTGCTTTGTCCTGGGTGGTGACAAGCTTATTGAGTGTTATTGAATATGCAATCATCAAGGAAAGTGGAGAGTATTTCATCATACTCCTGACTTGTGCCTTGTAGAGGGTGGACAAGCGTTGGGGGGTCAGGAGGTGAGTTACTCTCCGCAGAATTCCCAGTCTCCAACCTACTCTTGTAGCCACAGTATTTATATGGCTGGCCCAATTCAGTTTCTGGTCAATGGTACCCCCCAGGATAGCTGATAGTTGATAGTTGAGGCTTCCTCAATGATAATGCCCTTGAATGTCAAGAGGAGATGGTTGGATTCTCTCTTGTTGGAGAAGGTCATTACCTGGCACAAATGTTACTTGCCACTTACCAGCCCAAGTCTGAATGTTGTCCAGGTCTTGCTGCATATGGGCACGGACTACTTCAGTATCTGAGGAGTCACGAGTGGTGCTGCACATTGCGCAATCAATGGCGAACATCCCCACTTCTGACTTTATGATGGAAGGATGGTCATTGATGAAGCAGTTGAAGGTGGTTTGGCCCACGACACTACCCTGAGGAACTCCTGCTCTGAAGTACTGGGTCTGAGAAGATTTACCTCCAACAACCACAACCTTCTTCCTTTGTGCTAGGCATGACTCCAACCACGGGAGAGTTTTCCCCCTCTTTCCCATTGACTCCAGTTTTGCTAGGGTTCCTTGATGCCACACTCGGTCAAATGCTGCCTTGATGTCAAGGGCAGTCACTCTCAACTCACTTCGTCAGTTCAGCTCTTAAGTTCATGTTTGGACCATGGCTGTAATGAGGTCAGGTGCTGAGTGGTCCTGGGGGAACCCAAACTGAGTGTTAGTGAGCATATTAATGCTGAGGAAGTGGAGCCTGATAGCACTGCCGATGAACCCTTCCATCACTTTGCTGATGATCGAGAGTAGACTGATGGGGCGGTAATTGGCTGGGCTAGATTTATCCACAGGACATACCTGAGCAGTTTTCCACATTTTCAGGTAGACGCCAATGATGTAACTGTACTGGAAAAGCTTGGCTAAGGGCACAGCTAGTTTTGGAACACAAGTCTTCAGTACAATTGCCGGAATATTGTCAGGGCCCATAGCTAGGCACCTTGGCAGGAGACCGAGATGGATCCTCCACTTGGCACTTCTGACTGAAGATTGTTGCAAATACTTCAGCCTTGTCTTTTGCACTGATGTGCTGGGCTCCCCCTCATTGAGTAGTGAGATATTTTTGGAGCCTCCTCCTCCAGTGAGCTGTTTAATTGTCTACCAGCATTCATGACTGGATTTAACCAGACTGCAGAGCTTAGATCTGGTCTGTTGGTTGTGGGATTGCTTAGCTCTGTCTATGGCATGCTGTTTTCACTGTTTGGCAGACAAGTAGTCCTCTGTTTTAGCTTCACCAGGTTGACACCTCATTTTTAGGTATGCTTGGTGTTGCTCCTAGCATGTCCACCTGCCCCCTTCACTGAACCAGGGTTGATACCCCAGTTTAATGGTAATGGTAGAGTGGGGGATATGCCAGGCCATTAGGTCACCGCACATTGTGGTTGCATATAATTCTGCTGCTGCTGATGGCTCACAGCGCCTCATGGATGCCTAGTTTTGAATTGCTAGATCTGTTTGAAATCTACCCCATTTAACATGGTAGTAGTGCCACACAACATAAGGGAGGGTATCCTCAATGTTAAGACTGGACTTCGTCTCCACAAGGACCGTGTGGTGGTCACTCTTCCCAATGCTGTCATGGACAGATACATCTGCAACAGGCAGGTTGGTGAGAATGAGGTCAAGTATGATTTTCCCTCTTATTGGTTCCCTCACCACCTACCACAGACCCAGTCTAGCAGCTATGTCCTTTAGGACTTGGCCAACTCAGTCTGTAGTGGTGCTACTGAGTCACTTTTGGTGATGGACATTGAAGTCCCCCACCCAGAGCACATTCAGTGCCCTAGCCACCCTCAGTGCTTCCTCCAAGCGGTGTTCAACATGGGAGGAGCACTGATTCATCTGCTGAGGGCTCGGGGGGGGTTTCACATCATTATGAAACCAGTCTGCGATCGTCTGCTCTGCCCGGCAATGCCACCATTCCTGGACGTCAGGAATGTACTAACTTCATTTAATAAATCTCCATATCACTATAAGCCCTGCTCATCAGAATCATCCCCACATGTTAAATTTACTGCCCACATCGGCGAGAAAACACGGTGGTGAAGCACACATTTTTACGAGCAGAAGTCAGGATTTACCATCAGGGCCTTGCTCACATCATGGACATCCGAAGAGCAGAAGATTTTTTTGATTCGTCCATGGGATGTGGACGTTGCTGGCTAGGCCAGCATTTATTGCCCATCCCTAATTGTACTTGCATTTAAGAGCATTTAAGAGTTAATCAAGTCTGGAGTTACATGTAGGCCAGACCAGGTAAGACTAGGTAAGGACAGTATTAGTGAACCAGGTGGGCTGTTATAATAATCAGCAATGGTTTCACAGTCACCTTCAGAGTTTTAAATCCAGATTTTTATTAAATTTACATTTCACCATCTGCTGTGGTGGGGTTCAAACCAGGGTCCCCACTGGAATACTGGTCCAGTGACAAGAGCACTATGCCACCGCCTCCCCAAAATGGTAGATGCTGCAGCCCAAAGCAACCGGACCCTGGAGGAACATGTGCATTGCATACTGGGTGGATTCTGAAGGACATGGCTCTGCCACGAAGCAGCTCACAGAAGGAGAGGTCATCCTTGAGGGTCTGCTTCAGGACTTCAGTGTCTTGGCCGTGGTCTGCTACGGATGCTCGTTGAGGGGGTGAAGAGAAAGGTCCAGCTGTGAGTGGGAGAGGAAGGTGTGCTGGGGTGGGAGGGGAAGTGGAGGGCGGGGCGGTGGGGGGGGGGGTGGTATGGGGGGTGGGGGTGAGGTTGAGGGGGGAGAATGATGGTGTTGGGGGGGATAAGATTAGAAGGTGGAGAGAGTAGGGGGGAGGAGGGTGTAACAGGGAGAATGCATCAACTGAGGAGGTGGGTGTGAGGGGAGAGGAATGTGTAAAGGTAGGATTTCGGCGGGGGGGCAAAAGTTTGGGGGGAGAAGGACTTTGGATGGAGGAAGAGGTTCGGAGGGGGACAGGATTCCAAGGCGAGGAGGGAGTCCGGGGGGAGGAGGGAGTTTGGAGGGGGTGGAAGTCCAGGGAGAGGAGTCTGGGGAGGAAGGAGTCGGGGGGAGGAAGGAGTCAGGGGGGACGAAGGATTTCGAGGGAAAAAGGAGTTCAGAGGGGGAGGAGTCCAGAGGGAGGAAAGGGTAAGGGGGATCTATGTCCAGTTGAACGTGCAAGGGAGGGATCTGTAAAGTTGACGTCTGCCTCCTAGGGCGTGAAATTAGGGTTGGCATGGTGGGAGGGACCGGTGAGAATGAGAGGGAGCAGAGTGAGCCGGTGGGGTGGGAGGGTGAGTGTGCAACGGTAGCGGTAGAAGGGATGGTGAGGATGGTTGGTGGGGACTTGAAGGCAGACACGGACCCTCCCTGGGGGTGGGAAGGAGTAGGTCTGGGAGGTCAATGTGGATGGGGGTAGGGAACATGCATATTCACCTGGACATCCCGGAAAGAAAAGGGTTCTGGTTGGTGGGTGATGGTAGGTAGGTGGAAGGTGATGCCAGGGGGGTCAACAGTGATGGGGGAAAGGACATGGGTGACTGGGGAAGGGGAAAGGGTGGGGGAGCAACAGGCATACTTCACCAGTACCATCTTGAAAAATCAAAAGTGAAAGAAGCCTCGTATTGGGCGGGAACAGGTGCTGCATGGGAATGCCATCAGTGGGTGGACAGAGATGCAGTCAGCTCCGATGGATGACTGAAAGAGAACCCCAGCAAGTAGCATTGAAAATGCTCAGAACATTGAGATGAGTGTGACAGGGGAACGATCCATGTGCGTGGGAGAGTGCTTGCACGAGGCTCTGAAAGGTCCTGCCATACACATACTTCTCCCTCCAGCATCACTTATGGGCCAGCTGCATGCAGCCAAACTGCTAGTCAGGGGACGGGGACACGCAGGGGGAGGAGAGACGAAGCCTGTAAATGAAGCTTACAGTCAACATTACACATAATTTGGAGAAAGTGAATATATTTTCAGATTATAAAGTGACAAAATGTGTTCACAAAATGTGATCATGAGTGTAACCACTCGTGATCAGAATTTCTTAACTTTTCTAGGCTTATCACTTCTTCTAGGTGCTGCCCTGACATCCACAGCAGGGGTGGAGTCAACCTATACAATGTTTGGCCCCATTGCCTCTGTTGACTCTGGCATGGGTCCTCTGGAGAGCTGAGGCCTTGAGGGGCCTGGTTTGCTTTAGCTGTCCTACTGTGGACCAGCTGCTCTCTCTGCAGTGACATAGGACAAGGTTGAGGAGGTCACAGGCAAAGGGGACTAGGAGGGAGAGAACAACGTTTGAGATTCCTGAGTGGATGACCCAGGTTGTCCAGTGCCGCTCCTCCTCCCTTCGGGTGCTTGAGGACCAGCCTGACGCATTGAGGGGAAGGAGCACCTGGAGGGATGTTGAGGTGCCCATTTCCCTCTCGCATTGCCACTACAGGAGCTCACCATGGCCACTGCGTTGGAGCGCAGGCCTGCGTGCATCTCCGCATTCTGATGGACCAGGGTCTCCATGGCGTCTGCCATTCTTCCCATGGATTCATCCATAAGCGCACCTGTGGGCCCCACTTCATTAGAGAGCAGGCGGATGCACTCCACTGACTCGCATGCCACTCTTTTAGTGGCTTCCAAAAGCTCTGTGTGACTCTCCACGATGAGTTGGAAGGACGAATCCAGCAATTTGTCATCTGACTTGGACCTCACAGATGATTCTTCCTCAACTGTCCTCCAAGCGCCAGGCAGCTTGGCTGAATCTGCCTCCTTCTGGTACAGGCACGGGTCTGTGCGGTGACTACCAGATTGTGAACCCAAGCCTGCTATAGCACAAGGCTCCCCTGAAGTGTGTGTCTCTGTGCTGGTGGAGGGTGTTGGTAAGCAGTGTGACGGGTCTTCCAAGTGCTTATTTCCAGCTCTTCAACGGAGCACTTGCCCTCTTGGCTGGAGGTGAGGAACTGGATGGAGCTGAAGGACTGACTGGTTGAGGGCATTGGTTGCTTGGCAGAACTTTCAGTGAACTGAAGTAGAGATAATTAGTGTATGGCAGCAGAGTCAAAAGCAGAAGGTAGAGAACTCATAATTGCGTTGACAGAGGGATAATGCAGTACAGAATCCTTATGTGGGTGTTCGCCGCCTACCTCACCGTTGCCGTAGGCACAGTCCACAACCTCACCTGTCAGCGCAATACACGCTCCTCAAAATGAGTGAGGGGCCTAATGCTGGCTACCCCACCCCCAGTCTGGGACCTCTCCCTGCTGCTGTGAGCCAGCTTCTCCTGTATGAAAACAAATGGAGAGATTGTGAGCTGGACACATGGAACTGCATGGGATGTTTTTGTGGTGAGCAGAGCCATGGACAGGATGAGGACATGAGCTCCAGAAGATATGAGCCCAATGGAGACACGAGGGTGTGTGTGAGAGTTAGTGGTGTTGTTTCTTGAGGTGTGAGATCCCTGTGGAGGTGTGATGGGTTTGGGTGCGTGTGCTGAGAGTGATGAGAATAGTGACTTGGATGAGTGCAATGGATGAGACCATTCATTCTCTTTCAGCACTGGGTGGCTGCCCTCTTTTGCAGGGTGTTGGTGCTGAACACTGCTGCTACCGCCTCCTGTACAGGATTGATGATGTTGCTTGCTGGCCTTCGCACAGAATGGGGGTAGAGGACATCACATGGGCCTCCACGGCATCCAAAAGGCATTCCAGAGGTGCGTCACTGAATCAGGGGGCTGCAGTCTTCTTGCCTTTTGGGGACATATCTTCTGTGCAGCAGTCCTGGGCTGGAAGCACTGAGAGGTGTGTGTGCAGCTGCACTTTAAATATGGTGCCTGGCCAGATGAAACGGTAAGGTGACGGCATGGTGGGTGAATCAGAGGCTGCCCATCAACGAAACAGTGTGTTTCCTGGGAAGGCATGATTAATGGGGTGGAATTGCAAAAGCCCACCATTGCAACCAGCGGGTAAAACACCCTCTTTTCTGCTTACAACCGCACTTAATGTGAAGCTGGGACAATTCTGCCCTTAAATAGCAGACCCCTAATTTACTGTGTCCCTTTGTTTTACATTCCCCCTAGAGGGGAAACACGCTCCCAGCACCTATTTACCCTGTCATGTCCCCTCAGAATCTTATAGCCAGGATTTTGTCAACAGCTTGCCATTCCCAACGTTGTAACTGGAACTGTGTATCATTTCCACTCTCTTTTTCCGCTGTTTCCCATGTGGTTACAGTTAACATTCTAAGTATTAGTGGTGTGCATGGAAAACACATGTGATTCAGTGGCGGAGGGGAACTTTTTATTGGTCAGCTGACAATGCAACAGGTATGGGTGGACTATAAAAGAGCCTCATGGTCAAACAGGGAGGCTCTGTGTCACAGCCACAACTTTCCTGACCAACTACATTGCCATTAACATAAGATTGAGAGTGCAAAGTTGGCACGATTGGTTAAATTTAAATTTAACTTGAAAATATTTCACATTGCATGCTTTCACTTTATTAATGTGTGCACCATCGTTATTTGTTGAGGGTAACTTAATCAGAGAGCTAAATGTAATGAGCTGTAAAGAGTGAGGCTTCAGTGAGCAGAGCAGGGCTTAAATTTAAGGAAATAGTCTTTTAATTAAAAACAAATAAAAAGTATGCAAGGGAGCTCAGTCCTGTGTGTTGTACAGCCTGCAGCATGTACATTCTTAGTCACTCCTTGCAGTCTGGATGACCATATGTGCAGGAAGTGCCAGCGGCTTGACCAGCTTGAGCAATGGGTTTCGGAGCTTCAGCATCAGCTGGAAACACAGCGGTGCCTCCACGAGGCTGAGGATTACGTGGATAGCTCGTTTTTAGATGCGGTCACTCCGCAGCTTAAGGAAATGCAGTCAGAGAGGGAATGGGCGAACACCAATCAGAAGAAGGGAGGCAGACAGGTAGTTAGGAAAGCCCCAGAGCACATCTCACTCAAGAAGTGTTTTTCTGTGTTGGAAAACGGTGAGGGTTAAGGTTCCTCTGGAGAGTGCAGCCAGAGTCAAGTTCATGGCACTGTGGATGGTTCAGCTGCACAAGTGGGGAGGAGTAAGAATGCAAGAGCAATAGTGGTAGGAGACTCAATAGTGAGGGGTGCAGACAGGTGCTTCTGTGGCCGTAGACGCGACTCCAGGATGGTGTGTTGCCTCCCCTGGTGCCAGGGTCAAGGATGTCACAGAACAGCTGCAGGGTATTCTGAAGGGGGAGGGCGAACTGTCAGAGGTTGTGGTTCACATTTGTAGCAACAACATAGGTAAAAAGAAGGATGAGGTTCTGCAACAAGAATTTAGGGAGCTAGGTAACAGATTAAAAAGCAGGATCTCAAAGGTTGTAATCTCTGGATTACTCTTGTGCCACGTGCTAGTGAGTATAGGAATAGGAGGATAAAGAAGATGCATGCGTGACTGAAGAGATGGTGCAGGAGGGAGGGCTTTAGTTTACTGGATTGCTGGGTCTGTTTCTGGTGAAGGTGCGGCCTGAACAAGTCGGACGGGTTGCGCCTGAACCAGAACAGGACCCACATCCTTAAGGGGAGGTTTGCTAGTGCTGTTGGGGGGGGGCATTTAGACTAATTTGGCAGTGGGGTGGGATATAGAGCGGAGGTACAGCAGGGGGTGATGCAAAATCAAATATAGAAGCGAAACTAAGTCAGTCTGAAAGGCAGAGCCAATATCGAATGATTAAGGCACAATGGAATAATGGAAGGCTGGATTGCATCTATTTTAACGCAAGGAGTCTTACAAGTAAGGCAGAGGAATTGAGGGTGTTGATTAACACATGGGAATATGATATTGTTGCTATCACAGAGACATGGTTGAGGGAAGGGCTCAATATTCCAGAGTATAGAATCTTCAGGCATGACAGGGGAGGGTGTAAAAGAGGAGGTGGCATTGCACCATTGATCAAGGAGTCAATTACTGCAGTAAGGAGGGGTGGTATCTTAGAAGGTTCCTCAAATGAGGCCATATGGGTAGACTTACCCACTTAAACAAAAAGGGGGCAATCACTTTGCTGGGAGTGTGCTATAGACCTTCAAACAGTCAACAGGAGATAGAGAAGCAGATATGTAGGCAAATCTCAGAGAAGTGTAAAAATAATAGGGTAGTAATAGTAGGGGATTTCAACTTCCCCAATATTAACTGGGAAAGTCTTAGTGTGAAATGCTTAGAGGGGGCAGAATTCTTAAGGCGCATCCAGGACAGCTTTTTGAGCCAAATGTAGAAAGTCCTGCAAGAGAAGGGGCAGCACTTGACCTAATCTTAGGGAATGAAGCTGGGCAAGTGGTAGAAGTGTCAATGGGGGAGCATTTTGGGGACAGTGACCATGACTCAGTAAGGTTTAAGGTAGTTATGGAAAAGGACAAAGATGGACTGGAAATAAAGTTCCTGAATTAGGGGAAGGCTGATTTCAATATGCTAAGACAGGATCTGGCCAAAGTGGAGTTGAAGCAGCTACTTGTAGGAAAGTCTACATCAGACCTGTGGGAGTAATTCAAAAAGGAAATAGTGAGAGGTCAGGGCCAACATATTCCAGTAAAGGTGAAGGGTAGGACCAACAAGTCCAGGGAACCCTGCATGTCAAGGGATATAGAGGACAGGATAAAGGAAATAAAGGCGGCTTATGGCAGATACAGAGGACTGAAAACAGTGGAAGCCCTAGAAGAGTATAGAAAGTGTAGGGTGGTACTTAAAAAGGTAATTAGGAGAGTGAAGAGGGCGCATGAAAAATCACTGGTGGGCAAGATAAAGGAAAATCCCAAGGCATTTTATAAATATATTAAGGGCAAGAGGATAACTAGGGGAAGAATAGGGCCCATTAGGGACCAAAGTGGCAATCTGTGCATGGAGCCGGAGGACATGGGTGAGGTTTTGAATGATTACTTTTCACCTATGCTCACTATGGAGAAGGACGATGTAGATGTAGAAATCAGGGAGGGGACTGTGATATACTTGAACAAATTAGCATTGAAAGTGAGGAGGTATTAGCGGTTTTATCGCACTTATCACCAAGCCCAGATAAGATGTATCCCAGGCTGCCATGTGAGGCAAGGGAGGATATTGCAGGGGCTCTGACACTAATTTTCAAATCCTCTCTGGCCACAGGAGAGGTGCCTGAGGACTGGAGGACAGCAAATGTGGTGCCATTATTCAAGAAGGGTGGTAGGGATAAACCAGGTAATTATAGACCAGTGAGTTTAACATCAGTGGTAGGGAAACTATTGGAAAAAATTCTGAGAGGCTGGATTAATCTCCACTTGGAGAGGCAGGGATTAACCAGGAATAGTCAGCAGGGCTTTGTCAGGGGGAGATCATGTCTAACAAATTGGATTGAATTTTTCGAGGTGGTGACTAGTTGTGTAGATGAGGGTAGTGCAGTTGATGTAGTCTACATGGACTCCAGTAAGGCTTTTGACAAGGTCCCACATGGGAGAATGGTCAAGATCCAAGGCGATTTGGCAAATTGGATCCAAAATTAGCTTAGTGGCAGGAAGCAGAGGGTGATAGTCGAAGGTTGTTTTTGCGATTGAAAGCCCTGTGATGAGTGGGGTACTGCAGGGATCGGTGCTGGGACCTTTGCTGTTAGTAGTGTACATTAATGATTTAGATGTGAATATAGGAGGTAAGATCAGTAAGTTTGCAGATGATGTGAAAACTGGTGGTGTCATAAATAGCAAGGAGGAAAGCTTTAGACAACAGGATGATATAGATGGGCTGGTAAGATGGGCAGAGCAGTGGCAAATGGAATTTAACGCTGAGAAGTGTGCAGTGATGCATTTTGGGAGGATTAACACGGCAAGGGCATGCACAATGAATGGTAGGACCCTAGGAAGTACAGAGGATCAGAGGGACCTTGGTGTACATGTCCATAGATCCCTGAAGGCAGCAACACAGGTAGATATGGTGGTTAAGAAGGCATATGGGATACTTGCCTTTATTAGCCAAGGCATAGAATATAAGAGCAGGAAGGTTATGTTGAAGCTGTATAAAATGCTAGTTAGGTCACAGCTGGGGTACTGTGTGCAGCTCTGTTCTCCACTATAGGAAGGATGTGATTACCAGGATTCACCAGGATGTTGCCTGGGCTGTAGCGTTTCAGCTATGGAGAGAGACTGGATAAGCTAGGGTTGTTTTCCTTCAAGCAGAGAAGGCTGAAGGGGGACCTGATAGAGGTATACAAAATTAGGGGCATAGATAGAGGAGATAGGAAGAAATTTTTCCCTTTAGCGGTGGTGTCAATAACCAGGAGGCATAGATTTAAGGTAAGGGGCAGGAGGTTTAGAGGGGATTTGAGGAAAATATTTTTCACCCAGAGGGTGATTGAAACCTGGAACACACTGCCTGAGGGGATGGTAGAGGCAGGAACCCTCACAACATTTAAGAAGTCTGTAGATGAGAACTTGAAACGCCATGGTATACAGGGCTATGGGCCAAGCGCTGGAAAATGGAATTAAAATAAATAGGTGCTTGATGGCCGGCATGAACACGATGGGCCAAAGGGCCTGCTTCTGTGCTGTATAACTCTATGCTCTATGACTATGACATGTTTCATGGTTGACACGCATTGATAGTTACAGGGGAGTTAGGGACATTTCTTTTATTGTAGAGGACACAATGTTCTGGTTTATTGTTCACTCTTTACTATTCATGTTAGTGTCCATTGTTGTACTCGTCATCTGTGGGACATGGCTGAACTTGCAGGCTCAGGTAGCCCTCCCTTCAATGCATTGTAAAGGACACTGTTCGAGGTTACTCTCAGAGAGGCTAATTGAAATGTTTTAGGTGAACTGAAAGTCCTGTAAGGACTTTGCCAGCCAAGACCCTGAGATAGGTACACATGTGGACAAAAACAAAAAAACTGCGGATGCTGGAAATCCAAAACAAAAACAAAAACAGAATTACCTGGAAAAACTCAGCAGGTCTGGCAGCATCGACGGAGAAGAAAAGAGTTGACATTTCGAGTCCTCATGACCATATTTAGATAATTTAGATATTTAGATAATATCACCAACTTTAACTTTAACACCTATGTGTTCTTTTGTACTATTGTTGTTGACATCTTTTGATGATCTGCTTCTATCACTGCTTGTTTATCCCTACAACCACACCCCCACTCCACCTCTCTCTCTCTCTCTCTCTCTCCGCCCCCCACACACACACCTTAAACCAGCTTATATTTCAACTCTTTCTTGGACTCGAACTCAAGTTCTGTCGAAGGGTCATGAGGACTCGAAACGTCAACTCTTTTCTTCTCCGCCGATGCTGCCAGACCTGCTGAGTTTTTCCAGGTAATTCTGTTTTTGTTTTTGTTACACATGTGGACAATACTGACACTGCCCTTTAGGCCCCTCATTTTCTTCCCTTGACTGACTTTTCCCACACGCCTCTCCCCACCACACCCAGGGCGCCAGGCCATTCCGACTTCACTCCTCCATGCCCCTGATCCCACTGTTTGTCCTCCCCTGGATCCCTCTTCCACTCCTCCAAGGCCCTGACCCCACTTCACAGACTCCCTCACCTTTGCCGGTCCCGAGCCTCCATGCAAACTACCATTCTCCTGCTCCCCTCTCTTGTGTTGTGGAGTTAAACAAGGAAAACCGCTAACCATACATAGAACTGCACAAAGCCTGATGGTGCATGCCACATTTAAATGATCATGAACTAGATGCCATGAGATTCTCATGTGGTGCTGACTTTATCCTGAGGCTAGGACTTCATTAAAAACTGTTTTACACTAATGGCATACAAATGTATTACAAGCAGGAACCCACCACAGGCTGGCTTAATGTTCAACACACCTCAAACATGCTGCAAACTTTATTTCTGCATCTCAACCTGCCCTCAGGAAATTGAAATTTTGCATCCCGCCAAATGAAGTCACCCTGCCCACCATGTTTCCTGCCCTTGTTGACTCCATAAAATACCTCCTATGTTTCAATAAGATCACCTCTCACTCATCTAATCTCCACTGAATATAAGCCCAACCTATTCAACCTTTCTTCATAAGACAACATCTTCATCCCAGGAATCAACCTAGTCAAACTTCCCTGAACTCCTTCCAATGCAAGTATACTCTTCCTTAAGGAAGGAGAGCTATTGCTGAAAAAAGAGATATGTCTAAGCGTTTCATCTTGCACTCATCTGGACACTCGCAAGAATACCAATCTAAGGGGAAAGCAACAATTTATATTGTATATGAAGAGGGTGCAGTTCGGTTGGCAAATGGTGTTTCCATGGAGAGTGCACGAGCGATGGTGACTGACAGTTAACTGCAAAGCATTGTTTAAAATTTAAACCAGGCAGCTTGACCCCAATTGGTCAAGGCAATGCCCTGAGGAATGAGTCAGCGAATGACTGCTGTTACTTATTTTGCTTAGCTAAAACAGGCGCAATGTATGTACATGTTTTTTCTGTCTGTAAAGAACAGGGTTCTGTGTATTAATATATGTAGCTTCCAATACACATAAATGGACCACGCTGCGAGCCCGATTGACAATCTTAAATTGGTTGTCAGCGCAATTCTTAGCACACTGAGGACTATTTAGCAAATGTTGTCCAATCATGGAATCACATCTAATGTTGGACACTGTTCTGAGTTTTGCAAGCAGGGGCTGGCTGGGTATGGTTTGTACCCTGCCCATTGCGAACAGTGGCTGGGACCTGCTGTTTGATACGATCCGCCAGTCTTTGGGACATACGCCCTACGTACCTAGCATCACACTGGCACTGAGATTCATACACCACATTACTCCTTTGTGTGATAGGCAAAACATCTTTTTTGCTTGATGGAAGCATCCTGTTAGTGGTGAATACCACTCATGTTGCCACTGCATAGTAGCAGCGTGAAACAGCTAGCTTCACCTGTTGCTTAAATTTTTGAGATTTCTTGCCTTTCCGGGGTAATCTGAGGTAGACTGGGCACTTTTCAGGGCCGAAAGTGATGGCTTTGAGCCCATTCATGAGTTTACATGATATACAGTGAAAAATGATCTGATCAGGGAGGCCATAATCCTGCAAAATTTGATGCATCCTATTTCAGACCGTACCCAACCAGTCCATGCTTGCAAAACTCAAAACACAGTGTCCAACATTAGATGTGATTCCGTGATTGAACAACTTTTGCTAAATAATCCTCAGTGTGCTAAGAACTACGCTGACAACCAATTTAAGATTGTTGGTTGGGCTCAGTGTGGCGCACCTGCGTGTACTGGATGCTACATATATTAATACACAGGGCCCTGTTCTTTGCAGACAGAAAGAACATGTACATACATTGTCCCTGTTTCAGCTAAACAAAATAAGTGGCAGCCATTCTCAGACTCATTTCTCAGGCCAATACCTTGACCAATCAGGGTTAAGTTGCCTGGTTTAAATTTCAAACAATGCTTGACAGTTAACTGTCAGTCACCATCATTGGTGCAGTCTCCATGGCAACGCCACTTGACAACCAATAAGCAATCTCTTCATTCACAGTATAAATTGTTGTTTTCGCCTTAGATTGGTATTCTTGCGAGTGTCCTGATGAGTACAAGACCAAAAGCTTAGACATGTCTCTTTTTTCAATAATTCTCAAGTTCTGTACTACCGCAGGAGACCTAAACTATCCACAGTACTCCAATACCCAATGGTACAGGTCTTACCAATTCTCTGTACAGCTGTAGTAATACTTCCCAACTTTTATACCTATCCCCCCATGCAATAAAGGCCAACATTCCATTTGCCTTCCTAATTACTAGCTGAACCTGCAGGTTAACATTTTGTGATTCATGTACAAGGACATCAAGATCCCTCTGTACTGCAGCATTCTGTAGTATCTCTCCATTTAAATATTATACTGCTTCTCTATTCTCCCTGCAAAAGTGGACAAACTCACATTTTCCCTTTTGTACTCTATCTGCCAATTTTTTGCCCACTCACTGAACTTATCCATATCCATTTGGAAACTCTTTGTATCCTCCTCACAACTTGCTTTTCTACCTATTTTTGTATCATCAGCAAATTTAGCTGCAATACAGTTGGTCCCTTCAACCAAGTCCTTAGGATAAATCATAAATAGTTGAAGCCCCAGCACTCACCCCCGCGGCACTCCACTAGTTACAGTTTGCCAACCTGAAAATGACGACTCTCTGTTTCCTGTTAGTTAGTCAATCCTCTACCCATGCTAATATATCACCCCTAAAGTCACAAACTCTTGTGCAGGAATCTTTTACGTAGCACCTTATCGAATGCCTTTTGGAAATCCAAATATACTACATCTACTGGTTCCCCTTTATCTATTTTGTTTGTTACATCCACAAAGAACACTAGTCAATTAGTCAAACAAGGTTTCCCTTTTACAAAGCTATATTGACTCTGCCTGATTGTATTATGATTTTTTTTAAGTGTCTTGCTACTATCTCCTTAATAATGGAGATAAAAACAAAAAAACTGCGGATGCTGGAAATCCAAAACAAAAACAGAATTACCTGGAAAAACTCAGCAGGTCTGGCAGCATCGGCGGAGAAGAAAAGAGTTGACGTTTCGAGTCCTCGAAGGGTCATGAGGACTCGAAACGTCAACTCTTTTCTTCTCCGCCGATGCTGCCAGACCTGCTGAGTTTTTCCAGGTAATTCTGTTTTTGTCCTTAATAATGGATTCCAGCAGTTGCCCCATGACAGATGTTAGACTAACTGGCCTATAATTCCCTGCTTTCTGTCTCCCTCCTTTTTTGTATGGAGATGTTGCATTTGCGGTTTTCTAAGCCATTGGAACCTTTCCAGAATCTGGGAAATTTTGGAAGATTACAACCAGTGCATCCATTATCTCTGCAGCCGTTAATATTCTAGAATGCAGGTCATCAGGTCCAGCAGACTTGTCAATCTTTCAGTCCTCCTTTTAGAGAGATTTGAGGTTAAATTTTGACTTCTGGCAAGAGTGTAAAACAAGCAACAGTTGTCTGTTATACACTTGCCTTGATTTTCAGTGGAAATGAAAATATGGAAATGAATTTTCTTCTCTCTCTGTAATTTTAGAGTATATCATTTTGTCCATAGATACAAACAACTTCATGATTTTAGCTCTGCAGGTACACACAATTTCATTCATATGTTTGCTTATCCAAATTGAAGAGATATCTATGTGATACATATTTTTGGGCTCATGTAACTTTATTGTTCACTTTTTTATATCAGACAAATGCAAATGTTTACAGCTCTCTGTAACTGGGTATAAGCAACATTGCAGCAGGAATTACCACAATAAAGTGGCTGCTTTATTTAATTGAAATCTTAGGGGGATTTTTGCTTAATGGATGATATTTTAAGGAAAACTTCACATGCAACAAAAACATCTTATTGTCACCCTTTAATTATTGTTACTTTGCAGACCTGCAAACTGAAAGTTATGGCAGGAATCTGGTGTTCAATAATCAAGTCTTTTAGTTCAAATAAGATGCGTCAGCTGAAGCCAACCTTCACATATTACAATAGACTCAAACGCTGTTTTAAATAGAATTCTTTTTTTGTTCTTGTTCCTGTTCTCTCTCCTTAGTGATGACAGCACCCGGAGTTCACAACTAGGCCATAGCCTTCTGCAGGCAAGGAAATATTTTCACATACTCTTGCTTGTAGGGGGAGGGAAATGTGGCTAAACATGAAAGAATTTGTTTTATGGGACAGGAATTTGGAGAACGGTTTCAACACAGTTGCACATCTTGTTTAACAGACTCACAGTTTCACATTTCTATAAATACTATCATTCAGAGATTGGAATGATGCTTTGCTAACAGATTCCCACTGTAAGTGTAATTTGTACTGGCTGTTCTATCATTCGCTTTTGTTCATTAGTCTCTTGGCTGATAATGTCTGACCTTGGAATCTATGAACATCTCGCAATTTCTGCCAGCAATGGCTTACAATCATATGAAGCTCAGACAGCTGTGCATGTGTGTATAATTGTAAAAGGAGCTGTCTTCAAAGTAGCATAATACACAAACCACTTTCACACCACATTATTATTGGACATCATTATTCAAATTGTGCTATGAGAATTTCATATTTGATACAGGTATGAAACAAATATTTTTGTACAAGTTCTTGAGACAATTTTATATTTGGAACTATCTAATCTTTTTGTTTGGGTCCTGTGGATTCAATTTGACTTAAGTATAGAATTCCAATAAGGACTACTCAACATGTTATACATTACAATATAGGAACAATTGTTACAGTTAAAGTTACAATGGAATTCAAGAACACCAGAGACTATGCTGAAACAAAGTACCTTTCACTTGTGTTCATTGGGGTAACATCTTGTCTATTAGTATTCTAATTTGATTTTGGGTTCCATAAACAAATCTCATTTTTCTTTTGAGTAGAAAGAGCTGAGTTTAATGTTCTTTCTTTTGAGTAGAAAGAGCTGAGTTTGATGTTCATTAAAATAAAAAATATATAGTGATGAGAAATTTATCTTTTCTCTTTCCCAGTGTTAACCTCAAGCATTCTTAACTTAGGTAAAGTGCATGGGTCAGATATAGAGCAAATCTCTCCTATACTTGCTCCAAAAATGGCTTTGACATTCAAAAAGACACACAGATGTTCCATCCTATCTTGAAATGTTCATTTTCTACAAAGGGAGTTATTATAGATTGAATGATACTGTCCTATTTTTAACAATTAGCACGAAATTATAACTAGCTTTGCAATGTGGATTTTTACTCATTGAAACTAGGTTAAGATTGCATCAATTAATTTTGATGAAAGGAAGAGAGGAGACTCCCATCCAATCGATATGTAACTAATTTAAACCCAAAGTAAAAACACACTAGGTTCTGAAATTCTGAAAAGATGGAAGCCCAGCAGATCCAAAGGGAGGAATGGAGGGTGGAATTTGAGATGTAGCCTGGGTCTGCTAATTTTATGACCCATTAAAATTTCACTAGAAATAAAGGCAGGATGAAGATGTCCATGCTAACAAGGGTTTTAAGGTCACTGTCATTTTAATTATAAACCCTGGGTTTGAAAATTTGTGATCATCATAAATATATTTCAAACAACAAACAGCATGTAAGGCTTCTGGAACCTTGTGACTAAAAAGTCACTTAGTTTGACCACTGTGCGTTCCACTCATGACATTTTCTAATGTTGCTTTGTCCTAGTTCTAAAACTTCTAAGTATCATTTGGGAGCCTGTGTTCAAGATGTGGAGTGTGACTCTATATGACTTGGGATAGAGGCTGCCTTCCTCTCACTGAGTCCTGTGATGAACACTGACAGACTGCTCCCCTAGGCTGGGAATTGCCATAGCCTTGGCCTGTTGACTTTTTTCCACCAGTGAAGATGAGTGAGCAGAGACATCTCTGGTGTTACCTGTACTCAAAGGAAAGAAGAGCTCTCAGACACTTCACCTGCTTTCCCATTAGACTTGAGATAGGCTCATGATTAACACTGCTCTTCATGAGAACAGACCTCATAGAATTACTAATAATCCTTAATTCCTGAGAGATGGGATACCAAAGATCCTGAAAAACCTGTAAAATCATGTCCTAGAGGTCTTTGAATCAGATAAATATTGTTTTCTCCATGCTCTCCTTGCTATTACCTCAGACCTGAATGCTGCCTGTCAAAGTCTGCATTTTGGAGATAGTGACTTGCCTCCAAGTCTCCATATGTTTTTATAGATTAACAATCTATACTTTCTGTTAAAATATTAACTTAGTCATGACAAAATACTGTGGATTCTGAAAATCTGAAATAAAGCAGAATCCATTATCAAAAATAGCATCCAGACCTGCCAATCAACAGGAACAGCTACTGAGAGAGAACAATGGGAGAGATGGAATGCGAGGGCAGCTGCTTGAGCCAACAATTCGCCACCACATCCGCCAGCTGAGAACCTATGTCCTCACAGTGGGAGAGCCTGCAAGTTTAAGGTCGGGGCTAATGAACCAACTACGAATCCACTGGCAACACTGATTTCTCAATTCCACTCAGTAATCTGCAAGAAAGCATTATCCTCTATTGGAGGGATTGCCAATGATGATGTTGGGTCTGGAGCATAATTTTTCAGCTCTACAGCCGATGCTGTCAGAACGGGCCCATAGTCTATGCTGTAGCCAGTGCATTCCTTGATGTCATATAGTGCAAATCAAGTTGGTTGAAGACTGGTATTTTTGATGGTGGGCAGCTCAGCATATGGGCAAGATGGATTATCCACTCATACTTCTGGTTATAGGTAGTTGAGAAGGCTTCAACCTTGTTTTTTGCAATCACATGCTGTGCTCTGCCTCCATTGAGGATAAGGATGTTCCTCCTCCTATAAGTTGTTTCATTGTCCAGTACTGTTCACAACTGGATGTCGGAGGGCTTTGATCTAATTTGCAGGTAAGGGATCCCTTGGCTCTGTCTATAACATGTTTCCCCTGCTATTTAGCATGGATATAGCCCTATGTTGTAGTTTCAGCAATTTAGTACATAATTTTCAGGCACGTTTGATACAGTTCATGATATGACCTGCTGCACCCTTTATTGAACCAGGATTGGTGCCTTGTTTGATGGTAAAAGTAAAGTGAGGGGTATGCCAGTCCATGAGTTTACTGGCAGACTACAATAGCATAACTATGGATCATGGATGTCCTGTTTGAGCCGCTGGATCTGTTCTTAATACATGCAATTTAGCATGGTGGTAGTGCAAAATGTTGGTTTTTGAGGCCTGTGTTCTCAACATCTTGTATGTTCTGAAGCATGGATGACTTATAGCTATCAAGGAAGCAAGTTCAACAAGTTTCTGGCTGGATTTTCTGGCCCAGCCCACTATCAGTGGGGGGAGGTGGTGGCATAGTGGTATTGTCATAGGGCTAGTATTCTAGATAATCAGGGTGATGTTCTGGGGACTTGGGTTCAAATCTCACCATGGCAGATGGTGAAATTTGAATTCAATAAAAACCTGGAATTAAAAGTCTGATGATGACCACAAAATTGTCAATTGTCATAAAAACCCATCTGGTTCTTTAGGGAAGGAAACGAGCCCTTACCTGGTCTGGCCTACATGTGGCTCCAGACCCACAGCAATGTAGTTGACTCTTAAATGCCCTTTGAATAAGGGCAATTAGAAATAGGCAATAAATGCTGGCCTAGCCAGTGATGCCCATAAGCAAATTTTAAAAAAACCAGGATCATCTGGTCCCGCAAAAAGTCAATGGACTGCCAAATCTCTTGCAGTGGTTCCAGCTGTGATGGAGTCAGAAAATACTGGCCTTCATCTTTGTTGTCTGTGCTGCATTTTCGGCATCCCATGGAAGGACAAAATCATGAATAGAACAGGCAAATCCCATATTAAACAAAGACAATTTCACTGGCTTAGGCAGGTAAGATGGAAGATGGACACAGTCCCAAGGATGTTTTGTATCGTGAGTTAGCTGCAGCCAGTAGGGTACCCAAAGATCTCCTTCAAGGATGCTTACAAACATGATATGCAGGCTCTATACATTGACTTTCACACATGGGAAACAAAGGGAAATGGCAGCATTATCTGTGGGCCAGCGTGTGCCACCATGACTATCAGTAGCTAGAGTAACTTAACAAGAGGCGCAATGCCATAAACAGTAATCCATAGTGACACCTGATATCCACCTCATTTGTGACACTTATGGTAGAACTTGTCTCTCATGGAATGGTGTCTTCAGGCATCAACAAAAGTGCACCATATGAAACTATCCCATCACCAATGGATTTTCTGCAACTCCATCATCTTATGTAGGTGGAAGGGTGCTGACTGATTGCCAAACAAAAAGATGGAGAGGTCCCCTCAGTGTGAAGATGTAACTTCATCTCCACAAGAGCTGCAGTGCAGTCACTCCTATCAATACTGCCATGGTCAGATGCATCTGTGACAGATAGATTGATTAGAATGAGATCAAGTGGTCTTTCCTGTTGGGTTTGTTCTCTCACCACCTGTTGTAAGTCCAGTTGGGCAGTTATGTCCCTCAGCATCCAGCCAGTTAGTTAATGGTGGTCCTACCATGGCACCCTCGGTTATGGTTATTAGTGTCCGCACCCAGAGTACATTCCGTGCCCCTTCAGCCATATTGTGTGGTGGTGAAGGCAGTGAATGCTTAATATGGAAGATGGGATGATGATGAAACAGACTGCTTTGTCCTGGAAAAGCTCGAGCACCTTGAATGTTGTATGAGCAGTAACCATGAAGGCAAGTGGAGAATATTCAGTTACACTTCTGACTTGTGCCTAATTGATAGTGCAAAGCCTTTGGGGAGCCAAGAGCAAAATCAGTCACCGCAGAATACCCAAATTCTGACTGGGTCTGGTAGGCACAGTATTTATGTGGCTGGAGCAGGTAGGTTTATGGTGGGGATTCAACAATGGTAATACCATAGGGAGGTGGTTAGGCTCTCTTGTTGGAGATGGTCACTGGCTAGCACTTGTGTGTTACAAAGTTAACTTGCCACATATCATCCACAGACTTGAATGTTGTCCAGGCCTTGCTGAATGTGGGAAGAGACTGCTTCAATTTCTGATAAATTGCAACTGCAATGCTTCACTGTATAATTAGAAGTGAACATCTCTGCTGTCAAAAGTAATTAATAAACCAGTTGAAGATGGTTGGCCGAAGGATACAGTCCTGAGAGATTCCTGCAATGATGTCCTTGGGCTGAGATGATTGGTCTCCAACAACCACAGCATCTTACCTAGTACTAGATGTGTCTCCATATAGTGTGGAGTGTTTTCACCCCTCCACCTGCCCACCCCACCAACCCCCTCCCTCCGATTCCCACTGACTTCAGCTTTGCTAAAGCTCCTTGGTGCCACACTTGGTGAGACACTCTCACTGCACCTCTGAAACTCAGTTTTTTTGTATATATTTAGACTAAGGTTGACCAAGTCTGAAGCCAAGTGGTCCTGGCAGAACCCAATCTGAGCACCAAAGGCAGGTTATTTGTCAGTAAGTTAGAGGAACTCTCAACAACACAATGTATCACTTTGCTAATGATTGAGAGTAGGCTGATGGGTAGTAATTTACCGGATTGGATTTGTCCTTCTTTTTGTGGAAAGGAAATAACTGGGCAGTTATCTACTTTGTTGCATAGATGCCTTTGTTCTCATTGTACTGGAACCTCTTGGCTATTGGTGTCTTCATTCCTTATGGAAAGCTCAAAAAAGTGAATAAGTGAAGTCAGAGGTCATATAGACACTGCCACCTTCACCACCAGATTCTGCTGTTACTTGCAGGCACAGTCCTAGTGGCAGGCCTTTTCTTCTGCCCTTGTGCCGCCTCATCATACCTGCCATAAAGCACTCCCAAACATTTTCCCATCCGATGGCCAAAAAAATGCAGCAGGCAATGAAAAATTGAGGTGAGTCTTTAATAAGCTCAATAGGTTGCTACTTGGTAATTTCAAAATGGCGGGTAGGCTTCCGATCTCAGTGCGTGTTTGCCTTCCATAATTTCTGTGACTGGTGTGATGACCCAACATCATCATGCCATATTTATGTTTGAATGGGTTGGGGGGTGGTTGGTAGTGTGTGGTGTCCAATTTGTGGCTGTAAAATCCAGCTCCATGTGTGACAAATTTTCTAGAGTGTTTTGAGGATATAACTGTTAAAGGGGAGCCAGTAGATGTAGTATATTGGATTTCCAAAAGTCATTCATTAAGATAGCACACAAAAGTTTAATATGCAACATAAGGGCTCATGGATTTGGAGATAATATATTAGCATGGTTGGGGGATTGATTAATGGAAGTGTAGAGTTAAACTGGCATTTTCAAGTTGGCAGGCTGTAACGAGTGGAGTGCTGCAAGGAGTAATGCTGGGACCTCAGCTATTTACAAACTATATTAATGACTTAGATTAAGGGACATGGAGTAATGTATCTATGTTTGCTGTCAATACAAAGTTAAGTGGGAATGCAAGCTGTGAAGAGGACACAAAGAGATATAGATAAGTGAGTGGGCAATAAGGTAGCAGAGTGAGTATTATGTGGGCAAGTGTGTGGTTATTCAGTTTGGTGGTAAGAATAGAAAAGCAAAATTTTCTTTAAAAGTTGAGAAATTTTAAAATTTTGATGCATAGAGAGACTTGGTTGTAATCGTACAAGGAAGACAAAAGGTTAGCAAACAGGTACAGCAAGCAATTAGGAAGGCAAATGGCATGTTATCCTTTAAATACAAGGGATTGGAGTACACAAATAACAAAGTCTTGTGGCAATTGTATAAAGCTTTATGAGATCACACCTGGAGTATTGTGCACAGTTTTACTTAGTAAAGATTCATTAGATTGGTTCCTCGCATGAGAAGGTTGTCCTGTAATGACAGACTGAGTGAATTGGGTCTGTACTTTCCAGACTTTAGAAGAATGAGAGGTAATTTCATTTAAAAATGCAAAATTCTGAAGGGGTTTGACACGGTAGATACTGAAGCTTGGATTTTCGTCCCACTCTGGAACCCAGCATTTCCCATCTTTGCAATGGCAGGAATTGGGCCGGGGTTCATGCATGTGTGATTCGTGGAGGCAACTGGCCATTTAAATCACGAGTTTCCTCCATTGAAGTGGGATTTTGGAAGGCCAGGAGTGTGAAATTCAGATTAGAACAGGTAAAAGGAGGCCTGAACTTGGTGGATTTGTTTGGATAGCCAGAGTACCCTTTGGACAGGTAAGATGCCCCTTTTGGATAAGGTCCTGGGACACTTTTGGGAGAGGTAAGGCACTCGTTGGGGTTGTTAAAAGTGAACATGGGGCAGGATTTTAAGTTTGGCTTGGGGGCACGGTTAGCGAGCCTGGGAGTGGCCAGGAAACGCGGACCAACCAAGGCTCGCCGAGCGTGAACGGTGGCTCCCCAATGATCGGGAAGGGGTGGCAGGGGTAGGGGCCTGTCGGCTGCCAGGTCCAATGGCGATCTGACAGCAGGTTTAAAACCAGCACAGTCAGGCTCTGGAAGGCTGCCAATGACAAAGACATCTTCGGTGTTGTCAGCAGGAGATTAAAAATTATGAATTTAAATGCAGCTGCAGGCGCCAGGTGGGAGGGCAGGTTGGGTGGGCACTCGGCCCCATGGTTTTCTGATGAGTGCCTCGCAGTCCTCCTGGAGGAGGTAGCTGCCAGGAGGGACACCTTTGTCCCCAGGGATGGAAGGCGGAGGCCACCACACCTTACAAAAAGAGCTTAGGAGGAGGTGGCAGTGGTGGTCAGCAGCCATGACATTGTGCAGCAAACCTGGGTCCAGTGCTGCAAGAGATTTAATGACCTGTTGCGCTTAGGAAGGATGAGTACTGTGTTGGCATAGATCAGTGTGTTGAAGTGTTAAGGGCTAGCCGTCCCCCCATAGACATCAGGGACGTTAGGTCTGAGTGCCAACTGTTAATGTCGCTGGAGCTGGCCAAGGGGCTGAGCCCTGGCTGCTTGGACTAAGTGCCTTGCAGCTCAAGGGCCACAACTCAGAATTGTTCTGCAAGATGTTCCTCAGGTGGGATTGGCTAGGCTGCAATGGCGCTCTGGGTGCAGAGGACTAATGAATGCTCCTCTGTCCTTTCAGGAGAAGATGGCTCATAACAACATTGAAAGGTCACGGACCGATGGAGGTGCTGCTAATCTCCTAATCCTAACCAGATACAAGCAGGACGACTTGGAGTTCGAGAGGCTCTGTGCACCTCGGTCAACTGGCCACTGGGGTGTCAGACGAAGGTAAGAGTGTAGTACACAGAGGTGAGAGTTTTGGATGGTGCAAACGTTCTTTTGTAGTCTCATCATTGATGGGAGCCTCAAAACTGGATTCCCCATTGATCATTGAAAGACGATGGCACCATGATGCAGATCTCCATGGTCTCAGCAGCATGCCTGGCATGCACAGTGACAGTGTGATGACATTTTGGTGGTTTGTTTAGGTTTGCCACTACGCACCCAATTGCAGGACCCCAAAGACCCATCCCTGATGCCAGAGGACCACCAGGCTCCACATGCACCTGCATCACACCTGCTTTCTGAACTAGGCACCAGCGCAGGTACCAGCACCTCGGTGGGTGTTAGATCTTCGGCTAGAATATCGGTGCACAGTGGTAGGGCATTTCACAGTCGCTTGAGGTGTAGGCAGAAGCAGAGGGTGCCCAGGGCGCCAGTAGTCGGAGGACTGCTGGAGACCAGGATGATGCTCAGTCAAAGGCAGATGCTGGAGTTGTCCAAAGGCCTCTGGAGTTGTCCATTAAGTGGCAGATGCTGGATGTCCAGCGAGATGTGTGAGAGGATCTAGCGGAGATCCATGAGAGTATGCATGCCATGGTCTCCTTGATGCAGGAGCCCATGCGGAGCATCAGCACTGTGTGGACCCTCATGGCCAAGCGCACTGCCTCCTCCTTTGAGAGAATGGCGACTCTCATGGAAAGGCAGCTCCAGGAAGAGAATCAGGGGCTCCTGGGGTTGCACTCAGACCTGCAAGCCCTCCACACTGGCCTCAGGTGGTCAGTGTCCGTGTGGGAGATGGATGAGGCACTCAGGATCCCAACTAGATGTCTGTCCATCAATGGTGAGCAAGTAAGTCCAGAGCGACCTCATGTTGGTGCATGAGCTGCCTGTCATCTCTGCAGGCTCTTCTCAGGGCGCTCTGGATGATGGCAGCAGCTCCTCCACCCCTCTGCCAGTGACCATCGCGCTTGATGAGGCTGCAATGACTGGGAGATGCCAGCCATCGCATTGGCCGCTCTCTCCCAGGCGGGCCCAGCACAGGCTCCACTGGCCAGAGGACAACTGCCAAGGTCATCAAGGCCAACAAGACACCAGAGTCAGCAGGCTGTCTTCAATGCCGGTGCCAGCGACATGGTGGGGTGGTGGTGGGGGGGGCGGCACCAAGACACAGCACTCAGAAACATAAGTTTAAGGCACCATGAGCACAAAAGGGACTGCTCACGGGTGATCTTCTGTTGTAAAATGTTTTGTTTATTTTAACTGTTGTGCGGTTGATGACCAGAGAAGGTTCTGTTAATTTGTTTTGACTGTCAACATGAGATAAATTTTCTCCTGTCGTAATGGCCAGAGTATGCTTCACCCTTTTTCATTTAATATGATGCCGGGTATGCCAGTATGTAATGCTGGACATGGGTGGCTTGAAACTTTATTACACAGGCACTGGGTGGAATTTTGAGTTAAAGGAGAGGATCATTTCAAACATCTGGGATGGAGGCGTCAGCCCTGGCATGATGTGGTAGTGCTTATTTGGCAGCCTAACTGAAGGAGCATTGGATCAAGGTGTCCCTGCATTCATACCTCCCCTGAGATTACGAAGGTCTGCCTCCATGCCCTCAGCGTTCTCCTCACCATGCCCCTCTTCTGACTCACTACGGGATTCATCATCTGTGGCCTGTGCAGCTGCATCAAGATCCCATTCCTCCAGTGGGTCCCCCCCTGCCAGTGCCAGATTGTGGAGGGCACAGCAGGTGGCCACCATCAATGACACCCACTCTGAGGGGTATTGTAGTGCATCCCCTGAGTGATCCAGGCATCAGAAGTGAATCTTCAGAAGACATTTGGTTCTCTCTATCACATCCCTTGTGGAGGCATGGCTTCTGTTATACTGCTGCTCTGCGTCTGCTCTTGGGTGGCGGAAAGATGTCATAAGCCATCTTTTCAAGAGATAGCCCTTGTCACTCAGCAGCCATCCATCCAGTCAGGCTGGAGCATTAAAGAGCCTTGGCACCTGGGAATGTCTCATGATATAAGCATCATGGGAGCTGCCAGGATACCTTGCACAGACTGCAGAATATGCATCCTATGATCACACACTATCTCTACGTGCATGGAGTGGAATCTCTTTCTGTTAACAAAGGCACCCAGCTGACCCACTGGTGCCTTGGTGGCCACATGTGTGCAAACGATTTCACCCTAGATGCGGGGGATCCCAGCAATCGCTGCAAAGCCTCTGGCTTGCTCAGCCTGGCTGGCCCCATCCGTACGGAAATGAATGAAAGTCAATACCCCTTGAACAGAGCTTCTGTCACCAGCTTGGTGAAACTATGAACAACTGATTTGGAGACTCCACACAGATTCCCCACTGACCCCTGGAAAGAGCTGGATGCATAGAAGTTGAGGACCACTGTGACCTTACGAGCCACTGGCATGGGGTGTCCACCCACACAGTTGGAGGTGATCTCAGGCCCAATCGTCTGACAGATGGAGGCCACTATCTCCCTTGAGAGGGGGAGCCTCCTTCGGCATTGCACCTTGGACATATTGAGGTAGTTGCATCGCCACCTGTAAACCCTGGCAGCAAGATAGTGGCATCTTCTGCAACCCAAAATGCCTTGGATTGCCAGCTGGCCTTGCACCCCCATGCCTGTGCCTCTCCTCCCACAGATTGCTCCCCTGAAAGCTGCATAGGGACACCTCATCCCCCTTCTGCCTCTCTCTTCCTCCTTAGAGGAGTTGCCGCCAGCAGAGACCGCAATCCTCATTATCAGGGTAACTGAAGGCTGTCTGATACCTGGAAGGGTCCACATGGTTTGAATTTTCCAAGGTCCTTGGAGACACCGAGGAGTCCTGAAATGCTGACAATGAAGTCCTGAACAGAGCTGAAGCTACCATTTACCAATAAATTACCAGCAGCAAAGAATCTACCAAGCTCCTCACTATTCACACTGGCAATGCTGCTGACCCTTTTTATTACGCCTGCGGGTGAGGTTTTTGAAATTGTCAGCTGAGAGCAAAATCGTTTGGGCAACAAAAAATTGGCATCAATTGACTTTTTAATGGTCTTAAGTGGCCTGTTAATTAATGGCGGGTGCAGCTCTGGCACATGTGCTCGTCCGCTGACTGAAATATTGCGCAAGTGCACAATGACATTGGGACACTTGCCTGATGTCATGATGTGCTCTTTTAGGTTTGAGTGTGTTGGGCACATATCCACATGAATGAAAAATTCTGCCTATTGTCATGCACCTTTAATGCACAAACTCAATGGAACTGTCAATCTGTCAAAGGACTGTCAAGCTGTCAAGGAACTGTTCAGCTGTCTAGGAAATATCCAGCTGTTAAGGAACTGTTTAACAGCAGTCCAGCTGTCAAAGCTGTCAAGGCTGTCCAGGAAATGTCAAAACTATCAAAGCTGTCAAAGCTGCAGAAAGTGTCAAAACTGTCAAGGCGCTGTCCAAGGATAACAGGTGAGTTAGCATGGAGGGCGTAAGGGCAGAGGGTAGTTGGTGAGAGGCATGGGTTAGCATGAGTTGGCACTAAGTTGGCATAGCAGTCTGGGGCATTAGGGGTGGATAGAAGGAAACTAAGTTGGTACAGTGGGTATGGGGCAATGAGGGTGGGTAAAGGGGCATGGGTTGGCATGGATGGGGCACATGGGGTGTGTGGGAGGGTGAGGGGGGTTTGAGGCGTGAGGGCTTGAGGGATTTTTTTAATATGATTATATTTTATTTATTTAAACACAGTGCTGGAGCATAGAAAGATGCTTGCGCCCAGCCTGCCTCTGCATTTGGCAGCCTCTGCACATGTTCTGAGTCGCCTGCCCTGACTCTTATTTCAGCCCATCTTCCCCAACCAAAAATCTGACCTGCAGGTGGCCGTTTTTAAAGATCGGGCTCACCAAACTGAGAAATCTCCTGATACAGGCAAACTGGCATAAAGTAAATAAAGTCAAGGAGTTAAATAAAAAAAAAATTGGTGTGGGAGGAATGGGTTTCAGTTCATCGGGCACTGGCACCAGTACTGGGGAGGGAGGGAGCTGTTCCGGTGGGACAGACTTCAGTTGAATCATGCTGGGACCATTATCCAGGCAAATTGAATAACTTGGGCTTTAGGTAGAAAGGGCTTTAAACTAAATAGGGAGAGGGGGGAAGGATTCTGGAGAGGGGATACATAGGCTAACAAAGCAAAAGGGTATGGCAGCATTGCAGGGCAGCTATTTAGGTATAGGTACCCAGAGTGTGACAGGAAGGGACAGAGTGTATAAACATTAAAAAACAGCAGTAAATAGGGTCAAATGAGGAAAAATGGTGAAGAGGCAAAATTAATGGCTCTTTACTTAAATGCACGTAGTATTCAGAACAAAATAAATGAATTAACAGCAAAAATAGAGGTTAATGGGCATGATTTTACAGCCATTACTGAGATGTGGTTACAAGGAGATCAAAGCTGGGAACTAATTATAAGGACAGGCAGAAAGGAAAGGGTGATGGGGTAGCTTTGTTAGTACCAGATGGAATAAGTACAATAGCAAGAAATGATCTTGGATTGAAAGATGTAGAATCCATATGGGTGGAGGTAAGAAATAACATGGGGAAGAAGACACTGGTGAGAGTAGTCTAAAAGCCCCTAACAGTAGCTATACTGTAGGATGGAGAATAAATTATGAGATAATGAGGGCATGTAAAAAAGGCAGTACATTAATCATGGGTGACTTTAATCTTCATGTAGATTGGGAAAATAAATTGGCAGAGGTAGGCACATGCAAGAGTTCATAGAGTGTATTTGGGGAAGTTTCCTAGTTGCGGATCCAACAATGGATCAGGCTATTTTGGATCTGGTAATGTGTAATGAGGCAGGTTTAATAAATGATCTCAGAGTAAAAGATCCCACAAAAAACAGTCACCATAACATGGTAGAATTTAGCATTCAGTTTGAGAGTGAGAAACTTGGGTCGGAAACAACTATGCTAAACTTAAATAAGGGCAAAGGAATGAGGGCAGAGTTGGCTGGAGTGGACTGGGAAAGGAGTTTAGCAAAAAAGACAGTTGATGAACAATGGCAGATGTTTAAGAAAATAGTTCATGACTCACAACAAAGATATATCCCAATGAGGAAGAAGAATTCTAGGAAGGGGATAAATGAACCATGGTTAACCAAGGAAATTAAGGATAGTATCAAATTGAAAGAAAAAACATGCAATGTGGCAAAGATTAGTGGCAAGCCAGAGGATTGGGAAAGTTTTAAAAAACAACAAAATATGACCAAAAATATATTGAGGGAGAAAATAAACTTTCAGGGTAAACTAGCAAGTAATATAAAAATAGACAGTATAGCTTCTTTAGATATTAAAAAGGAAGAGAGAGGCCAAAATGAACATAGGTCCCTTAGAGAATGAGGCTGGGGAACTAATTATGGGGAGCCAGGAAATGGTAGAGGAGTTGAATAAATACTTTGCGTCAGTCTTCATGGTAGAAGACACTAATAGCATTCCAAAACTACTAAGTAATCAAGGGGAAAAAGTGGGGAAGGAAATAAATACAATAACTATCACTGGAGAAAAAGTACTAGGGAAACTAATGGGGACCTGATGGGTTGCATCCTAGGACATTAAAAGAAGAAGCTACACAAATAGTACATGCACTGAAAGTAATCTTCTAAGAATCCTTAGATTCTGGAAAAGTCCCAGAAGATTGGAAAACTGCCAATGTAACACCCTTATTCAAAAAGGGAGACAAAAAACAGGTGACTATAGGCCAGTTAGCTTAACATCCGTCACTGGGAAAACATTAGAGTCTATTATAAAGGATATAATAGCAGAGCATTTAGAAATGCATAATATAATCAAGCAGAGTCAGCATGGCTTCATGAAGGAAAATCATGCCTTACAAATTTATTATAATTCTTTGAAGAGGTAACAAGCAGGATAGAAGAAGGGGAACGAATAGATGTAATATATTTGGATTTTAAAAGGCATTCGATAAGGTACCGCACATAAGGCTACTTAATAAGATAAGAGCCAATGGTGTTGGGAGTAGAACATTAGCATGGACAGAGGATTGACTAACTAATAGAAGACAGAGAGTTGGGATAAGGGGCACATTGTCAGGATGGCAACCTGTAAGTAGTAGAGTGCCACAGGGATCAGTGCTGGGGCCACAATTATTTACAATATATATTAATGTCTTAGATGAGGGAAGTGAATGTACTGTCGCCAAGTTTGCAGATGACACAAAAATGGATGGAAAGGCACAAGTGGTGAGGATGACACAAAGTCTCTACAGAGGGATATAGACAGGTTAAGTGAGGGAGCAAAAACTTGGCAGATGGGATATAATGTAGGAAAATGTGAGGTTATGCATTTTGGCAGGAAGAATCAAGGAGCTGAATATTAGTTACATGGAGAAAGACTGCAGAAGGCTGCAGCACAGAAGGATTTAGGAGTCCTCATGCATGACTCACAAAAAGCTAGCATACAAGTTCAGCAGGTAATAGGTAAGGCAAATGAAATGTTGGCCTCTATTTCAAAGGGAATAGAGTATAAAAATAGGGAAGTCTTACTAAAACTATACAAAGCACTTGTTAGGCCACACCTAGAATACTGTGAACAGTTTTAGTCCCCTTATCTAAGGAAAGATATACTAGCATTGGAGGCAGTCCAGAGAAGGTTCACCAGGTTGGTCCTGGATATGGAGGGATTTTCTTATGAGGAGAGGTTGAGTAAGTTGGGCCTGTACTCATTGGAGTTCAGAAGAATGAGAGGTGACCTTATTGAAACATGTAAGATTCTTAGTGGACTTGACAGGGTAGATGCTGAGAGGTTGTTTCCCCTTGTGGGAGAGCCTAGGACCAGGAGGCATAATCTCAGAGTAAGGGGTCGCCCATTTAAGACAGAGATGAGGAGCAATTTCTTCTCTCAGAGGGTAGTGAATCTGTGGAATTCTTTACCACAGAGGGCTGTAGAGGCTGAGTCATTAAGTATATTCAAGGCTGAGATAAGCAGATTTTTAATCGGTAAGGAAATCAAGGGCTATGGGGGAAAGGCAAGAAAGTGGAATTGAGGATTATCAGATCAGCCATGATCTCATTGAGTGGCAGAAAACATTCGATGAGCCAAATGGCCAAGTTCTGCTCCTACATCTTATGGTCTTATGGACTTTATGAATCTGACCCAGAAATGAAAATTTGGGCCTGAGAGGTTGTTCTCCCTGGCTGGAAAATCTAGATAGGGGAGAAAGGGTCAATCATTTAGGACTGAGATGAGAAGAGATTTCTTCACTCAGAGGGCTGTGAATCCTTGCAATAGTCTACATGGCAGGGGATTTTGCTAGTGCTGTTGGGGATGTTTTGAACTAGCTTGGTAGGGGGATGGGAATCTGAGCGTAGGTTCAGGAGGGAGAGAAGAAAATTTGGAAATGAAAGGCATAAAACTCATAAGAATGTTTGGAAGGCAGAGGAAACAAAGGCTAGAAAATATACAATAAGGGAATGCTAAATGATATATACTTCAATGCAAGAAGTTTAGAGAATAAGGCAGATGTTCTGAGATCACAGATTGACATGTGGGAGTATGATATTTATAGCTGTTATTGAGCAGCTCCACATTCCTAGTTACAGGGTTTTCAGATGAGATAGAGAGGGGGTTAAAAAGGAGGGGGTGTCAAAATATTGATTAAAGAAACAATTATAGATGCATGGAGGAATGATATGATAGAAGAATCATCAAGTGAGGCCAAAATAAAAACAAAATACTGTAGATGCTGGAAATCTGAAAAAAAAAACAAAGTGCTGGAAATGCTCAGCAGGTCTGGCAACATCTTTGGAGACAGAATCAGAGTTAACATTTGAGTCAAATATGACTCTGAATATAGAGGGAGCAGAATTTTTAAAAAGTAGTCAAGAGAACTTTTTTAGCCTGTACGTAACAAGGGAGGGGACAGTTCTAGACTTAGCTTTAGGGTATGTAGCTGGGCAGGTAGAAGGGGTATCAATTGGAGAGCACTTTGGTGGAAGTGATCATAATTCAGCTAGATTTAGGGGGAGTTCTGGAAAAGGACAAAGATAGACCACGAATAAAAATTGTCAATTGTGGAAAATCAGATTTTATTAAGCTGAGATGTGATTTAACTAAAGTGGATTAAAACAGTTATTTGACGGTAAATCAGTGCCACATAAATGGAAGGCATTCAAAGAAGAGATAATGAGCGTTCAGAGCAAGTATATTCCTTTAAAGAAGCAGGTGGGACTAACAAATCCAGAACCTCCTGGAAGGGTCTTAAAGGAAAGGATAAAGGGAAAAAAGGAAAGCTTGAGACAGATACCAAGAGCTCACTACTGCAGAAAACCTAAAGGAGTATAAAAACTGTAGGAGTGGAATTGAAAGGAAATTAGGAAAGTAAAGAGAGGGCATGAAAATGCTGGCAGGTAAAATGAAGGAAAACAAACATATAAAGAGCAGAGGATTACTAAAGAAAGAGTAGGGCCAATTAGGGAGCAAAAGGTTATAACCTATGTGTGAAGGTGGAGGACATTGGTATGGTTCTTGATGAATACTTTGCGTTGTTTCACAAAAATGAGTAATGATACAGACATTGTAATCAGGGAGAAGGAATATGAAATATTAGATGAAATTAACATAGAGAGAGAGCAAGTATTAAGGAGTTCAACATCTTTAAAAGTGGATAAATCCCCGGATCCGAATGAAATGTATTCTAGGTTGTTAGGGAAGCAAGAGAAGAAATAGTGGAATCTCTGACCATCATTTTTCTGTCATCTCCAGCTACAGATGTTGTGCCAGAGGACTGTAGGATAGCTAATGTTGTACCATTGTTTAAAAGGAGAGAAAGAGATAAGTCAGGATTGTGATATAATACTCTCTGCTTGCCTGGATGAGCGCAGTTCTAATAACACTCAAGAAGCAACTCGCTTGATACACAACATTAAATATTTACCACTGGTACACGGTGACATCAGTATGTACTATTTATAAAATACACTCCAGTAACTTGCCAAAGATCCTTTGACAGTATCTTCCAAACCTGCAACCTCTACCACATAGAAAGAGAAGGACAGCTGATGCATGGGAACATCACCATCTCCAAGTTACCCTCAAATCACACACCATTCTGACTTGAAAATATATCGCTGTTCCTTCACGGTCACTGGGTCAAAATCCCTGAAATCCCTCCCTAACAGCACTGTGGGTGTACCTACAGCACATGGATTGCAGCAGTTCAAGAAGGCTGCTCACCACCACCTTCTGAAGAACAATTGGGGATGGCAATAAATACTGGTCTCGCCAGTGGCACTCACATCTCATGAACAAATAACAAACAAAAAATACTCAATCCAGCCAATAATCTCCCCATCATTGTATTCTGACTCATCAGCACAATTTTGAAGGAGGTTGTTGATAATGCTATCAAGTGGAACTCACAAATAACCAGCTTATTGAAGCTCAGTTTGTGATCCACCAAGGCCACCTGACTGCAGACTTCATATCTGACTTGGTCCCAATGTAGACAAAAAAGCTGAATTCCAGAGGTGAGGTGAGAGTGACTGTCCTTGACATCAAGGCAGCATTTGACAAGGAAAACTGAAATCAATAGGGATCAGAAGAAACCACTCCACTGGGTGAATTTCACCCCGCAGAAAGGAAGATGGTTGTTTTTGTTGGAGGCCAATCATCTCAGCTCAGGTCATCAATGCAGGGGTTCCCTAGGACAGTGTCCTTGGGCCAACCATCTTCAATCGCTTTATTAATGACTTTCAGCAGTGGAGATTTTCACTGCTGATTGCCCAGTGAGTACAGACTCCCACAATTGGAACTAATCATCCTCCAAACGTGAGATCACATTATTCAATGGACCCCATGTCTATCTCTAGCTTTATACACCAGAAAGTCTCCCCGCTCTCTATTTCCTACTTAGGCAAACAGAGGAAGTTTAAGGGAATGATGTTTGGGCTGAGGTAAGAATACTACAACCATCTTTGTGCTCTGAAATCACTCTCTTCCCTGTAATTGAAAGGTCCTCAGATGCAATAAATTGAGGGATTATCAGGGGTATCAAGTGGTGAGACATTGGGATCATTAATTGCATGGGGCATCATTGTCAAAAATAAGAACATAGGAACATAGGAGCAGGATTAGTCAGCCTGCTCTGACATTCAATTAGACCATGGCTGATCATCTACCTCAACACTGTTTACCTGCACTTTTCCCAATATCATTTGATGTCATTATTGTCCAGAAATCTATCAATTTCTGTCTTGAACATGCTCAACGTTGGAACTTCCACAACCCTCTGGGGTGGGGAATTCCAAAGATTCATCACCCTCTGAGCGCACAAATTCTTCCTCATCTCAGTCTTAAATGGCATGCACCTTATTTTGAGACTGTGCCCTCTGCTTCTAGACTCACTGGCCAGGGGAAACATCCTATCTACATCTAACCTGTCATGCCCCGTAACAATTTTGTAAGTTTCTGTGAGATCACCTCTCATTCTTTGAAACTCTAGAGAATACAGGTCCAGTTTTCTCAATCTCTCCTCATAAAACAATCCTATCATCCCAGGGATTAGTCTGGTAAACCTCTGTTGCACTCCCTCTATGGCAAGTATATCCTTCCTAAGATAAGGAGACCAAAACTGGACACAATACTACAGGTGCGGTCTCACCGAGGCTCTGTATAATTGCAGCAAGACATCTTTACTCCTGTACTCAAATCCTGTCACCATGAAGGCCAACATACCATTTGCCTTTCTAATTGCTTGCTGCTCCTGCATGCTAGCTTTTAGTGAATCATCAACAAGGACACCCAGGTGCATTTAGACTTCAACACTTCCCAATTTCTCACCATTTAAGAAATAGTCTGCCTTTCTGTTTTTTCTACCAAAGTGGATAACTCCATACTTATTCACATTCTATTCCATCTGCCATGCTCTTGCCCATTCACTCAGCCTGTCTAAATCCCCTTGAAGCTTTCTTGCATTCTCCTCACAACTTACATTCCTAGCTTTGTGTCATCAGCAAATTTGGAAATAGTACATTTGGTTCCCACATCCAAATCACTTATATAGATTGTGGACAGCTGTGGCTTCAGCACTGATCTTTGCGGTACCCCACTAATAACAGTCTGCCATCCTGAGAATGACCCATTTATTCTGCTCTCTGTTTTTTGTCTGTTAGCTAATTCTCAATCCATACCAGTATATTTCCCCAAATCTCATGTGCTCTAATTTTGTCTACTAAACTCCCGTGATGCACCATTTCAAAAGCCTTCTGAAAATTCAAATATATCACATCCACTGGTTCTCCTTTATCCATGCTATAAGTAACACCCTCAAAAAAACTCCACCAGGTTTCTCAAACATGATTTCCCCTTCATAAATCCATGTTGACTCTGCCCAATAATATCATTATTTCCCAAGCATCTAGTTATCACATCCTTTATAATAGCTTCTAATATGTTCCCTACCACTGACTTCTAACAGGTGTGTAGATCTTTGCTTTCTCTCTCCCTCCTTTCTTAAATAGTGGGGTTACGTTTGCTACTTTTCAGTCTGCAGGAACCTTTCCAGAATCTATACGATTTTGAAAGATAATCACCAATGCATCCACTATCTCTATCGCCACCTCCTTAAACACTCAAAAATGGAGCAAAGCTCCCTCTGTGCAATGCCATCAAACACTCCAGGACAGATACAAGATGGGTTAGATGTACAATAAAGGTTCATTTACACTGTCACATCAAACATTCTCAGTTCACGTGTACTGGATGCAATTTAAAATTTCCTCTCGATTGTCCCATCAAACACTTCCAGAGCAAGTACAGCATGAATATGATGCAGTGCACAGCTCTCTCTAAATTGGTTCACCAGGCACAACCAACTCAGGTGCAACAGCATTTGCTAAATGCAAGGTACAGCTCCTCTGACACCTGTCAATGAAGCACACCAGCTCAGGCACAGCATAGGATGAATGCAGAATAAAAACCCCACCACATGTAAGAGCTTTACATATGTGTTAAGCTCCAGTCAACTTGTTACATCAAAGGCTGAGCCTTATGCCGGCTGTCAAACAGATCCCAGTAGCTGGTTAGTCTCTCACCTTGACAACATTCTGGGCTCATTGATTCCCAGTTCATCTTTTCAAAGTGTTGAAGCTTTCTGTTTCACCCTTTCTTTGAAATTGGGAATCTTGGTCCCACCAGATCTGCTGTGTGAACCAAGCAATCTTTCTCAAGTTGCTGTTACTGTGGTGATGATTTGCCCTCTTGCCTCCTGAGATATTGTTCAATCCAAGAATCTTTTAATATAAAAAAATTAATAATGATTCTACAATCCAACTGGAATAAACTGGAGTTATTTTTGTGACTATGATTATATTGATTTGAATATAAATATGCAATTAATAACAAATGGTTGAATTACTTAAATATTAAGTTGTGTTCTTTCCCTTTTTTTGCACTAAACTCACTCACAGTCAGCTCCCAAGACCAGCTCCTCCCACTGATGTTGTGTAACCAGGGGCATAAAACTGTCTCCAGGTGACATCAGAAAGAAATCAGGAACTATGTGACAAATCAGTTCATGCCCCTCCCACCCCCATTCGATGTAATACATGGTCAATGGCCAGGCTCTGCCATGAGTGCAGATTGTACAAAGAGTCCTGTTTCTGATCCCACTCCCATGTAATGAGGCTCCAGGCAAGGAGTACAAACTCACACAATTGGAGCTTATAATTTATTCTTCAAAAATGAGATCCTAATATCCAAAGTCTACCTCTAGCTTTATACACCAGAAAGTCCCCATTTCCTTTATTTCAGATAATATGGGCCAGATTTTCAAATAGGTTTGGGATCCTGATCAGAGGTGGACAGGCATGCCAGTTCCTTGCCACTATCCCATTCTGAGCCATTTTAAGTAAAGGTGGCTTGGGGTTGAATTGGCAGCCTGCTGCTTCAGGGCAATTAATGTTAATCACGGAGCCTTATTGAGATATTGCCACGCTGACTGAGACTTTGTCAGCAATTCAGGCAGCCCAGTCCAGACTGATGTGGTGGACTCAGGATGAGGAGGGGGGTGGGCAATGGATCATGCAAGGGATCCCTCAACCCATAATGGTTACTGTGCCTCTGCTGTGGCTGCTGGCCATCCCCTGGAGGGTTTGTCCCTCCATGATCACAACCTGGCAGCTGTGACCATTTTGGATTACAAAAGAACTGACCCCTCTTTCCCTCTGCAGCTCCCATTTCGGTCGGTGAGGTTGCCAATATTTCAGTGCTGGGGGGCCTTCCCTTGGTCCTCCAGCCTTAGGAACCTGCCTGAAATCCTAAATTAGATGGTGAGCCCCCTATGCCATCAACTTGCATAGCCCTTTAAAACTTCTCGTGGGCGTATCTGGAAAACACCATGCAGGGTCTTGACCCTCAGCTGAACTAGTGGTTGGGTTCCTAACCCAGAATAGAAAATCCCAACCTGTGTCTCCAACCTGATTTGGCAGAGAGAGGAAGTTTGAAGGAATGGTGTTTAGGATTAGGCAAGCATGCTATAACCTCTTTGTTCTGTGGAATCACTCAATCCCTGTAACAGGAAGGGATGTCAGAGACAATAAGTGGAGAGACTATCAGGGATATCAAAAGGTGGGACCAACTAAACAAGAATTGTGTGGGACATCGTTGTCAAAAATGAGATAAAGCTCATTTTGTACAATTCCATCAAACTCTGATGAAAGGTCAAGGATCTGAACCAAAGCTATTCCTCTCTCCACAGTCGCTGCCAGATCTGCTGAGTATTTCCGGCATTTTCTGTCTTTTTTTCAGGTACACGATGGGTTAGATATGGAATTAGCTATGTCTGCATTGTCACATCAAACATTCCCTGTATAAGTTACATCATTTATTAGATGCTGCTTGAAGTTCACTCTCAGCTGTCCAATCAAATACTTCCAGGCCTGGTAAAGCACAAGTTAGATGCAGTGTAAAGCTCTCTCTAAGTTGGTTCACCAAGCACAAACATCTCATACACAACAGCATGGATTAAATGCAATATATAGCTCCTCCAACACCACTCAATGAACCAACCACACCAGCTCAGATAAAGTATGGAAAGAATGCAAAATAAAAATCCCTCTACATGTATTAGTCAACCGCTCCCCATTGTGTTATTGGCTAGAGCCCCACCCATGAGCTAGGGTCAGCTTGTCACATCATGAGCTGAGACTTATGACAGCTGTCAGATAGCTCACATTAGCTGATTAGAATGTCACCAGCGAAGCTCTGGACTGATGACAACCCCAGTAAAGTTCCTCATCTTTGCAACCATTGTTGAAGCAAAGCTTCTTACTTTCATCCGTCTTCTACACTTAGAGAACTTGCCCCAACAGAGCTGCTCCTTGAATCTTGCAACCTTTCTCCCATTCCCAGTTAGTGTGATAATTATTTGATTCCATGCCTCCCCCTTCCAGAGACACTGTTCACTCCAAAATGTTTTCACATAAAAGTGATTAATATTATTTCTAGAACCTGTAATTAGAATACAATGGGACTATTTGTGAGTATTTAATATATTTAACACATTTGTATTTAATCACATTCGGTGGATTACTCACCTTGTTATTAAATTATTCTTTCCTTCCCTTGGCCCTACTTATATGGATTAAACTCACTCAGTGTCAGCTATCAGGACCAGCTCTTCCCACAGTAACTCGCACTAATGGCGTGTAACCAGGGCATAAGCCTGTCTCTAGGTGATATCACAAAGGAGCCAGGAACTATGTCACAAAGCAGTAAAAGCTCCTCCCACTAAAGGCCAGATGGTCACATGGCCAGTTTCCTGCTCTTGGAATCTCACTGGCAATGAACGCAGAATGTACAATTTGTTCCATCTCTGATCCCACTTCCTTGAACTGAGATTTCAGACAGGGACATAGTCTCCCAATATTACATTTATAAATGCTTCATCCCATCCTCCAAATGTGAAGTCCTATTATTCAATGGTCCCACTGTCTACCTTTAGCTTCATATACCCTATCTTTGGGCGAAAGTTATGCATCCCCCTGCGAGTGGGAGTCGGGGGGTGTGGGGGGGGATGGTGGGAGAAATCAAGTGGCATAATGGGTGTGCCATGCCCAACGCCTACCCACCTCTGCTGGGATTTTACCAGCAATGAAGACGGCATTGGGCAGTCTGCCTGCCCTGGGGCCAAATGAGATCCTTAATTGGCCAATAATGGTAATTTAAGGGCCTTCTGCCACTGCTGGTATTTTACCAGTGGCATGGAGATGCCTTGCCAAATGCAAGGCCACCGCTTGGGGAATCTCTCATGTGCAGGCATCCTATGCTGAGTAGAGCGCCTGTCCAATGTACTACTTGCCCCCGCATGTTCCCCCCACATGCCCTCCCAAACCTGGTCCTCATCCCTCAGGCCTGTTAGCCTGGTGCTGATGAATTCTCTCACTCACTTTCTAATCCTGTTCCAGAATCTTGGGTTGCTGGGGAATGCCTGTGATAGTCACAGCTCCTGGTGGTGCTGCTGCCTATTTGGGGGTGGAAGTCTTGCCTTGAGCCAATTGATAGCCTGAAGGCTGTAAAGTTGACTCAGATCTCCCTGACCATGTTTAGATGGGCTCGCCCCATATTTTTCAGCTTGTGGCACCTCTGCCTCCTCGTAAAATTCCACTCTTTAATTCAGATAATGTGTCTGCCTCTTGCTTTGGCAGAGAGAAGAAGTTGGAGGGAATGGTGTTTGGGATGAGGCAAGGACATTACAACCTCCTTTGTGCTCTGAAATCATTCTATTCCCTGTAATAGGAAGGGGCATCAGTGGAAATGAGTGGAGGAGTCATCAGAAGTGGGAATAGTGGAACATTAATTGCAGGAGGCATCATGGCCAAGAATGGGGTAAAGCTCCCTCATTACAATCCCATCAAACACCTGTAGGCAAGGTACAGCACAGGCAAGTTACAGAATAAAGCTCCATCTACACTATCCCATCAATTACTTCCAGGCCAGGTACTGGAGGAGTTAGATGCATTGGAATGCTTTCTCTAACTTGATTCAACAAGGGCAGCCAACACAAATACATTGTGTGTTAAATGCAGCATACAACTTCTCTGCCACTACTCAACAAAGAACAACACAGGTACACCGTGTTAAGAATACAGAATAAAAAGCTCTCTACATATGTTAAGCACTCCCAGATGAGGTATAGTCTAGCTTCAGACACAAGTGAAGCTAATGTCAACTTGTTGCATCAAAGGCCAAGCTTTATGGCAACTGTCAGACAGCTCTTATTAGCTGGTTAGACTGTCACCTCACAAAATCCTGAACTGATGGCAATCCCAGTAAAGTTCCTTGTAGTATAAGGGTGTTCGGCATGGCTAGGGTGAAGTGGGACTGAAGAACAGTACTGCCTAATTTGTGATTTAGAGAGTCACATGATAGTAGGCTGTGCATAGAGAGAGTCTGAGAGGTCAGCATGAAGATAACACCTACTTAGGGCTATACCTTGGAGATATGTAATAAAAACAAAAAACTGCGGATGCTGGAAATCCAAAACAAAAAATAAAAAATACCTGGAAAAACTCAGCAGGTCTGGCAGCATTGGCAGAGGAGTACAGTTGACGTTTCGAATCCTCATGACCCTTCAACAGAACTAAGTAAAAATAGGAGAGGGGTGAAATATAAGCTGGCTTGGAGGTTGGTGGGGAGGGGGGGGGGGGCGGTGGTGGGGGTTGTGTGTGTGTGTGGGGTGGGGGGGGACAGAAGTTGGGGGGGTGGTGGTTGTTGAGACAAGCGAGCAGTGATAGGAGGAGATAACCAAAAGATGTCACAGACAAAAGAACAAAGAGGTGTTGAAGGTGGTGATATTATCTAAAAGAATGTGTTAATTAAGAATGGATAGCAGGACAAGCAAGGTACAGATAGCTCTTGTGGGGGTGGGGTGAAATAAGACTAAAAGGGCATAAAAGGTATAGATAAATGATCGGTGGAATACAATAAAAATAATGGAAATAGGTGGGAAAAGAAAAATCTATATAAATTATTGGAAAAAACAAAAAGGAGGGGGAAGAAACAGAAAGGGGGTGGGGATGGAGGAGGGAGTTTAAGATCTAAAATTGTTGAACTCAATATTCGGCCCAGAAGGCTATAAAGTGCCTAGTCAGAAAATGAGGTGCTGTTCCTCAACGCAAACTGGAGGAACAGCACCTCATCTTCCGACTAGACACTTTACAGCCTTCCGGACTGAATATTGAGTTCAACAATTTTAGATCTTAAACTCCCTCCTCCATCCCCACCCCCTTTCCGTTTCTTCCCCCTCCTTTTTGTTTTTTCCAATAATTTATATAGATTTTTCCTTTCCCACCTATTTCCATTATTTTTATTGTATTCCACCGATCATTTATCTATACCTTTTATGCCCTTTTAGTCTTATTTCACCCCACCCCCACTAGAGCTATCTATACCTTGCTTGTCCTGCTATCCATTTTTAATTAGCACATTCTTTTAGATAATATCACCACCTTCAACACCTCTTTGTTCTTTTGTCTGTGACATCTTTTGGTTATCTCCTCCTATCACTGCTTGCTTGTCCCAACAATCACCCCCCCAACCTTCTCTCTCCACCACCCCCCCAAACCAGCTTATATTTCACCCCTCTCTTATTTTTACTTAGTTCTGTTGAAGGGTCATGAGGACTCGAAACATCAACTGTATTCTTCTCCGCCAATGCTGCCAGACCTGCTGAGTTTTTCCAGGTATTTTTTTATTTTTTGCCTTGGAGATATGTATATAGTTGCATGTTAACAATAAACAGTTTATGTCCAACCATACAAGCCTCCAGGGTGTCTGAACAAAGCAAACAGTTTGTTGATAAAGAGAAATTCAACTCAAAGGAGCACATAAAGCAAATAAAATGGAGATTATCAAGTGCCAGAAACACAGAATACTACAATTTCAAACCCAAACCAATAGGTCTACCCAAAGCAACAGAGCCCACCAACGCCAAGTGTGACAAGAACGAGATCTGGAAGAATAGTCAAGCCTCCAAGCCATCTGGATTTATTAAGTCAGAGACTTGGGTGGGGGTGGGGGATGAAGGGGTAGCACATAAAGAAAGGTCGTATTGTAAATAAGTTGGATAAAGACTTGGGGAGGTGTATAAGGGTGTTTGGCATAGCAAGGGTTAATTTAGGACCGGAGAACAGTAAAACCCACAGTGTGATGTAGGAATTCACATGATATTAGACTAATGTAGAGAGAGTCTGAAAGAAGTCACCAAGAAGATAACACCTGGATATGGCTATACCTTGGGGAAACATATATAGTTGTGTGTTTACAATAAACAGATAATGTTCAACAACACAAACCTCCAGATCTCTTAGTGAGACATTAAACAACTTTACAACATTCCTCACCTTTGCATTGATGAAGCTTATTTTCATCTGGGATCCTTGCTCCCAGCAGATATGCTCCGGCCTTGAGCCCAGCAAACTTTCTCCAATCCCCATTTAGTGTTGTAATGATTCAACTCCTCCCCATCCAACTTCCAGAGCTACTGTTCACTCCAAGAATCCTTTAGCATTAATTCTAGAACCTGTGATAAGTATGATTATATTTTATTTGAATATATTAGTAATTAATCCCTTACTAATTAAATTAGTTAATTACTCATCTTGCTATGAAATTGTTCTTTCCTTTCCTTTTTTTTATGGTTTAAACTCACTCATGATGTCAGCTCCCAAGACCAGTTCCTCCCACAATAACTCGCATTGATGGCATGTAACCAGGGCATAAACCTGTCTCCAGGTGACATCACAAAGGAGCCTGGAACCATGTCACAAAGCAGTTCAAGCTCCTCCCACCCACTGTATTCCATAGTCACGTGGCCATACACTGCTCCTGGTGTGCAGTCTCACCAGCCATGAGCAGAGGCTGTATAATCAGTCCTGACTCTGACCCCACTTCCATGTACTGGGCCACCAGGCAAGACAGATTTCCAACATTATCATGTAGAAATTCTCCCTTCCATCCTCCAATATTGTTATTGAATGATTCCCATATCTACATCCTGATTTATACACCAGAAAGTCTCTCTTCACGTCATATCAGACAGTGTCTCCCTTCCGCTTTGGCAGTGAGTGGCAATTTGAAGGATTGGTGTTTTCTGGCCTATATGTGCTCTGAAACCTGTAACAAAAAGGTCCATCAGAGAAAATAAGTGAGGGATATTTGGGGGCATCAAATGGTGGGATGAACCGAGCGTTACTTGGAAGGAGCATTAAGGGCAATAATGGCTAAAGCTGTCTCTACACAGTCTCTTAAAACAGCCCAGGGTCATGTACACCATGGGTTAGGAACTGAGTAAAGCTCCCCCTACACTCTCCGAGCAAACGTTCCCAGGTCAGGTACAGCATGGGTTAGAAACAGAATAATGCTACGCTGTCCAGTCAAACACCCCCTCAACAGATACTGTTATGAAATACGTTGGCATGCAACTACGTTGACATGAGTGGACAATCCAGCCGGCAGGGGGGGGTTGATTCTGGTGGGCTAGCCTTATAATGATGTGCTGTTCTATTACAATGAAGTTCCTGACATCCAAATGCAGAAATGTAGCCTGCCATCGAAGGGCTGAGCGGATGATTGCAAACTGGTTTCACGATGCTGGTTTAATACAGTATAACACTGTCTGTAATATATTCATAAAACACAACCAACTCAGATACAGTAAGTGTACAATGCAGTTTACAGCTCCTTTGATGATACCCAATGAAGTACACCTGCTCTGGTACAGCATGGGATAAATACAGAATAAAAAAGCCTCCACATGAAAGTTTCAAACACAACCTTGTCAGGTCTCTGACTCTGGCTCTTTCATTCCCCTACTATGGACTTTTAAACTGAGGTAGGCCTTTTGTTGAAAATACTAATAATTTTAATAAATTTATTAAACGCTTCTTAATAGTAAATATATCTATATAAATTAAAACTAAGTATCTGCATTACAAGCAGGGTCTAAAAGGTCATATTCAGGACAAGATTAGAACCTGTGAACAGACTATACCCGTAATCTACAAGAGCAGACATGGTACATTCTAGGAACCATGCCAAATAGTCAGATGACAGACTAAACGCAAGTGAATAATAGACAGAATATCCAAAAAGATGAGATACTAAGGTACAAGTTGTGAAAATAACCATGGACAAAGACTAGATAATGTCATGCAGATACATTGAAGAGAATTATATAATATAAAAGATGAATTAATAGGCCAATGAGTCAACGGGTGGAATTTTCCGTGCCGCTGGCGTCCAGCATGCTCAGTGCTGTAAGCAGACAATATGTTGAGAAGACCAAAAATCGGTTTCACAGCGTCATGAAACCAGTTTGCGATCATCCACTCAGCCCTTTGATGGCAGGCTATGTTTCCGCCATCGGATGTCAGGGACTTCATTGTAATTGAACAGCATATCATTATAAGGCTAGCCCGCCAGAATCATCCCCCCCCACCACTGGATTGTCCACTTATGTTAGCGTGATTGCATGCCAACGTGTTTCACAACAGCATATATAAGGCGTGCATTGGCAGGCTGCACTTTGAGGGGAGCTCGGAGGTGAGTGCACAGTACGTCATGCAACGCTTGCAAGGGTCACCTGTTGGGCTTCAAGGTTGAGGTGCATTGGGGGTGGGTGGGGGCAAAGGCTGCCCTGTGGTTGAAGCGACTTGGGAGGGGTGCAAGGGCTGCCCTGCCATTAAAAGTAGTGCACTAGCACGTGCAGGAGGGAAGTGGCCATGCATTAGGGGAACCTTGTATAAAGTGACCATTCCTCTGCAGCTGAGACAGTTCAGGCACAGTCACATTGATATGCATGGAGTCAGGCCTCGAGTTTACCTGCCCACTCAAGCAACACAGAGGCATGAAAGACCCACCAAATGCTCCAGAGTTTTTCACTCCTCAGGCACAGACTGCAAACTAATGAACGTTTTAGTGAACTGCAGAACAGCTGGATGACTGGGCAAGTTGTACAATCTCCTTGCTAAAATTGGCCATGGAGCAGTCGCTAGTGGTGGCGCTCACAGCCCCTTGTAATGTCATTATCCCGGTTTGGACCAATTCCCCTGATGGTTCAAGCTAACTGTGCAGCCATGCAGTGCGGGTTAGGAGAATGCCTGTGCCTGAGCTGAGAGCACTGCATACAGTCAAGTGGGAAAAGCTGCCGCCAACCAGTCAGGTGGAGTGGGGCGGAGATGGGTGGGGTTTTGGGCAGCCACGCAAGAGAGGTTCTTAGTGCACTCAAGCTAACCCACAGCTCTCTCTCTTTCATCCTGCAGGAGGAGTACCTCGGGATCATGGAGTCTGTTGAACTAGCTGTATGCCTCGTGGCATACGGAAAGCAAAGATGATAGAGTAGAGAGTGACTGAGGCAACTAGCTGCACAGGAGGAGGAGCAGAACCTCAGGAAAAAGGGGCAGCTGGGGCTCCCGTACACAGCGCCAAAGAGCCACAACAGGCCATCGCTGGTCAACAACTAGCTAGACCCAGGCTCTATAGATGCCACATTCCAATCCTTTAGATGACCGAGAACCAGTGTCACCGAAGACTGCACATGTCTAGGGAACTGGTCAGTCAGATCTGCCGGCTACAACAAGACTTGGCATCATGGGGACATGGATGGCATCCACTGCCTGTGGCTATGAAAGTGATCGCAGCACTCAATTTTATACCAGTGGCTCCTTTCAGGGCTCTACAGGTGACCTCTGTGGGATATCACAAGCCTCCACCCACAGATGCCACCTTCACGAGGGCACACAACTTTGTGCATTTCATGCGGAACCAGGAGAGCCAGGATGCAAGAGCAATTGGATTTGCCCAGATCTCGGGTTTCCCATAGGTGCCATCGACTGCAGTCATGTGGCGCTCAGATCTCCATCGCAACACACTGTCAACTATATATACTGCAAGGGCTTGCATTCACTGAATGTGCAGCTGGTGTGCACCAACCACAAATGCACCCTGCAGGTCTGCACACGGTTTCCAGGGAGTCTCCACAACTCCATAGTCGGTCACCAATCCCTGATGTTTTCCAGGCTGCAAGATTGGCTCCTCAGGGACAAGGGCTACCCGCAGAGGATGTAGCTGATGACACCCTTGCAGCAGCCTCAGACTGCAGCAGAGCAATGGTAGAATGAGGCAACATGGTGGTGCAAACCATCAGGATGCTGAGAATGGGTTCCCGGTGCCTGGACCGGTCTGGTGGAGCCCTGCAACATAGTCCAAGGGTGGGTGTCACGAATCTTCGTTGTCTGCTGCGCTCTTTACAACCTGGACCTGCAACAGGGAGAGGAGCTGGCTGAGGAGGAGCTGGGGGATGTGGATGGGGATGGGGGTGAAGGGGTCCTCAAAGGCGATGATAATAGTGATGAGGCCCTCGCACTGACCAGACAAGGCAGGCACGCTTGGGAGGTCCTCATAGCTGCTAGATTTGTGGAGGATGATGACGACATGCAGTGAGGAGACACCATAGATCCTCACATTACACCTATGAACGTTTGATTCCAGTCTGGGTTATGGCAGAGCACATACCCTCTCTGATAAGGCTCCTGTCATGGAGATGCAGCAGAGGGCCTAATAGCTGCTCGATTCCAAGAGGTTGATGACGATACAGTAATGATGCAGTGAGGACACGCCATAGATCTTCACATAGCCTCTGAGAATGTCTGATTCCTGTCTGTCTGAAGGCAGCTCGCTTGCACTCAGTGATTAGGGTCATATCATAGAAACGTAGCCATAAAACTTTAAAAGCACCTGATCCTTTGTCCACCTTCAGCACCTGACCCATTCAAGAGCACAGCATCACTGGTCACAGGTGCTGAAGAGATTGGGGCCAGCCTCACCTTAAAGCTGCTGAGAGTACACAGAGAGAATGATGGAACACTGCAACCCCTGCCCATGACAGTCTGGCAGCAATGACAAGCACCGTCAATGTGCAGGCAACAGTAATGTGTCCAGGGAGTGTGAGGCTGGACCATCACTTTGGTCTGAAGGCTGCACAAAGCACAGGGAAGAGGCCCTGGACTTAGACACCTGCCTTTATATTTTGCAGAAATGTTTCACATTTTAGTGACACGAGCACTGCTCATTAGAACAAAGAGCCGTAGGCAGGGAGGCATTCTTGGGAGTTTATTTATAATAGTGAACATTACGTGCAAGTAATTAACACCCATGCCCAGGCTTTGCAACTACATCTTCTTAGGGCTTGGCCTAAATAGCCAAGTGGTTATGGTACTGGGTTTGTTAACCCCAAGATCAAGAGTTCAAATCTCACAATGGCAAAAACTATGAAACAATGTAACTTCATCTGAAACAGATGGAAACAGGTTTGTACTCAAAAGAGTTACAGCCAAATATCCTTTGGGCTTGGCCTAAATAGCCAAGTGGTTATGATACTGGGTTTGTAACCCCAAGATCAAGAGTTCAAATCTCACAATGGCAAACTATGAAATCAATGTAACTTCATATGGAAACAGGTTTGTACTCAAAAGAGTTACATCTACTTAGGGCTTGGCGTAAATAGCCAAGTGGTTACAGTGCTGGGTTTGTAACCCCAAGATCAAGAGTTCAAATCTCACAATGGCAAACTATGAAACAATATAACCTCATCTGAAACAGATGGAAATGGGTTTGCCAAGTTGGCCATTAACAGGTCCAGGCAGCAGGCGATTGACAGGGGAGTCCTGCCCTATTGTTTATCCCTCTTCCATGGCTACGTTCGCGGCCGGATGTCCCTGGAGAGGGAGCACGCGGTGTCTGCTGGCACTCTCGAGGCCTTCTGTGACCGGTGGGCACCGCAGGGACTGGGGTGTTTTGTTGACCCCTTTAATCACATTTTGATTTAAAGTTTGTAAGTTTCCTTTAAACTTTGTTCTTGGTTTTACAGCTCACCTGAATTAGGGGCTGTGCCTTATTTATCCAATTTTGTTAATTTGGTTTTATTGGTTTTAACTCAAAAGAGTTACATTGTCTTAGGGCTTGGCCTAAATAGCTAAGTGGTTATGGTACTGGGTTTGTAACCCCAAGATCAAGAGTTCAAATCTCACAATGGCAAACTATGAAACAATGTAACTTCATCTGAAACAGATGGAAATGTGTTTGTACTTGAAAGAGTTACATTGAACATGGTGATATTTGCTTGGCCTAAATAGCTAAGTGGTTATGGTACTGGGTTTGTAACCCAAAGATCAAGAGTTCAAATCTCACAATGGTAAACTATGAAACAATGTAACTTCATCTGAAACAGATGGAAACGGGTTTGTACTCAAAAGAGTTACATTTTCTTAGGCTTGGCCTAAATAGCCAAGTGGTTATGGTACTGGGTTTGTAACCCCCAACATCAAGAGTTCAAATCTCACAATGGCAAACTATGAAACCATGTAACTTCATCTGAAACAGATGGAAACGGGTTTGTGCTCAAAAGAGTTACATCTTCTTAGGCTTGGCCTAAATAGCCAAGTGGTTATGGTACTGGGCTTGTAACCCCAAGATCAAGAGTTCAAATCTCACAATGGCAAACTATGAAACAATGTAACTTCATCTGAATAGGAACAGATGGAAACGTGTTTGTGCTCAAAAGAGTTACATCTTCTTAACTTTAATTGTTTTAACTTGAAAGAGTTACATCTTCTTAACCTTCCTACTCCTGCTGCTCTATCTTGCTGTTCCCCGGACATCTATAGCTGGGATAGAGGCAGCCTGCTGACTGCTACGCCCTGTCTGTGATGACCTTGGCGGGCGTCCTCTGGAGGGCTGAGACCTGGAGGACCCTGGCCTGTTTTCTGGGTCCTGCTGTGTGACAGTGGCACCCTCCTCGGACCGTGGAGCTGGAGCTGCTGAGGTCACAGAAAGAGGGGATTTGGATGGGCCGGTCACTCCCAGAGTCACCCAGGAGGATGGCCTCGGGGGATATACCTGCTGATCTTCCTCCCCAGGGGTGCCCAGGCTGACTCCTTGAGGAGAAGGGGAAGCTGGAATGAGATCGAACTGCCCCGCACCCCTCTCTTGTACACAGTTTTGAGGCCAACTATGGTGTCAGCCCGCACAGCAGGGCAGGAGTGACTTCCTGGACCAAGGTCTCCATGGCAACTGCCATCCTACCAGTGTTGACCTCAGTGCATTGGCATGCTGGTGCTATCACCTCAGCCTGAAGGTGGACAGTCACCTCCATTGTGCTTTGCAATTTGAGGAGTTCAGCGAACATCCCTTCCTGATTTTCCTGAGCTTTCCTTTGCAGCTCCAGCAACCGTGACATGACCGAGTCCAGAGGCTCGTCATCTGACTCAGAATCTGCATATTTCTGGCTTCCAGCAGTCCTTTGAATGTCAAGGACCGGGGAAATCCCTGCCACCACCTGCTGTGGATCAGACAGTGGGATGTGCTCACCAGATTGTGATCCCAAGGCTACGCTAAAGCTAAGTCCCACCGAGGCGTGTGTCTCTGTGCTGGTGGAGGGTGTGGGTGAGCGCTGTGACAGGAGTTCAGGGGGATGCCTCCAGATTCCTCTTCAGAGGTTTCTTCGGTGCTTGATTGGAGGCCCTGGGTCATGGACTCCATTAGCTGTTTCCCAGATGTGTCTGCGAAAGCACGGAGAGATAATTAGTGCATGGCAGTGGCCTGTGAAACAGGACACATCAGTCACAGCATGGTTGTCTGATGGATGTTGCACTGCTGGATCCTCATTTGGTAGAGCAGTGCCAACCTCACCGTTCAGCACAGGAATGGTCCAGATCCTCATGGGCCAGCTGGATGGCCCTGTTTTCAAAGTCCATGAGGATCTGGATTTCAGGCATTCCGCAGCCAGTCAGCGACCTCTCCCCCTTGTTGTGTGCCAGCTTGTCCTGCATGAATAGAGATAGAACGTAAGCAGGGCTCCTGCCAGGCCAGATGATAAGTATGCCTGGCATCTGTGGGTGGTGAGTGGCCCATGGATGGGATGAGGACAATGATGATGAGTGTGAAAGAGTGAATTGTGATGTCCCTTGAACCAGCAGTGAGTGAGATCCCTGTGGATGTGTGTTGGGTTTGTGAGTGTGTGAGTTGAGAGTGATGAAAATAGTAACTTACCCTGGTGGAATGGAGGAGCACTAGGTGGCTGTCCTCTTTTGCAGGGCACTGGCGCTGACCTTCACTAATCTCTCTGCTGAAGTCCTGAATCCTGGGTATCATTCCAGCAACTTTCCTCTGCACCCTCTTCAAGGCCTTGATATCCTTCCAAAAGTACTTTGCCCAGAATTGATAGCCATGCTCCAGCTGAGGCCTAACCTGTCATTGATAAAGATTCCTTGCTTGTGTACTCTATGCATCTAATCATGAAGCTAAAAATCATATATGCTTTTTTGACAGCATTTTCAACTTGTCTTGCCATTTCAAAGATTTACATATAAAAAGACCTGGGTCTCCCTGTTCTTGTACCCCCTTAAAAATTGCATTTAGGTTATATTTCCTTTTTTTATTCTTCTTACCCAAATGCATCACTTCAAACTTCTCTACATTAAATTTCATCTGCCATGTTTCTGCCCATTTTACCAATCTCACTATGTCTCCCAGGATTCTCCTCATTGTTTACTACATTATCGAGTTTCATGTCATCTGAAAACTTTGAATTGATGCCCTGTATATGAATGTTCAGTACATTAATATTGTTACAATCAGGTGAGGAGGGGTCAAATGGCTCCCCTCTTTGCCCTCCTCATTTGACTGCAAGTGGATTTTTTATTTGAAAAGGAAATACTTGCTGATTCAGTGAGTACATAACTGTTTATGCATTGTTATCATAAAAGAACCAATAGGACAGGTTTTCTTGAGTTTAACAAAGAAAGACGTTAGCTTTATTATATTTAAACCAATCCAAGTAAATAATAAAATGCGTACCGACTTTCACACCCATGCACACACTCGAAGTTCACACACACACATTGCAAGTACAGATTACAGAGTGGAGAAGGCCAAATTTGAGTCCATAATAAAATAACAGAGTATACAGTCTGGAGTTTGGTGACGCCACTGGCCTCAGGCTGAATTTGATGGTCTTGATGCTTCTTATTTAATGATGTAGATGGCTGAATTGGTTGTTCTTTGGGAGACAGTAGTGCTGGGTTGGATTCTTTTAAGAAATCTCTGTCTGCAGCAGAGGCATCCCTGGATGATCACAGTCATCAGACAGGGCTCCAATCTTAACAGGTGGGTTGGAGAAAAAGGAGGTGGACAGACCCCAGTTAGCCTTCTCCCTAAGCTGCTGGTCTTCAGGTCAGCTGAGAAGACATGTGCTTAAAACATACAAAGGGTTGGTTTGTCATGTGACCTTCCTTCTCCAACTGCCAGGGGGATTCAAAAAAAGATATTGGGCAGGATTTTCCGGCCTCACCCGCTGCTGGAATCTTCCAATTCCGCTGAAAGTCAATGGACTTTTGGCTGGGCCACCAAATCTCCTGCGGCAGGTCCTGCCACAATGGGGTCAAAAAATCCTAGCCTTTGTATGTGTATATCAAAGGTGACTTGATTAGCTCATGTCTGGAAGCTAACTCAGCCAGGATCCCACTGTCCAAGCGATTAGTCTTAATGGCCCATCTCCAACAGTTGAATATCTCAGGTGATTGCCACAGATCCTTTGCATATGAGACATATGAGAAGGATATGTGTCTTTCACACTCCCCTGATGTCATTGCCTTTGAGGGTTTTGCAGACAGACTGACTCCACTCTAATGAATTGGAATGTGGAACGTACAGTAAAGTTAAAAGTTTAATAAAAGTTTAATTCAGGGTTTCCAGCCAATGGATTAAAACCTATTCTTTGACATAAAGCACATCTTCATGATTTCTACACCATGCGAAATAAAATGTGACCACACACGCACACACATGCTCTAATATCTGAACGTTATCTGAACGAGCTGAGTTAAACACTGGATAATTGTGGCTTTATCCTACAATGTGGGTAATCTTTAGGTGATGGGTTACAAAAGCAATCTCCATCAAAATTATCTTGCATTCTGGGTTTTTGAATTTCTCCATAAAGGTCAAAGGATTGTGATCTGTATAAACTAAGGTCTCTCTATATTTACTTTGGACATATACTTCAAAGTGTTTGAGAGCCAGTAATAGTCCCAGAGTTTCCTTCTCCACAGTGGAGTATCTCTTTTGGTGTCTGTTTAATTTTTTGGAGAAATACTCACTGGCCTCTCAATGCCTGGTTCATTATCTTGGAGCAGGACAGCACTTACCCCAAGGTCAATAGCATCAATGGCCACTTTAAATGGTTTGTTAAAGTTTGGAGCTATTCATTGGTAAGATGGCTTTCAGCCTCTCGAAAGTTCCCTGACCACACAACCTTCGCTTTTATCTGTAACAAGTCTATTTGTGGGGCAGCTATAGTGTTGAAGCTTGGGACGAACTTGCGGTAAAACCCACACATCCCAAAAAGGGCATTAGTTCCCATTTAGTCCATTAATGCCTTCCTTTTGCTGCTCTTGGCAACACCATCCTTGACCCACAACATGCCCTAGATAGGTTACCTGAGCTTCAGCGAACTTGCTCTTTACAAGATTTACCATTAAATCAGCTGACTGTAATCTTCGGAGGAGGGCTTCTAACTGGTCTAGGTGGTCCCTCCAGTAGTCACTGTACACTAGCAGGTCACCCAGGCCAATACCTGGTTCATCAGCCTTTGGAAGGTGGCTGGGGCATTTCTTAATCCAAATGACATAATTTGGCATGGGAATAAACTGTCTGGTATGACAAAAGCCGAGATTTCCTTCGTTCAGGCGGTTAAAGGAACCTGCCAGAATCTTTTTAACAAATCTATTTTTTGTTATATAAGCGTTGCTTCCTACTCTATCAATACAATCTTCCAGATAGGGAATCGGGTAGGAGCTGTCTCTGGTCACTGCATTAACCTTCCTGTAATCAATGCAGAGCCTGGTTGAGCCATCAGGCTTGGGCACAAGCACAACTGGGGAGCTCCAGCTGCTTTGACTGGCTTCAATCAGGTAGTGCTCCAACATGTTCTGAATTTCCTCCCAAACCTGGGTCAGTTTCCTGGGACCTAGGCAACAGGGAATTTGTTTTAAAGGAGGGGTCTCTCCAACATCCACATTGTGTAGTATGCCTTGGTTTGTCTCCACGGATCTCTGTAAATGCTGCAAGCAGCCTTGTCAGGTCTCCTCTCTGTTCTGTATTTAAATAGGAGAGCATGCTGTGTAATCTCCCTAGCACTTCAGTGTTGGCTAATCAGATGATAGGGGATTCAATTTGGGAGTCATCCAAGACTCCCTCTAACTCATCCTCACTGTCCGTTTTGCCCTCTTCCATCTTGTCTGCATGACAGACTTGTACTTGCTTATTCTCGGTGGCATCGACATGTTAACATGACACAGCCTTGGCTTTTTCCTACAGTCTGGTGTGTCAATTAAGTAATTCACCTCATCAGTTTTCTTGTGATGAGGACATAAGGAATCTGCAAGGGGATATAGATAGGTTGAGTGAGTGGACAAAACTTGGTAGATGGAGTTTAATGTGGGAAAGTGTGAGGTCATGCACTTTGGTAGGAAGAATCAAAAGGCAGACTATTATTTAAATGGAGAGAGACTCAAAAAAGTACAGCACAGAGGGATCTGGGTGTTCTTGTGCATGAAACACAAAAAGTTAGCATGCAGGTGCAGCAAGTAATTAAGAAGGCAAATGGAATTTTGGCCTTTATTGCTAGGGGGTTGGAGTTTAAAAATAGGGAAGTCTTGTTACAACTGTACAGGGTGTTGTTGACGCTGCACCTAGAGTACTGTGTACAGTTTTGGTCCCAGTATTTAAGAAAGGATATGCTGGCATTGGAGGCAATTCAAAAGAGATTCACTAGGCTGATTCCTGGGATGAAGGGGTTGACTTATCAAAAACGGCTAAACAGTTAAATGAATGGCTAAATAAAGGCCTTTATTCATTAGAGTTTAAAAGAATGAAGGGTGATCTTATTGAAACGTACAAGATTCTGAGAGGGCTTGACAGGGTAGATGTTGAGAAGATGTTTCCACTAGTGGGGGAATCTTGAACTAGGGGACATAGTTACAGAATAAGGGGGCACTCATTTAAAACTGAGATGCAAAGGAATTTCTTCTCTCCAAGTGTGGTGAATGTCTGGAATTCGCTATCCCAGAAAGTTGTGGAGGCTAGATCACTGAAAGCATTTAAAGAGGAGGTAGATAGATTTTTGAAATATCAGGGAGTTGAGGGCTATGAGGAATTGGCACGAAAGAGGAGTTGAGGCCTGGGGCAAATGATCTATGATTTTATTGAATGGCGGGGCAGGTTTAAAGGGCTGAATGGCCAACTGTTGCTCCAATTTCTTACATCCTTACATCTCTGTACGGGCCACTGAACCCAGCTTTCAGCAATCACCCTGTTCTGATGGTAGCACTGACACATGGTTTCCTGGCTGAAATATTCTGGCCTTGGCATGTTTAACTGCTTGCTTTCTCATAGTTTATCTGGGAGGTTTTAAGATGCTCCTGAGTCACAGCACAGGCTCTCATGAGCTACTCATGGAACATGGAGGATAGATATAGCACTAGAGTAGGGAATGGTAAGTTAATAGGGGTCACAGTAAAGGAGACAGTAATAGAGTCTAAAGTATGTGGATGCACAGAGTGATTTAAATAAGACATGTGAGTTACAAGTGCAGATTGCCATGTGGGAATATGATGTTGTAGCTATAACAGAGACCTGGCTCACAGGAGGGCAGGACTGGGTGTTAAATATCCCAGGATACAAGCTGATCATTAAAGATAAGAAAGGAAGAACAGGGGGAGGGGGAGGGAGAGCATTGCAATGCTGGAGAAAGAGGATGTTCCAGAGAGGTCAAGGTTGAATCTATTTGGCTAGAACTAAGAAACAAAAAAGGTCCAACTAGGTGCCTAGATTAAGTCTATAGGCCACCAATTAGTGGAAATGATGTAAAGAAACAAATTTGCAAAGAAATTACAGAGAGCTGCAAAGATTAAAGAGTACTTATAATGGGGGACTTCAATTATCTAAATACAAGACTGGGATAGTGGTAGTGTAAAGAGCAGATAGGGCCAAGAGTTCCTACAGTGTGTTCAGGAAAATTTTCTACAGCAATATGTTTCCAGTCCAACGTGAACGGATGCACCCTAGACCTGGTTCATGGGAATGAGGTGTGCCAAGTGGATCAAGTGTCGGTAAGAGAACATTTAGGTGACAGTGATCATTGTATTATACATTTTAGGCTGACTATAGAAGAGGACAAAGGACAGTCTAGAATAAGACAAAATTAACTGAGGGAAAACCAACTTCAATGGAGTAAGAACAAATCTAGGCCAAATAAGTTGGAGACCAAAGTTGGCAGCAAAAACAGTAGTTGATTAGTTGGCTACCTTCAAAGAAGATTTGATTCGGGCACAGTCAATATATATTCCCTCAAAAGAGAAAGGTAGGGCAAACAAATCCAGAGCTCCCTGGATGACAAATGAGATAGAAATTAAGATAAAGAAACTTGTGCTTATGATAGGTGTCAGGTAGAAGATATGATTGAAAACCAAGACGAAAACAGAAGGTTTAGCAGAGGGGTGAAGAAGCAAGTAAGAGAAGCAAAGAGGGTGTAGCCATCTTGGGCCGTGAGTTCAAGTCATTTCAGTCTCTGTGTTTTTAAAAAGTTTGTTTTTAAAAGTTCAATTCAGGTTTCTAGTCTGTGGATTAAAAATCATTATTTTTCATAAAGCACATCTTCATGGCTATATATATATTTGAGGAAGTGATTCTAACATCAACCCTCGAGGGATAAAGTATACTTTCTTTCCAGTCTGAAAAACAATGGTTCACCACTACTCTCTGCTTTCTGTTTCTTATCCAATTTTGTAACCATGCTGCTATATCCTTTTAATTTCATGAGCTTCAATTTTGTTATTAAACACCTATTGGAAGTCCAAATGCATAGCATTAACTGCATTATCCTCTTCAACCCTTTCAATTACATCATCAAAGGACACAATCAAGTTTGTCAGATGTGATTTGTCTGTAGCAAATCCAAGCTGATCTTTATTTATCAACCCAAATGAAAATTAAGTTTTTTTTCCCAAGCTGCTGTCTCTAAAACATTTGTCCATCACAGATGTGAGGTTGACTGGCCTGAAGTTGCTGGATTTATCTCTCTCCCTTTTCGTTAACATGGGTATAACATTTGCAATCCTCCAATCATCTGGTACCACTTCCATATCCACAGAGAATTAAAAGGTTGTGGCCTTTAACCAGTACTATCTCCATCATTATTTCCCTCATCAATCTAGGAATCATCCCATCCATTCAGACTGGGTGAAGTTTCTACTTTGGAAGTGGCCAAATTTTCACTTACACATAGCTTTTACTCCATCCATTTCTCTTCTACTTCCTCTTTTAGTGTGATATATACATTATCCTCTTATTTAGTGAATTAGATGCAAAATATTTATTTAGTAACTCAGTCATGCACTCTGCCTCAAGAAGATCTTTTTAATCCCAAATTGGCCTCACCCTTTCTTTTACTGTCCTTTTGCTATCTATGTATTTAAATACAACTTAAGTGTTCCATTTTGTGCTACCAATGATCTTTTCTCATACTTTTTCTCAGTCCCTCTTATTTCCATTTTCTCCACAGCACTTTCTGTACTCTACTTGATTCTCTAATGTATAATGAATCTGTAGCTTCCTTTTTCTGTTTCATGGGAGCAGGCAGCAAGGGAGGGCAATGCAAGGAGTCTGGAGCTGAGAACTTGGCATCAGTGCCAGAAAAAGTTCAATAACTTCACACGGGTGATCAATGTCAGTGGCCATTGGGGGTGGTTGGGTCGGGTCAGGCTAGGAGGGTGGGGTTGTGCCATGTCAAGCCTGGGGACGGGAGGGTTTGGGTTGGGTCAAGCCTTGGGGGGGTGCTGGGGTAGGTGTTTGGGTTGGGACAGGTCAGGGCAGGATTGTCGTATGAGGAGAGATTGGGCTGACTAGGCCTGCATTCACTGGAGTTTAGAAGAATGAGAGGGGATCTCATTGAAACATATAAAATTATGGCAGGGATGGACAGACTGGACGCAGGAGTGATGTTTCCTCTGGCTTGGGGGTCTAGAACAAGGAGTTACAGTCTCAGGATATGGGGTAGGCCATTTAGGACTGAGATGAGGAGAAACTTCTTCACTCAGAGGTTGGTGAACCTGTGGAATTCTCTACTATGGAAGGCTATGGAGGCCAAGTCATTGAATATATTTAAAAAGGAAATAGATGGATTTCTGAACTCTAAAGGTGTCAAGGGGTATAAGGAGAGAGTGGGAGTATGGCTTGAAATAAAGGATCAGCCATGATCATATTGAATGGCAGAGTAGGCGCGAAGGGCCAAATAACTCCTGCTCCTATTTTCTATGTTTCTATGTTTCCTGGGGTGGAAGGGGTGGGGGGACAGGTTGGCTCTGGGGGCAGTGCTGGGTCAGGTAGGGCATAGGGGAGATATCAGGTTGGGCCTGGCGGAGAGGTTCAGGTTGGGTCGGTCCAGGGTAGAGGATGTGGCTCATTGGGCTGGGGGATAGTGGGGGGGTAGGGGAGAGTCCCATGGGAGTTGGGGGCTAGTCCTGGGTAATTGGGGTGAAGGAAGTCTTGTAGGGTGTCAGGGCATAGTCGGGGTGTGGTAGTGGGGAGGTGGGGGGGGACTCCTGTGTATGGTTGGGCTGGGGTGGGGGTAGTCCCATTGGAGGTTGAGGGGTGGGGGAAGTCCCATTGAGTGTCAGGGTGGGTCAATACTATGTTTACCCAGAATCGGGAAGTGGTTTTAATTCTTCTTTTTCTGGGTAACTATTGATGAAGCACAGTCAGAACCATCTGAAGTTTGCAATTTAAATCACATTTTCAGATGGTTCCCAGTGCAGAGCAATTGCCTATCGGAAGTTTGAACTTCCCTGGCAAATGCTCTATAATCCTTACCTGGGAATTTCCGGTGGGGCAGGGGGTTCCCCAGAGTATCTTTGGGGTGACCCCCAGATACACTGCCTTGGAGCTCAGAAGTTATGGACCAATCTGTTTTTGGATAAAGATCTTTTGGAAAGGTTATTGGTCGTGGCTTTTATTGCTGGGATCTTGCTCAAGGGGTGCAGCAATGGGGTGTCCTATATCTATGGTAAGATGAGGAATAGTGGACCCATGATGGTGAAGGGATGCTCTCCATGGGAAGTGGAGTCAGATCAGATTTTCTCAAACATCCTGTCCGAGCATTATTGTCATGGCTATATTCTTCCTGTGTCCTCCTGCTACTCCCAAGTAGTCTCCCAATGTCTGGTGGCAATGGCTGCTCCCTTGTGATGGTGATATTGTGGAGAATGTAGCAGACTACCACGAAAGTGGGGATGTGTCTCAGTGCTCACTAGAAGTTTTCCCTAACCAATCCAGGCAGTGGAAGCAGCTTTCTGGTGGCTGAATAACTTTCATTATATGCTCATTGTCCTCATGTAGTCCTCATTGAATCATCAAACAAGTGTAGGGCAGGTATCCCTTGTTTCCTGGAAATCACTCTCTGATCTTCTTGGAGACCCGAAGATGGCGGGAGTGGCCGACTGCCTCAGAATTTTGGCACAGTAGCTGCTGCCAGCATTGTGGGCATTTACCAATATAATGTTTTGTGCCTTGTTACCACCAGCTGCACATTGATAGAATGGTAGCCCTTGCAGTTCCTCTACCTTTCCACGTTGGCATGGGTGTCCCAAATTGCCATGTGTGTGCTGTTGATAGCTCCCTTAACCATTGAGAGCCCTGATATCCTAGCAAATCCATGTGCTTGCTCATCCAGTTTCTGCCTGCTTAGAGAGAACACAATGTAATTGCCTGGGTTCGTGTATAGAGCCTCTGTCACCTCCCAGAAGCATTGATGGATGACATACTGAATTTGATAGATCACCCATTCCCACTTGGAATGACCTGATTGAGTAAAAGTTTAATATGATCTTGACTTTACAGTCCCAGGCAGTGTTGTCTTTGCCCTGGTGTGTGTTTTGTGTATAAGGACAGCGGTCTTTTTCAGTGTCTGTCTTTGAGAGGTTTTATTGAACTAGCTAGAAATGGCAACCTACGGTGCTTGCCTCATGGCAGAGTCACATGACTACAGAAAGCCAGATGTGTCAACCAGACTGGTTATATTCAAAATCCAAACATTCCCCAAACAAAGGATACAAACATTCCCTTTTCCCTAGTGAACAAAAAACACATTTGCATGCATGATCCTGTGTGACTGTGAGTTACAGACAGCAGTCTTCATCAGTGTTCTGTCACAGTGAGAGTCTTTATTGAACTGAGTAGAAGTGGCAGCCCACAGTCAGCTTGCCTTATGGCAGAGTTACATGACTGTGGCAAGCTAGGTAGTACACTTAGTAAGACTACATTTTCAAAACCAAAACACCCCCCTTTTCGTATCAAACAAAAGATACAAACATCCCCTTTTACCTGGTGAACAAAAAGCACATTTGCATGCATGATCCTGTGTGACTGCAAGATATCCAAGTTACCCACTATGCACTGACTGTTCTCATGCACTGACAACTGCTTGTTCTACTAGTCAGTCAATGCACATGCATTGCACACATGGGGTAGAATTTTCCGCTCGGCGTGCGGGTGCATGCCCGACATGCTTGAGCATGAAATAGCGCATGATGACATGGGGGAGCGTGTGATATTTCGGCAGGCAGGCGCACACGAGAGTCAGCAGTGTGCTCATCGACAATTAAGAGGCCCATTAAGGCCATCAAAGTAGCAATTGACGTGATTTTTTGCTGTCCGTCCTACATTACGGCTGGCGGGCGGGTGAATCAGCCAAGCGGCCTTTGCCTTTTTGAGGAAACCTCATCCAAGGGCGGGATGAGGTTTCCGTGATTAATTAAAAACAAGATCAAAATGTTTTGAAAAAGCTTTCATCATCCATATGTTGAGGTATCTCATTCTGATGTGTGAACATTTTGTCCCGATTTTACATTCTGTTTTTATTGATTTTAAATTCATCAGCTCCCTGAGGCAGTTCTCTGCCTTCAGGGAGCTTTCCTTCCATGCTCCCCCATGCTCATGCTGACTTCAGTGCTCACCCTCCGCCGCCCCACCCTGCAGGGCTGAGCCTTTCAGTGTGCCTTTCACGCTGGCTGGCCGTTAATTGGCCAGCCAGCATGAAAACACAGTCAGGGGCCAATTGCGATCGGCAGTCCATTTCCCAGCTGATTGCAGTAAAGGAACAGCTTCACTTCCAACTCCTGTTGAGAATGCTAAGGCTTTGCGGCTTGACTGGCTCCTCATGTTTTTCCATGGCTACATGTTGATTCTTCAAGGAGTCTTTTAAGGTCATAGCTTCTTTGCATGCCTTTTCTGCTTGCTGTTTTACCTGGCTGTTCATCTTGTTCAGATTTTTAAAATCCCGCTTTGAGTTGCCAACTGTGGAATTGAGGGTCATTCTTTCCCACTGATGCCTTAGTGTTGTCTCCAAAAGTTAATTGTTCTGATCTCGCACAGCTTGGTTCATTGAAAACTTCAGTTTGTCATGTGTTTTCAATGGTATATACTCAGCTTGAATCTTGCCCTTCAGATCTTCCAGCTCAGCTCTGAAGTGTACAATTCCTGTAGAACTGTCTCATTTACCTTCTGCGCATGCATTTCCTTGCACTGGGTGATCGGCAACCATTTGTGATTTACTTAGATATTGTTTCCCTCGCTCTGGAATCTTTTGTTTCCCTTTCTCTGTTGGCGCATTTAGGGTTATCAGTCAAAGCTTTAGACTTGCTTCAGCTGAGATGAGTGGCCATTGTGTCCCATCTATGATCTGGAACTCCAGATCTTCCTTCCTGCCATTGCATTGGGTTGTCAGACTAATTTTTCCTTTCAGCCTGAGTATTGTGCCATCATATTGCCTCAATATTATTTTTGAGGGCTTCATTTTTGGATTGCTATGTTGAATCACTTCACACAAATCCGTGAAGGTCATTATGTGGAATGACACACCAGTATCTATTTGACACATCCTGTTTGTTTGATACTCCCCCTCTATGGCCATCATCATAACAATCACAAAACATTTGTATATGGACTTGATGGAAACAACTTGTTGTATGGTATATAGTTCTTCATCAGACTCGTTTGCTGATATCTCTCCAGTGGCCATCTGTATAGGCTTGTTTTTCTTTCTTCTGTCCAAGCAAGCCTTTGTGTGTGAAGCAATTCTGCTTCTTGCAGTTAAAACACTCCTTTCCCCATGCCAGGCAATCCTTATTTTCCTTTGTATGCTGTCCTCTGCAGTATTTGTATCTTGCCCTTTGGCTGCAATTCCTTCTGGACTGTCTCTCACCATAATGTATCTCCTAGTCTGCTCTGCTATACATACGCTGTAACTGATGTTCACAATCTCTGCATTTTGACACACGAATATCATTTTCTTTAGCATCAGTTTCTCATCTTTCAGTAGCCTTGCTCTCATCAAGGGTCTCTCATGCCCATGATCAATGAATCTTTAATCAGATCATCTTTTAGCTGTCCAAGTTCACATGATTCTGATAGCTATATTATTGCCGTCACATACCGTTCAATGGTTGTGTTTTCACTCTTAACTCTAGTATTGAACACATAACGCTCATATGTAAAATTCATTCAGGGTTCAAAATGTGCATTCAAGGCATTCAAAATCCCTACCATCTTTCTTCTTTGTTCATCTGTTAGATTTAAAGTGGTATAGACTTTGTAGCTGCCCTTCCCCAACAGTGTTAAAAGTGTGGCTACTCTTATCAGTTTAGGCTTAATAATTAAATCTGTTGCAATCTCATAGTTTTGCCATTTTAAGTGGATAAACTGCCAGTTTTACATTGCATCACTTTTCAATTCGACTGCAGATGGGATTAGAAAATTTACTGCAGCCATTTTACACACTCAGTAATTTATTCGCAGCCTTTGTCTGTGTTTCCTTTGTCTTTTTTCTGCAGCTCAGTGCTTTTCCTTTGCCTTATTTTAGTAGCTTTCTGCAGATTTAAACCTTTCTTTGTGCCTTTCTTAGTTCTGTCTTTTCTGCACCCAGTATTTTAAGTGCAGCATTTCTTTTTGTTCTTTTTTCAGCAGCTTGATCACAGATTTGAACCTTTTGCTGTTCCTGGGTTCTCAGTGTCTTCTCTGCTTATTTTCCAGGGTTCAAAAAACTATTTTTTCTTCACTTCTTGACACCATGTTTCTTGCATAACGACCGCAGTCCTCATCAGTGTCTGTCTTTATGAGACGCTTTATTAAACTGGATAGAAATGGCAGTTTACATTTTTTTTATTCATTCATGGGATGTGAATGTTACTGGCTAGGCCAGCATTTATTGCCCATCCCTAATTGCCGTTGAGAGCTGCCTTCTTGAACCACAGTAGTCCATGTGGTGTAGGTACACCCACAGTGCTGTTAGGGAGAGAGTTCCAGGATTTTGACCCAGTGACAGTGAAGGATCAGTGATATATTTCCAAGTCAGGATGGTGAGTGGTTTGGAGGGGAGCTATCAGATGATGGTGTTCTTATGTGTTTGCTGTCCTTATCCTTCTAGATGGTAGTGGTTGTGGGTTTGGAAAGTGATGTTTAAGGGGCGTTGGTGAGTTTCTGCAATGCATCTTGTAGATGGTACACACTGCTGCCACTGTGTATCGGTGGTGGAGGGAATGAATTTTTGCAGCTGGGGTGCCAATCATATGGACTGCTCTGACCTGGATGGTGTAAAACTTCATGAGTGTTGGAGCTGCACTCACTAAGGCAAGTGGGGAATATTCCACCACACTCCTGATTTGTGCCTTGTAGATAGTGGACAGTCTTTGGGGAGTCAGGAGGTGAGTTACTTGTCACAGGATTCCAAGCCTCTTGTAGCCACAGTATTTATATGGCTAGTCCAGTTCAGTTTCTGGGTCAAGCCCCCAGGATGTTGATAGTGGGGGATTCAGTGATTGTAATGCCATTGAATGTCAAGGGGCGATGGTTAGATTCTCTCTTGTTGAAGATGGTCCTTGCCCAACACTTGTGTGGCGCAACTGTTATTTGCCACTTGTCAGCCCTAGCCTGGATATTTTCCAGGTCTTACTGCATTTGGACACGGACTGTTTCAATATCTGAGGAGTTGCAAATGGTGCTAAACATTGTACGATCATCACTTCTGACCTTGTGTTGGAAGGAAGGTCATAGATGAAGTGGCTGAAGATGGTTGGGCCTAGGTCGCTACCCTGAGGAACTCCTGCAGTGATGTCTGGAACTGAGATGATTGGCCTTCAGCAACAACAACCATCTTCCTTTGTGCTAGGTTTGACTCCAACCAGTGGAGAGTTTTCCCCTGATTACCATTGACTCCAGTTTTGCTTGGGCTCCTTGATGCCACACTTGGTCAAATGCTGCCTTGATATCAAGGGCAGTCTCTCTCACCTCACCTCTGGAGTCCCAAAGAAATGTACCAACTCCCTTTACATTTCTAAGGCAGAGCTTGCTAATGGAGATGGGAGATCTGCAAGGACAAAGGGGACCCTGACTCCTCTTTTAAACACCTCAAGATTCCAGACCTGGGAAAATACATCCTCTGTCCAACACCCAGAAGAAGAAGTGGGAGGTATGGCACATGACCTCCTCCAAGCTGCTAGAATCTGTAATATTGCCATGTGGAACTGAACCCAGGCAGTCTACCATTTTACCATCTAACCGATAGCAGCAGAAAGAGCTCCGTCCAGTTAAATTGCCTGGCCCTCATATACACTGTGAACTACTGGAACATTGGAACCTCTGTATCTGTGCATTCAAGACTAATTCATCTCTGTGTTGTTACGACCACAACCAACGTTCTTTGTTGAGCAAGCCAATTCCCAGAGGGAAACTTGTCTTATTGATCATAACCTTTTTTTTTGTATTTTGAAAATGAGGGGAAAACTACTAATCCCAGAAGCATAGAATCCTAGTCACACTTTTAGGATTTTAAAACTAAAAGATTTATAACAAGAAGGTAAAAAACTTAAGCACGCAAGATTAAAATTACATAGTTAAACAGTCTAACAAAACATCCCCCCCAAAAACCCACTTGGTCAAAATACACAAGTAAACTACTTGGCAACAGCTCCCTTATAGATTTTAAACCATACAAATCCAGTAATATTACCCAAGGCAAAAACTGTTGCTACTTTAATAAAGTATACCACATGACTTCTTATTCTCTTCCACTCCGCTGTGGAACTGAAGGAAGTTCAGAAATAGACTGCTTTCCGAAAACAAAGACTTTTCTGGCTTGGAACTGGGTGGTTACTTCAAATTCACAACTTCTCTCTGCACAGAGCTGGTTTCAGGACATTGCCCCCACAAATCTTTCCTTAAATATTCTTTTCCCCTTTGATGTTAGGCTGCATTGATCTAAGCACCTCTTTGAACTCAATTTTTCCAAAATATAAGAACCTTTCATGTTTTCCTACTGCCTCTATGTTCTGGTAAAAAAAAATAACCTTCCTTTGTTTACCTATGAAACCTTTGTAATTTGTAAAGGTGTCCTGTCACTTCTAAACTCTCTTTGAAATTTAACAACTGAAAAGTCAAGATCCTACTTATCTTATAATGCAAATTTAAAATCCAACCTATTTATTTGTACATGCAACTTCATTATAGCCTTTCATTACAAATGCATACTTCTTTCACCTTTAACATTCCTCTCTCTGCTCCCACAGACAAACTGACTTTACTAATGTCCCCCAAGTTTAATTACACACCCAAACACTCAGAGCCCTCTTTACAGAATACTACTGTAGTCCCAAAAATATTTAAAATTTTAACACTCATCTTCACAATGTGCCTTCTCCCATTGTAGAAGTACTCACTTCTGGAGAGACAGATTACCCTGCAACAGCCAGCCTGCTATCCTCTGAAGGGATGCGCCATTGGACTTTTAATTCTGGCTTTTGGACTCACATGAAACCATAATTCTTATTTTTATCGAGGTCTTGCCCTGTACCCATTTCTTTCCTTTATCCGTCTTTTGTTGTATGAGTGCAGAGGGGCGGACATTGCGAAACCCTTTTCCCTCATTTCTTGTGTGCGTAAAGTAAACCAACCCTCTTATCTTACCTTATCTCGAGTTTACTGTTGGGTTATTAATAGAGGATTAGATCACTCCAGGATTGGGGAAAACACGCCACCACTTATAAAGGGGGAAAACAGAAATCAAAAGCGCCTTTCTGTTTACAGACTGCTGGTGAGTGGAGAAATCAGGGCTGTTTAAATTGACCACCTTCTTTCAGTAACGGAAATTAAGAGCTCACATCCAGGATTGATCCAAATTGAATTTGACCTGAGTCCAAGTCAAGAGATGAGCCAAATTAGAGATAAAAGAGTCACTTGGAAGCCAAAACAGGGAAAATTCAGTGGCTGGAACTAATTTTAAAACAAGTAACTTACCACAGCAAACTCCTTGTCCTAACACTAAGAAAATGGCAAGGTTTGATGCCCAAATGCTTGCTCAGCAAAGGAATTTAAGCTGGGAAAGTTTGGACACCCTGAGCAGAGATCAATTGAAAGCTGCAGCTAGGGCGATACAGTTCAAGTTGCCCAGCAAACTCAAAAGAAAGGAACTAATCCTGTTGTTGCTAGAACATCTGGATCTGACGTTACCAGTAGACCAGTCAGATGAAAAGCTCAATCAAGTCTCTAAACCCTCTCCCTCAGCCAATTTTGAGCTGGAAAAGCTTAAATTGGAGCTAGAATTTAAGGAAAGGGAAAGAGAGAGAGGGAGAGAGCAAAGGAACAGGAGATGCAAAGAAAGAGAGAGAGGAAAGAGAGAGCAAGGGAACTATGAAAGAGAATTCCAGCTCCGAAAATTGGAAATGGAGATAGCAGCTCAAAGGAAGAGGGAGCAGACAACTAGCCGCTGCAAGAGAAAATCTCTCTCTACCTGGCAGCATCCCTCAATGACAATGAACCTATCATTCAACTGACCAGCAGAGGGACCCCAACCAGACTGGACTCCATGCTGACCCACCATCATGCAGAGCTGCAAAAGGAGTGGACATAGTTAATCACCCCCTTTAAAATAATCCATAGCCCCCAGCAGGCTATAGCCCTGTATCCATACCCGGTATGGATGCAGGAGAGGCCCCTGTCAGAAGGCCATTTTCCTGTCACCTGCCCCAGAAAGGCTGGCCCAAGTTCAAGGGCCAATTCCCCATCTGCTGCCATGCCAACCAAAAGCATCTAGTACCAGAAGCTGGAACTCTCCAATTGTGCTAGTGCCCAAGCTGGACCCTGAACTGGAATCCCTTACAGAGGTCAAGATCCCTTTAAAACACCCCATTCTTCTGACCCATCTGAACACCTGAGCCCATAGGTTACCAAAGTGGACAGGCAGGAGCTAGGCTGGACGAGAACAGCTCAGCCCTATGATCCGAGGGCTGGGCATCCACAGAGTGAGATGTCCAGCATTCCCCTGTGGATCGCCCAGAGTAGCTTGAGCATCATTCGCCCCCTGAGTGCTAACCACCCTGTAAAACCCCCAGACCCTTCTTGAGGATGCTTAATCAGGAGGTTGGAATGCCTGACACCCAACAGAGGGCAGTCAGACTCTGGCACCGAATGGACATCCCCAAGCAGCAGAGAACTGTCATTTCCCCTGCCAACTGTGAGTCTTTTGGCCAGTGTAGTAACTGAAGGTATTGCCTCACCTGCTATCTATTAGGGACTGTTCTGACCAATGAGCGCTAAGCATAGGCAACCCAGGGAGAGCTGAGCTTCCTGACGAGAATCCTGATCAAGCATACAGCATCTGAAAAGATTTCTGCAATAAAGTTTATCTGTTTCTCGTTGAAACCTGTCCAGTCTGTCAAGTCATTATAGCCAGCATGAATGAGAGAATGCACTTCCTATTCTTCCTTTGCTAAGACCACATTTAAAGAAAAAATGAAATGAGTGCAAAAAAGTGTGGAGGTTGCGTAAACCCCTTCCCGTGTTTTGTGTGTGTGTAAAATAAACCAACCCTCTTATTTTACCTTATCTCGAATTTCCTTTGGGGTTATTAACAGAGGAGTGGATCACTCCAAACTGAAGGGTTGGGGAAAGCACCACCACTTATAAAGGGGGAAATCAAAAATCAAAATAAACTTTCTGTTTACCGGTGGGTAGCGAGAGGAGAAATCAGGGCTGTTTAAATTAATCCCCCTCTTCTCCGTAACAAGTACTATTGCCGGAATATTGTCAGGGTCCATAACCTTTGCAGTGTCCAGTACCCTCAGCTGTTTCTTGATATCGCGTGGAGTAAGTCGAATTGGCTGAAGACTGGCATCTGTGATGCTGGGAGCTCCGGAGGGGACTGAAATGGATCATCCACTTGGCCCTTCTGGCTGAAGGCTGTTGAAAACCCTTCAGCCTTATCTTTTGCACTGATGTGCTGGGCTCCTCCATCATTGAGGATGCGGATATTTGTGGAGCCTCCTCCTCCAGTGAGTTACTTAATTGTCCATCACCATTCATGATTGAATGTGGCTGGACTGCAGAGCTTAGATCTGATCCATTGGTTGTGGAATCACTTAGCTCTGTCTATCACTGTTGCCTATGCTGTTTGGCGCGCAAGTAATCCTGTGTTATAGCTTCACCAGGTTGACACCTCATTTTTAGGTATGCCTGGTGCTGCTCCTGGCATGCCCTCCTGTACTCTTCATTGAACCAGGGTTGATCCCTTGGCTTGGTGGTAAAGGTAGAGTGTGGATATGGTAGAGTGCGGATATGTCAGGCCATGAGGTTACTGATTGTGGTTGAGTACAATTCTGCTGCTGATGATGGCCCACAGTGCCTCATGGTAGCCCAGTCTTGAGTTGCTAGATCTATTTGAAATATATCCCATTTAGCACACAACACAGTGGAGGATACCCTCAATTCGAAGATGGGACTTTATCTCCACAACAACCATGCGGTGCTGCATGTGTGATAAGCAGGTTGGTGAGTGCGAGGTCAAGTATGTTTTTCCCTCTTGTTTGTTCCCTCACCACCAGCTACATAGAAAAATACAAACATATGAACAAGGAGCAGGTGTAGGCCATTCAGCCCCTTGAGCCTGCTCCGTCATTTAATAAGATTATGGCTGATCTGATAGTAACCTCAAATCTACATCCCTCCCACTCCCGATAACCTATCACCCCCTTACTAATCAAGAATCTATCCACCTTTGCTTTAAAAATATTCAAAGACTCTGCTTCCGCTACCTTTTCAGGAAGAGAGTTCCAAAGACTCACAACCCTCTGATAGAAAAAATTTCGCCTCATCTCCATTTTAAATGGCTAACCCCTTAATTTTAAACAGTGACCCCATTCTAGATTCTCCTACAAGGGGAAACAGCCTCTCCACATCCACCCTGTCTAGACCCCTCAGGATCTTATAGGTTTCAATCAGACCCAGTCTAGCAGCTATATCCTTTAGGACTCGGCCAGCTCAGCTGTAGTGGTGCTACTGAGACACTCTTGGTGATAGGACATTGAAGTCCCCACCCAGGGAACATTCTGCATCCTTGCCACCCTCAATGCTTCCCCCAAGTGGTGTTCAACATGGAGGAGTACTGATTCATCAGCTGAGGGGGCAGGGTGGGGGAGGGGGTGGTATATGGTAATCAGCAGAGGTTTCCTTGCTCATGTTTGATCTGATACCTGGAGACTGGAGTCAATGTTGAGGGCACCTAGGGCAACTCCCTCCCAACTGTATACCACTTGCCACAACCTCAGCTGTCAGTGGGACAGAACATACCCAGGGATGGTGATGATGGTGGATGGGGCATTATCTCTAAGTATGATCCCATGAGTATAACTTTGCCAGGCTGTTGCTTGACTAGTCTGCCAGAGAGCTCTCCAATGCATGTTAGTAAGGAAAGCTTTGCAGGGTCAACAGGGCTGAATTTGCCATCATTGTTTCTGGTGCCTAGGTCAATGCCACATGATCCATTCGGTTTCATTACTTTTTAATGACTTTTTAGCAGTTTGATACAACTGAGTGGCTTGCTAGGCCATTTCAGAGGGCAGTTAAGTGTCAAACACATTGCTGTGGGTCTGGAGTCATATGTAGGCCAGACCAGGTAAGGGCGGCAGATTTCCCTCCCTAAAGTCATTAGTGAATTAGATGCATTTTTTTGACAGTTAACAATGGTTTCATCTGCCATGGTGGGATTCGAACCCAGGTTCCCAGAACATTATCCAGGGTCTCTGAATTACTAGTCCAATGACAATACCACTACACCCCTACACTTGGCTTGTGGCGGTGTCACATGACTACAAAAAGCCAGATGTGTTAATCAGACTGGTTACATTTCAAAACCCAAACAGTGTGAGGCTGCAAGTAGTATTGTAGGATACAGCACAGTTCTGGGGCCACCCTCTTACTGAATCGGTGTTGCCTCTTTCAATGCTGCTGGGTGATGTAGTATAACAGTCTGGCACATATAGGGTTAACATGGGACTAAATACTTCCTCATAGTGATGTGAACACATGACCCACACCTAGGGGTCAGTCTCGTGTTGAACAGAGCCATTTGTACCAGCAAGCATGGCAACAAGTTTGAAACTTTTACTGTACAAATGTACATAGTTCTTGTAGTTAATACATACAGTTAACCTGCTTAAGACTACAAAGATGTCATTAATGCCTACTGGATGTTATCCAACACCCTACAACAGGTGAGGTGGTGGTATGAGAAGTGCTATCTGAAAACACATAGGGCCTTCTCTGGACTGCACTCATCCCCCTCTCTCTTTGCAGAGATTCCCCTTTTTGCACCTCTGCTTCATTTCTCAGTCATCTTGCAGTCCCAGAGGCAATACAATGACAGAACCCATGCCTGTTGCAGCCTTTTGAGGTGTACAGGTGATAAAATCCTCTGCTCTCCGCAGAGGTTGACCTCTCCCTTCCTAACAGCACTATGGGTATACCTACACCACATGGACTGCAACGGTTCAAGAAGGCAGTTCACCACAACCTTCTTAAGGGCAACTAGGAAAGGGCAATATAACTGGCCCAGCCAATGAAGCCCACATCCCCTAAACGAATAAAAAAAACTATGTTATAAATGACTCTCAGCTGTTGTTGGTCAGCGTTGAGTTCCAATTGCAATTTATCAGCTACTGAAGCAGTCCCTGCCCATGTGCAGCAAGACCAGGACAACATTTAAGCTTGGGGATGATAAGCAGCAAATAATGTTGGCACCTAATGGACTGAGTTGTCAGGATTCTGAAGTACATAGCAGCCAGACTGGACTTACAGCAGGTGGTGAGTGAACAAACTTAAGGAAGAAAACGGCTTGATCTCATCAATCTACCTGTCAAAGATACTTTTATCTATGAAAGTATTAAAAGGAGTGACCACTGTACAGTCCTTTAGGAAACAAAGGACTACATTTTCCCAGCCCTGTGGAGATGGTGTTGGAGGCAAGGGGGGCAGGGAGTGGTGGTTGGGGGAGGCCAGGAAAATAAGGAGGCGGTGCCATGCCAGGACAGTGCCCCGACACATTCCCCTCTCTGGGGAACTCTCCCACAGTTGGGATGGGTCCAGGGTTGGATGCCCGCCCCATGGAGGCTAGCAGTCAGTTAGTACAATTGACAATTAGGACAACAGGCCATTTTGCAATGGTCTGCAGAGACCACCAGTTCATTGGAGACATCCTCACAGCAGCAGGACAGGGGACCATCAGAGCCAGATGTTCCAGACGCTAGTGATAATCCCACAGGAATCAAAGGCTGCAACCTCATCTGTTGCTACTCTGCGGAGGGGTTTCCTCTCTTGGTGGGGTTGCTGGCCTGACATCGCTGTGGGCCTTGTCCGTGGTCCACCTACCACCCTTAATGGGTAGGGGGATGTCCTCAGTGTGAGGATGTAACTTTGGGCTGGATTTTCCCAGTTGGTTCGCAATTCCAACTTCAGCCACAGGTCCATGTCGGGAACCCAGAAGCAACAGTGGCGGAACATCAGGTGTGATCTTCCCAGAGGCAGTCAACTAAGGAAAGTGCACTGGGAAAAGCAAGACTGTAGCCCCCGACCCTGACAACATTCCAGCCTTATATAACTGTGCTCCAGAACCAGCTGCACCTATAAACAAGCTACACCTAGAACACAGGAATCTGGCCAACCATTTGGAAAACTGCTCAGGTCTGTCCCACCCACAAGCACAGGACAAACCCAGTCCAGCCGTTTACTGCCCCATCAGCCTGCTCTGAATCATCAGCAAAGTGATGGAAATGTTGTCAACAGCGCTATCAAGCAGAACTTATGCACAAATATTATGGTCACTGATGCTCAGTTGATAGGGTTGCCAACCCTCCAGGATAGCCCTGGAGTCTCCAAGAATTGAAAATCAATCTCCAGGACATTGCTGTGTGAAACCCAAGAGAAAGATCATCAGACATTAAAATATATATATTTTTGGCACTTTCTTTGAACATTTCTCTTTACCTGATATAAAAACATTGAAAATGGTGGAAATTTCCCCCATTTTGGCTGACTTCAAGCATCATCCAATTGGATAATGAGTCCTTTCGCTTTCCAATTGGTTTAGGAAGGCAGTGCATCACTAGGATGGAAATGTTGGCCAACTAATGACAACAGCTGGGACATGTCATGTGATGAAGCCTCCAGGAATACATCTAATTACAGTTGGCAACCCTATCAGTTGGGTTTCAACAGAACCACTTGATGGCAGACCTCATTTCAACCTTGGCCCAAACATGGAATAAGATGCTGAATTTCAGAGATAAGGTGAGAGTGACTGTCCTCAACGTACATACATACATATAAATAAAAGCAAAACACTGTGGATGGTGGGAATCTGAAATAAAAACAGTAAGTGCTGGAAATACTGATCAAGTCTGGTGGCATCTGTGGAGAGAGAAACAGAGTTCTTGGGCAGAATTTTACAGCTCCATTGCAGCAGGGGGCAGGGCTGGAAAAAGCAGTGATCCGTTCAAAAGTTCATTGACTTCAGCAGCACCGGAAGATTCCACCAGCGGGAGGGGCTGTAAAATTACGCCCCATGTTTTGAGTTGAATACAACTCTTCTTCAGAACTGAAAGCAGGTAAGAATGTGGCGGGTTTGATGTCATTGAAAGAGGGGACTGGAGGAAGAACCAAAGGGAAGGTCTGGGAGGACAGGAGCAATTAAATGATAAAGGTGTCATGGAAGAAAAGGCAAAAGGAATGATAATGGCTGTAGTAAAGAGACAAAGCATTTGCGCAGAATGAGTATAAATGCCGAATAATGAACAGCTCTGTCCGAAAGCAAAAACATGAAAAACAAGATCCAAACCAGCACATGGCAAAAAAAAGAATCAAAATGGGAGACAGAGCTCATGGTCTGAAGTTGTTGAACTCAATGTTAAGTCCGGAAGGCTGTAAAGTGCCTAATTAGAAGATGAGGTGCTCTTCCTCCAGCTTGCATTGGGCTTCACTGGAACATTGCAGCAGGTTGAGGACAGAAATGCGAGCATGAGAGCAGGATGGTAAATTAAAATGGCAAGTGACAGGAAGCTCAGGGTCATGCTTGCAGACTGAGTGGAGCTGTTCCGCAAAGCAGTTACCCAATCTGTGTTTGGTCTCCCCAATGTAGAGGAAACCGCATTTTGAGAAGCAAATACAGTTTCCTAACTTGAAAGAAGTACAAGTAAATTGCTGCTTCATCTGAAAAGAGTGCTTGTGGCCTTGGACAGTGAGAAGAGTGCATGTAAAATGGTGTAACAGGCGCCATGTGCTAGTGTGAATCTTGTTTTTCATGTTTTTGCTCATCACATATCTACCCTCCTTCAATTCTGAAGAAGAACATTAACTCTTTCTCTCTCCACAGAAGCTGTCAGTCCTGCTGAGTGTTTCCAACACTTTGGGCGGAAACGTCCCATATTTGCACAAAGTGCAGTACCGGGCGGTAAGTAGAATGTTTTATCCACCAGCCGCAATGGCGGCTTTTCACGCCATATCATCCCATTCCCGGTGTGTCCTACCTCATTAATAATGCATTCATAGGAAACACACCGGATCACTGGTGAACAGGCTTGGATTTGCCCACCACGCCATGACGTCAGCACTTCCTCGTTCCAGGCACCATAATTAAAGTGCACCAGAGCGCAGCCTACTTCATGTCTTCAGGCCAGGACTGCTCCAGGCAACAGATGGCCCCGAAAGCAAAAACGTTAGCAGCTCCCAAAGTTAGACACGTCTCTCTGGGGCACTGCTGGACGCAGGGAAGGTTGCCACAATGGCCTCTACACTCACTGTAACTGTAGGATGTCCACCAGAGTCACCAATCCGGCCTGGGAGGTGGTGGCAGTGGTGGTCAGCACTACCGGAGCACAGAGGAGGCCAGCCATCCAGTGCAGGAAGAAGATGAATAATCTCATCTGTTCCACCAAGGTAAGTCAACCACCTCATCACTCTCAACACACATTCCCAAACCCATCACACATCCACAGAGATCTCACACCTCAAGGGACAACACCATTAATTCTGTCACACACCCTCACATCTCCATCAGACTCATATCCCCTGGAGCTCACATCCTAATCTCACCCATGGCTTCACTCACCATACACACATTCCACTCAGTGCCATCTGTCCTGTTCACACTCTCTCCATCTGTTTTCATACAGGAGAAGCTGGCTCACAGGAGCACAGAGAGGTCCCAGGCTGGGGGTTGGAGTGGCCTACATTAAGCCCTTTACTCACTTTGAGGAGTGTGCCATTGCGCTGACTGGTGAGGATGTGGGCCATGCCTGTGCCAATGGTAAGGCCAGCGATGAACACCCACATGAGGATCCTGCACCGCACCATCCCTCTTTCAACACAAATGTGGGTGCTCTCTCTCCTGCTTTTGACTCTGCTGCCATATACTAATTATCTCTACTTTGGTTCACAGGGAGCTCTGCCAAGCAACCAATGCCCTCAATCAGTCAGTCCCTCAGCTCCATACAGTTACTCACCTCCAGCCAAGAGGACACCTCATCCATTGAAGAGCTGGAAATAAGCAGCCTGGAAGACCCATCACAGCGCTTACCCATACCCTCCACCAGCACAGAGACAAACACTTCAGTGGCACCTAGATCTAGAGCAGGCTCGGGTTCACAATCTGGTGGTCACTGCACGGACAAGTGTCCGCAGCAGGAGGAGGCAGGTTCAGCAGAGCTCTCCGGCACTTGGCGGGCTGCTGGGGAATAGGCATTTGTGAGGCCTGAGTCAGATGACGAACCTCTGGATTTGCACTTCCAACTCATTGTGGAGAGTCATCAAAAGCGGGGGAACATCACGCAGAGGTGTTGGAAACCCTCAACAGAGTAGCACGTGAGTTGGCGAAGTGCATCAACCTGCCCTCTGATGAAGTGATGCCCACATTTGCACATATGGAAGTCCCCATGGGAAGGATGGCAGACGCCATGGAGACCCTGGTCCAGCAGAACATGGGGATGTGCGCAGACCCACACTCCATTGCGGTAGCCATGGGTGAGTTCCTGCTGTGGCAACGCAAGAGGGAAAAGGGGAACCTTGATGTCCCTCCAGGTGCTCTTTCCCCTCAAGAAGACAGGCCTTGGGCACCTGAAGGGAGGAGCAGTGGCAGCTCGACACCACGGGTCATCCATTCAGGAATTTCAGAAGCTGTCCTCCCCTTCCAAGTCCCCTTTGCCTGTGACCCCCTCAACCTCAACCTCTGTCACCGCAGAGGGAATAGCTATTCAAAGCACTTTCTACTCAAAGTTCGATACAGGTTTAGCATAGACTCCCTACTTATCAGTTTTATTCTAATAGAAATAAAACTTAGTCCTCAGTTTGCTTTTTTTATCGCCTTGCTAACTTGGTACAACTTTTAGTGACAGATGCATTTGTACTCCAAGATGCCTTTGTTACTCTACCCCAACTAGATTTGCACCTTCCAAGTAATAAGTAACCTCCCTATTCTTCCTACCAAAATGTACTACCTAATATTTAACTGTGTTGACATTTGCCAATTATTTTCCCATTCTGTAATTTTATTTTAATTTGTTTCAATCCTCCTCAAATTGTTGTCATCCATAAATTTAGAAACATCAAAGCAGCGTTTGGCCGAGTGTGGCATCAAGGAGCCTTAGTACAACCAAAGTCAATGGCGATCTTGGAGAAAACTCTTCATTGGGTGAAATCATACCTAGCACAAAAGGAGATGGTTGTTGTTGTTGTTGGAGGCCAATCACCTCAGCCCAGGTCATCCCTACAGAAGTTCCTCAGGACAATGTCCTAGGGCCAGCCATCTTCAACTCCTTTATTAACAACTTTCAGCAGCAGAGACGTTGCTGCTGTTTGTAAAATGTTGAGATTGAGTTGGAGCTGAACAAATAATGAAGTAGTCCCTGGCTGGATGCAGCAAAACATGGACAACATTCAGGCAAGTAACATCGACGCCACACAAGTGTCAGCCAAGCGTCATTTCCAATAAGAGAATCTAATCACCTCCCACCCATGACATTTATTAGCATTATCATTGTTAAATTCCCCACCATCAACATATTGAGAGTTACCATTGACCAAATACTTATCTGATCCAGCAACATAAATACCGTTATTAAAAGAGCTTCCTGGAGATGGGGTATCCTATGGTGAGTGACTTGGGAACATAGACACATAGGAAAGTGGAGCAGGAGTAAGCCATGTGGCCCATTGAGCTTGCTCCACCATTCCACCAGATCATGGCTGATCTACCTCTTACGCCATTTTCCCACTATCCCCATATCACTTGATTTCATTAGTATCCAGAAATCCATTGATTTCTGTCTTGAACATGCTCAATGATTGAGCTTCCACAACCCTCTGGGGTAGAGAATTCCAAAGATTCACCACCCTCTGAATAAAGAAATTCCTCCTCATCTCAGTCTTAAATGGCCTACCCCTTATTCTGAGGCAGTGTCCCCTGGTTCTAGACTCACCAACCAGAGGAAACATCCTGCCCATATCCACCCTGTCACAGCCTGTAAGAATTTTGTAAGTTTTAATGAGATCACCTCTCATTTTTCAAAACTCTAGAGAACACAGGCCTAGATTCCTCAACCTCCTCATAAGACAATCCCACCATCCCAGGGATTAGTCCGGTGAACCTCTGTTGCACTCCTTCTATGGCAAATACAACCTTGCTTAGATAAGGAGGCCAAAACTATACATAGTACTCAAGGTACGGTCTCACCAAGGCGCTACATAATTGAAGCAAGACACCTTTACTCCTGTAGTCAAATCCCCTCATGATGAAGGCCAACATACCATTTGCCTTCCTAATTGCTTGCTGTACCTGCATGCTTGCAGTTAGTGACTCATGAACAAGGACACCCAAGTCCCTTTGGACATCAACACTTCCCCACGCCTTACCATTTAAGAAATACTCTGCCTTTCTGTTTATTCTGCCAAAATGGATACTTCACACTTATTAACATTATATTCCATCAGCAATGTTTTTGCCTATTCACCTAGCCTGCCCAATTTCCTTGAAGCCTCCTTACATCCTCCTCACAACTTGAATTCCCACCTAGTTTTGTGACATCAGCAAATTTGGAAATATTACATTTGGTCCCCACATCCAAATCATTGAAATAAATTGCCCAAGCACTGACCCTTGCAGTACCCCACTAGTAACAGCCTGCCATCCTGAGAATGGCTTGCTCATTCCTACTTTCTGCTTACTATCTGTTAACCAATTCTCAATCCATAGCAGTATATTACCCCCAAACCCATGTGCTCTAATTCTGTTTACCAACCTCCTGGTGGGACTTTATTGAAAGCCTTCTGAAAATCCAAATATATCACATCTACTCGTTCTCCTTTATCTATATGTTATAAGTAACATCCTGAAAAGCTCCATCAGGTTTGTCATGATTTTCATTTCATAAGATCCATGTTGACTCTGCCCAATTGTATCATTATTTTCTAAGCGTCTAGTTATCACATCCTTTATAATAGATCCTAACATTTTTCCTACAACTGATGTCAAACTAATAGATCTTAATTCTTGATTTCCCAAAGCCTTTCCACCACCAAGGCACCAGTCAGAAGCATAATAGAATATTCTCCAGTTGCCTGGATGATTACACTTCCAAAAACACTCAAAATTCTCAACACAATCCAGGACACAGCAGTCCATTTGATCAGCACCCCATCCATCGTCTTAAACATTCACTCCATCAACCATCAGCTGCTAGGGCAGAGAATGGATTTTGGATGGGGTGGTCACCAAGACGGTCTCAGTGGTACCACCATAACCAAGCTGCCTGGATCCAGAAAGGACATAGCTGTCAGACTGGACCTCCAGAAAGTGGTGAGAAAACATATACAAGGGAAAACCTCAAAATCTCTCCTTCACCAATATACTTGTCACAGATTCATCGATCGATCCTTGTGGTAACGAAATCTCTTCTTCACACTAAGAAGACTTCTCGATTGTGTGTATGTGGCATTACTACCCTCCTGAATGGGATAGTTAAAGAACTGATCTAGCAGCTCAAATCTAGGCATCCATGAGTCACTGTGAGCCATCAGAACCAACAGATTTGTATTCCACCACAATCTGCAATCACACGGCTCAGCACATCGCTCACTCAACCATGACAAACAAAACAGGCAACCAATTCCAGTTCATTGAGGGATGTGGAAGAGCATACCAGGAGGTGCACCAGGTGTAACTGAAAATCAGGTACCAACTTAGTGGAGCTACAGCACAGGAAAATATGCTTTCTGAAAACAGAAGTAAGCAGTCCCTCACCCAACAGATCAGATCAAAGCTCTGTAGTTCTGTCACATTCAGTCATGGAGGATGGTGGACAAGTAAACAATTAATAGGTGGAGCAGACTTCATGGGCATCCTCATCCAAAACAATGCAGGAGCACAGCACATGAGTACAAAAGACAAGGGCTGAGATTTTCCGCTCCCATTTGCGGCAGGTGTCATAGTGGGAGGGAGCGGAAAATGTTGGGAAATTGCCAAAATCAGTTTCATGTCGTCATAAAACCAGTTTGTGATTGTCCGCTCCACATATCAATGGTGGGCTGCTTGCCGCATGTCGGGAATCCAATTTCAATACATCAAAATCTTCTTATAAGCCCTGCTCATCCCTCCACGCTGGATCATCCAGGCACGTCGGCGTGCAATGTTTCACAACTGAACATATGTGACATGCAGCTGGCAACCTGCACATCCCGCTTGGGATTTTGAGGTTCTATTTGCCTACCTTGCTTTGGGCAACAATTGCAGTCAACAGCTCCAGGTTTCGCAGGCAGTATCACATTGCATTTAGGAGGGCTCATGGGCAATTCTCTATCTATCAGACCAGCCGTAAAGCTGGGGTGGCTTTTCAATGGCTGCAGGGCTAGGGCTTGCTTGGGGAAAGGGAAGAAGTGGCCTCAGGTAAGGGAAGGGGCTGCAGGGTGCGGGCTATACTGGGGAAGTTGTTATCACAGGATGTGTGTGGGGGCACATGTTGATCTGTGCAAGTGGCCTTAAGATGGTGAGGGCTGAGGGGGCAGTCTCCATAGGAGATGAGGCAGACGGAAATGTAATGGTGTGTGTGAGAAAGTGAGTGGTGATGTCCCTGGCAGTGAGTGAGATGCCAGTGAATGTGTGATGGCCTTGTGAGTGTGTGAGGTGGTTGCCTTACCCTGGTGGCACAGATGAGATCATTCATCCTTGTTCTGCACTGGATGGCCAATGTCTTCTGAGCAGCATTGGCACTGACCCCCACTGCCACCACCTCCCAAGCCGATATGGTGAGATTGCTGGGCCTCCTGTGGCCAGAGCGGTGGATAGAGGACATCACAGTGGGCCTCCAAAAGGTATTCCCGTGACAGGTCACTGAACTCTTCTTGGCTTTTGGGGGCATGTCTTCACTGGAGCAATTGGAGGCTGCAAGCATTGAGAGCTGTGTGCGCTGCTGCAGTTTAGATATGGTACTCGGAGTGAGGAAACAATGAGGTAACGGTGTGACGGGCGATTCAGAGAACGCCTGCCAGTGATATGGTGCGTTTCCTGTGGCTGCACAATTAATGAAGCAGGAAGCAGGCAATACGGTGCAAAAACCCGCCCTTGTGGCTGGTGGGAAAAACATCTTTTTCTCACTTCCGCCACGGCACTTAGTGCAATTCAGGGAAAATTCTGAGCAAGGTTGAAGCCTTTGCAACCATCTTCAGCCAAATGTGCAAATGGGATGATCTATCTCAATCTCATCCTGAGGTCCCTACCATCAGAAATGTCAGTCTTCTGTCAATCTGATGTACACTATGTTACATCAAGAAATTGCTGAGTGCCCTGATTACAGCAAAGACTGTGTTCCCCCATCTTATGAAAATCCAGGATTCAAAGCTTAAGATCTGTATTCCAGAAGTAGTCACACCTGTAGCCAAGCTGTTCCAGTATAGGTACAATACAGGCATCTGTCCGACAAAGTGAAAAATTGCCCAGATATTTAGTCAATTCCCGCCGACTCCGCCTACTCTGAAATGTCAACAAAATGATTAAAGGAGTCCTTGACAGTGCTATCAAACAAAACTTACTCACAAATAACCTGCTCATCGATGCTCAATATGTGTTCCACCAGGACCGCACAGCTCCAAATCTCAACACAGCCTTGGTCCAAATAGGGACAAGAGGGTTGAATTCCAGAGCTGAGGTGAGAGGAATTGCCCTTGATATCAAGACAGTGTTTGGCCAACTTTGGCATGCTGGAGGTTGAGAAGAACTGAAGTCAATGAGGTTCAGGGAGAAAACTCTCCACTGGATGGAGTCATGCCTAGCACAAATGCTGCTATTGCTGGAGACCAATCATCTCAGCCCAGATCATCCTTGCAGGAGCTCCTCAGAATCAACCATCTTCAATGCTTTATTATGAGCTTTTGCTGTGGATTGCTGTTGGGTGTCAGTCACAATTTATCAGATAATGAAGAAGCCTGTGCCCAAATGGACAATATTCAAGCTTGAGTATGATCATTGGCAAGTAATATTTGTACCATGTAAGTAACAACCAATGAGCATCTCAAACAAGCAAGTCTAACCACCTTCCCATGGCAGTCAATGGCATTACCATCGCTGACTCCTTCACCACCAACAGCAACAGAATGGTTGCCATTGACCATAAACTTACCTGGTTCAGTCAGATAAATACTGTGGCTACAAGATCTAGTCAGAGGCTGGATTTTCTGCAGTGAATAGCTTGCTGCTTGTCTCTCTGAAGCTTTCATCTGTCGTAAGGTATAAGTCAGGAGTGTGATTGAATACCCTCCATTAGCCTGGATAGTTGCAACTCCAACAACAGTCAAGAAGCTTGACACAATCCAGCATAATTTGATTAGCACTCCATTGCCCAAGCTGCAGTGTGTTTAATCTACCAGATGTAGTGCAGCAACTTGCTAACACTTCTTCAACAGCACCACCTAAACCCACAACCTCTACCACCTGGAAAGATAAGTGTAATAGGCACATGGAAGTTGTATCACCTCTACTTTTCACTCCAAGTCTCACATCATCCAGATTGGGACATCTTTCATTATTCCTTCCTCATAACAGAGTCCAAGTTCTAGAACAAACTATCTAACAGCACCATGGGAAAACCTTCATGACATGGGCTGCAGGAATTAAAGAATCTGACTCAACACTGTCTTTGCAAGGGCACCTATGGATGGGCAATAAATGCTGGCTTTGTGAACAATGGCTGCACCCTGAGAATTAATAACTAAAAGTAAAAATTGTTCTTGTCATATATTGTGTTTCTTTTTTCTCTTAATAGTAATGTAATTTTATTTTAACTATTTCCTCTTCTCTTGTTCTCTTTTCTATCTATTTTTAGGCTCCACAGTCATTCTGTTGGTAGGTCACAGAGATTTGTCCCAACAAATTTGTCTTTGCCCTCAATCACACTGCTGCTACTGAGCCTAGGCCCTAACACTTGGGTTCACAATTACAAAAAAATGACTGTAAGAAATTCTGTAAACTATGGTAAGGAAAGGCATGGAACAAAGATAGTAAGGTCAACCAGTTTTTTTTTAAATGCAGAACATGATAAAGGGATATTCTGCTACTTTTGGGAGATAAAAGACACAAGGACAGCATTGAGATCCTCCTTCCACTCGTGAAGGGCCAAACACAAGATTCTACATAAGTCAGGTGAAGCTTGCCACAACTATTGAGATGTCATGTAAGTATCTCAAAGGGACAGGGCCTTGTGTCCCAAACTAGCCCAACATTAACAGGAATGGTAACCAAGTGAGCCAGAAGTTACCAATTATCTTTTCAAAAGTTAAGGGTGAGGAAAAAGAGGAGAAAATATAAATACCCATCCACTTCAGCATTGGCCAGCATTGGTCAGCTCTCTACCATCAGACTTTGGAGGAAAAACATAACAATAAGATGAATTTAATCAAATTTGATGTTCGAAACAAATGATGAGATGGGACCAGCTCAATCCAGAAGCAGCAGTGGGAATGAATATGAAAGTGGTCCTCCTATTCGGTTCATGGTGCAGTACTTTAGTGCTTCAATATCCCAGTTAATATAGATTATATCCTTCTTTTCTTCCTTTCTTCCTGCAGGGTTATTTTTAATTTAATGTCTGCAATTCAGATCTTGCCACTGATCAATTTTTTTGTGCTATTTAGCTTTGTTTTTTTTCCAATACTTTTTTATCAGGCCTCCTATATATTAATCTGGAATTGAGTGTATTCCTCTAGAGTTGCAAGTGTTCAAGATTGTGGACAACAAGCATTTTTGACACATGTATCTGGTAATGATATACCATGATCTGTATATATATATATACTGTATATTGTTCAGTATTCAATTACTCAAAAGATTTACATTTTTAATTCATTTCTTCAATGTCTCCTATGTCAAGTGACTGACTGTCTTTTGTAGCAGACCTACTGTTAACTCCCTCAACAAGGGTACTCTGACATTTTGCGATCTGTCGCAGCAACAGGTGTGGATGAGGTGAATGTTGATGAGTATGACTGCATATGTCCTGTCTCTTTGCTGGTCACTCTCTTATCTCTTACCCTGTAATGGAAATACACTGTCAGGAAATGTGTGACATCTGAAGGACCGTCCTGGTCTTCTAAAATGAGCAAAATAAAACAATTAAAGAGTTTGATGATGGGAAATTCCTTAAGCTTGATGTTGTATGCCTGCAATGTTCCACATTGAACCACAAGAAAATGATAAAGAAAGATGGGAGAGGACTGGGGTTCATACCAGAGATTGGTAATACACCTACAGAGTTGGTGCTGCACCATCCCAGAGTCAATTCCTGTGGTTGAGGTGTTTTGTGCTCTCATACTGATCTCTTTGAGTATGTATGCAGAATGTATCTGATTTCAAAGCTGTACTGTGTATGTGACTGAAAGGGTCAATGAAGGCATCAGTCAATTTCATTTCCCTTTACACTGTCCCTTCAAACAATCCTAGGACAAGTACAACACGCATTAAATATAGAGTTATGCACCCTCTACACTGTCCCACCAAACACTTCCAGGTCAGGTACAGGAGCTCTGCTCCGAAGAAGTCATACAGACTTGAAACGTTAACTCTGTTTCTCTAACTACAGATATTGCCAAACCTGCTGAGTTTTTCCAGCATTTTTTGTTTTTATTTCAGGTACAGCACTGGTTAGGTACTGAGTAATGCTCCCTGTAAACTGTCATATCAGGTAATTCTAGGGCAGGTTTAGCACAGACTAGTTGAAGCATATAACTCCCTCTACAAATTATCAGCTAACACTACCAGGGCAGGTACAACATGAGATAAATGCTCTCTAAATTGGTTCATTAAACCAGCTCAGATATGGCTTGCTTTATATGTAGCATTCAGCTCCTGTTACACTATCCAATGAAGCACACCAGCTTCAGTACAGCATGCTGAATTCAAAATAAAACCCTCTCTATGAGTAAGTGTCAAGCATGCTCAGATGAGCTAAAGGCTAGTTTTAAATATGAATTCAGCTCTGATGAACTTGCTTTATCAAACAAGGGGCGGAATTGTCCGTGCCCGCTGGCATCGAGCGTGCTCGGAGGCATGAGCGGACAATATGGCGAGAAGGCCAAAAGTTGATTTCACGACATCATGAAACCAGTTTGCGACCATCCACTCAGCCTGTTGATGGTGGGCCGTGTTTTCCACTATCGAACATCGGAAAACTCATTGTAATACATCTGCATATTATAAGGCCAGCCCGCCAAACTCATTCCCCCACGCTGGATCATCCGTCCACGTCGGTGTGGTTGCACGCTGATGTGTTTCACAACAGCGTATATAAGGCGCGCACTAGGCGGGCTGCACTTTGAGGGGAACACGGAAATAAGTGCACAGTAAAGTTCCAGAGTTCTCAGTTGAGCTGTGTTTGGGCCGGGGGCGGGGAACAAAGGTTGCCTTGCGGTTGAAGGTATCGCACAAGTACATGCAGGGTGGCGGGGGGGTGGTGGGCAAGGGAAGCAGCCAAGCATTAGGCACACCTTGTATAAAGTGAACATTCCTCTGCAGTTGAGACAGTTCAGGCACAATTACATTGACATGACTGGTGTTGGACCTCTAGCTGATCTGCCCACTCAAGCAAAGCAGAGGCATCAAAGTGCCACCAAATGGTCCAGAGATTTTCAAGAGCATTTTAGTGGGCTGCAGAACAATTGGATGACTGGGCATGCTGTACAACCTCCTTGCTAAAGCTGGCCATGGAGCAGTCACTGGTGGAGATGCTCACAGCCCCCTGCAATGTCATCAACCTGGTTTGGACTAGTATCCCCCATGGTTCAAGCTAACAGTGCAGCCTTGCAGTGCAGATTAGGAGAATGCCTGCGCCTGAGCTGAGAGCACAGCATGCAGTCCAGTGGGCAAAACTGTTACCAATCAGTCAGGTGGAGTGGGGCAGAGGAAGGCAGGGTTTTAGGCAGCCACGCAGCGCACTAATCTCTGGCCACCCAAGTGGTGGCCAGCAACTCTCCAGAAAGCGTTAAGGACCCTTCACACTTAGCCAGGGCAGGTTCTTAGCACGCCCATGCTAACACGCACTCCTCTCTCTCTCTTTCATCCTGCAGGAGAAGTACATCAGGATCATGGAGCCTGGTGGACTAGCCTTGTGGTGTAGAGAAAGCGAAGACGACAGAAAAGAGAGCGACAGAGGCACCTGGCTGTGCAGAGGGAGGAGCATGCTGCTGAGGAGCCCCAACGAACCATCGCTGGTCAGCGCCTAGTGACACCAGGGATCTATAGACGCCGTCTTTCATTTCTGCAATTGACCGAGAACCAGTGTCACCAAAGACTGCACATGTCACAGAATCACAGGATCTTAACGGCACAGAAGGAGGCTATTCGACCCATCATGTCCACACTGGCTCTCCAAATGAGCATTATGACCTACTGCCATTGCCCTGCTTTTTCGCCATACCCTAGCACATTATTTCTATTTAAATAATCATCTAATGCCCTCTTGAATGCCTCGATTGAACCTGCCTCCACCACATGTCCAGGCAGTGCATTCCAGACCTGAACCACTCATTGTGTGAAAAAGCTTTTTCTCACATCACATTTGCTTCTTTTGCAATTCACTTTAAATCTGTGCCCTCTCGTTCTTGATCCTTTTACAAGTGGGAACAACTTCTCCCTTTCTACTCTGTCCAGCTCCCTCATGATTTTGAACATCTCTATCAAATCTCTTCTCAGTCTTCTCTCCAAGGAGAATAGTCTCAATCTCTCCAATCGATCCTCATAGCTGAAGTTTCTCATCCATGGAATCTTCTTGTAAACCTCTTCTGCGCTCTCTCCAGTGTGTTCACATCCTTCCTATAATGTGGCACTCAGAACTGTACACATTTTCCAGCTGAGATTTAATGAGTGTCTTAAATAAATTCAGCATAATCTCCCTGCTCTTGTACTCTATGCCCTTATTAATAAAACCCAGGATATTATATGCCGTATTAACTGCTCTCTCCACCTGACCTGCCATCTTCAATGATCTAAGCAAAGATACACCCAAGTGTTTCTGCTCCTGGACCCCCTTCAAAATTTCATCCCTTATTTTATATTGTCTGTCCATGTCCTTTCTACCAAAATGCATCACCTCACATTTCTCCACATTGAGTTTCATCTGCCACCTATCTGCCCACTGCACCAACTTGTCTATGTCCTGTTGAAGTTCCTCCTTCCTACTCGCAGTTCACAACACTCCCAAGCTTTATATTGTCTGCAAGCTTTGAAATTGTCCCCTGCACACCAAGATCTAGATCATTAATATATATCAGGAGAAGCAAGGGTCCCAATATTGACCCCTGGGGAACTCCACTACAAACCTTCCTCCAACCCAAAAATATCCATTGACCATTACTCTCGGCTTCCTATTTTTCAGCCAATTTTGTATCCATGTTGCTAGTGCCCCTTTTATTCCATGAGCAGTAACTCTTCTCACAAGTCAGTTGTGTGGCATTATGTCAAATGCCTTTTCAAAGACCATGTAGACCACATCAACAGCATTGCCCTCATCGACCTTTTCCATTACCTCTTCAAAAAAAACTCCAGCAAGTTAGTTAAACACAATTTCCCCTTTAGAAATCCATTCTGGCTCTTCCTTATCAACCCATACTTTTCCATGTGACTACTAATTCTATCCCAAATAATTGTTTCTAGAATCTTGCCCACCACTGAAGTTAAACTGATTGGTCTGTAATTGCTGGGCTTATCCTGACAATCTTTTTTTAAACAAGGGCTTAATGTTTACAATTCTCTAGTCATCAGGCACCTCCCCTGAGTTTAGGGAAAAGTGAAAGATTATGGCCAGTGACCCTGCAATTTCTACTCTCACTTCCTTCAATACCCTTGGATGCATCTTGTCCAGTCCCAGTGCGTTGTCAACTTTAAGTACCAACAGTCCATTCAACACTTCCTCCTTATCAATTTTGAACCCATCTAGTGACAGAGTTTCCTCATCTGTCACCATGGCCTGGGTCGCATCTACCTCCTTGGTAAAGATGGATGCAAAGTATTCATTTAATACTTCAGCCGTGGCCCGTTCGTCCATGTGCAAATTCCCTTTTAGGTCCCTAATTGGCCCTACTCCTCCTTTTACCACCCTTTTACTTTTTATATGCCTACAGAAGACTTTGGGATTCCCCTTTATGTGGCTGCCGGTCTTTTCTCAGAATCCTTCTTTGCCTCTCTAATGTGCTGTTCACCTCCCCTCTGAACCTTCTGTATTCTTGGTTCTCAACTGTATTTTCTACCTGACACCTGAAATAAGCGCACTTTTTCTTTTTTATCTTAATTTCTATCTCCTTGTTCATCCAGGGAGTTCTGGATTTGTTTGTTTTACCTTTCCCTTTTGATGGAATATACCTTAACGGTGCCTGAACCAATTCTTTTGGGAAGGTAGCCCATTGTTCAGCTACAGCTTTTCCTGCCAATCTTTCATTCCAGTCTATCTGGCCCAGCTCTGTTCTTGCCCCAAGGAAGTCTGCTCTTGTCCAGTTAATTATTTTTACTTATGACATCCTTGACTCTGGCACCAGGGAGGCAACATGCCATCCTGGAGTCACGTCTACCACCACAAAAGGGAATGTCTGTTCCCCTAACCAATGAATCCCCTATCACTATAGCTCTTCCTTTCTTCTTCCTCCCCTCCTGTACAACCAAGCTGCTCATGGTGCTACAAACTTGGCTCTGACTGCAATCCTCTGAAGAACCAGTGCCCTCACCAGCTTCCAAAATGGAAAACCGATTTGTGAGCAGGACCCCAGGGGACTCCTGCACAACCTGCCTACTTCTCTTGGACTGCCTGGTGGTCACTCATTCCCTCTCTGTCTCCTGGCCCTTAAGCTGCGGTGTGACCACCTCTCTGAACATGCTATCCATGTAGCTCTCAGCCTCGCGGATGCGCCACAGTGGCTTCAACCGCCGCTCAAGCTCTAAAACTTGGAGCTCAGGTTTCTGCAGCTGGCAGCATTTCCTGCACATGTGATCGTATAGGACACCGGTAGCATCCATGACTTCGCACATATTACAGGACACGCATTCCACTCAACTGAGCTGCCCTGCCATGTCTTAACTCTACTTCCCTTATGTTAACTTTATTCCAATTTGGATTATTTATATTACTTTGTGATATTGGCCCTAAATTTCCCTTCTTCCTGGCTTTTCGCAGTTAAAGCCAAGTATAGGAACTTCAAAAATATTACACTTTTCTAATTTACTCACCAGTTCCTACTTACAAAGGCTGCCGCTCTTTTTGAACAAAGGTAGAAAAGCATCTCTTCCCTCAGTCGCCAAACTCCAACTGAAGCACTCTACTGCAGCCAAATACAGCACTCCAGTGCAAACTGTGTCTAGGGAACTGGTCAGTCACATCTGCCAGCTACTTCAGGATTTGGCACCATGTAGACATGGAGGTCATCCATTGGTAGTGGCCGTGAAAGTGCCAGCAGCATTCAATTTCTATGCCAGTGGCTGCTTTCAGGGCTCCACAGGTGACTCTGTGGGATATCACAAGCTTCCACCAACAAATGTGTCCATGAGGTCATGGATGTCATCTTCACGAGGACACACAACTTTGTGCATTTCGCCTGAGACCAAGAGAACCAGGATGCAAGAGCAATTGGATTTGCCTAGATCTTGGGTTTCACAGGTGCAGGGTGTCATCGACTGCACTCACATGGCGCTCAGATCCCTATGACAACACATGGTCAACTATGTCAACTAGAAGGGATTCCATTCGCTGAATGTGCAGCTGGTGTGCAACCACCACAAACGCATCCTGCAGGTCTGCGCACGGTTCCCAGGGAGTGTACATGACTCCTACATTCTCAGTCAGTGACAGATCCCTCAAGTCTTCCAGGGTCCACAGAAGCTGCAGGGATGGCTCCTCAGGGACAAGGACTACCCGCAGAGGATGCGGCTGATGACACCCATGCGGTGGCCTCAGGCTGCAGCAGAGCGAAGGTATAATGAGGCTCATGCTGCAACTCGCAACTTGATGGAGCAAACCATCAGGATGCTGAAAATGTGGTTCCAGTGCGTGGACCGGTCTGGTGGAGCCCTGCAATATAGTCCACGGAGGGTGTCATGCATCGTCATTGCCTGCTGCGTCCTTTACAACATGGCACTGTAAAGGGGAGAGTAGCTGGCTGAGCAGGAGCTGGACGACGTCGACGGAGATGAGGATGAGGAGATCCTCGAAGGCGACGATGATGACGATGAGGCAGTCGCACTGGCCAAATGAGGCAGGCATGTTCGAGAGGCCCTCATAGTTGCCAGATTTGTAGAGGATGATGATGACATGCAATGAGGAGACACCATAGATTCTCACATTGCATCTTTGAATGGTTGACTCCAGTCTGGCTTATGGCAGCGCACATATCCTCTGGGATAATGCTCCTGCCATGGACACACAGTGGAGGCCCTAATAGTTCCATGATTGCAGGAGGATGATGACAACATGCAGTGACGACACCTCATAGATCTTCTCATAGCCTCTTGAGAATGGTCTGAATCCTGTCTGGCCGAGAGCAGCTCGCTTGTGCTCTGTGATCAGGGTCATATCATGGATATACAGCGATGGAATTTTAAATGCATCTGATCCTTTGTCCGCCTTTAGTACCTGATCCCTTCAGGAGCACAGCATCATTAGTCATAGGTGCTGAAGAGATGGGGACCAGCCCCACCTTAAAGGTGCTGAAAGCACAAAGAGAGAATGACAGAACTCTGCGACGCCTGCCTATGACATGCTGGCAGCAATGACAAGCACCAACGAGGCGCAGGCATCATTAATGTTTCCAGGGACTGTGAGGCCTGACCATCACTCTGGTCTGAAGGCTGCACAAAGCACAGGGAAGAGGCCCTGGACTGAGACACCTGCCTTTATCTTGTGCAGAAAGGTTTCACATCTGAGTGACAGGAACACTGCTCATCAGAACAAAGAGCAGGTCGACATTCTTGGGAGTTTATTGGCAATACTGAATGTTATGTACAAGTGATTAACACCCCTGCTCAGGCTGTGCAACTACATCTTCTTAACCCTCCTAACCCTACCGCTACATCTTAGTGCTCCCTGGACATGCACAGCGGAGGCGGAGCCAGCCTGCTGACTGCTATGCCCTGTCCATGGTGACCTTGACAAGAGTCTTCTGGAGGGCCAAGAGCTGGAGGGCCCCGGCCTGCTTTCGGAGTCCTGCTGTCTGGCAGTGGCACCCTCCTCGGCCTGTGGAGCTGGAACTGTTGGGGTCACAGGAAGAGGGGAGTCGGATGGGTTGGACACTCCCAGAGTCACCTAGGCGAATGGCCCAGGGGTGTGCACCTGCTGCTCTACCTCCCTGTGGATGCTCAAGGACCCCTGGCTGAATCTTTGAGGAGAAGGGGTAGCTGGAGTGAGATCGAGCTGCCCCGCACCCCTCTCGTGTACACAGTATTGGAGATCAACTATGGCATCAGCGATGGAGTTCAGCCTGCACAGCAGTGCAGGAGCGACATCCTGGACCAAGATCTCCATGGTGCCCGCCATCCCACCAGTGTTAACCTTGGTGCATTGGCATGCTGGCACTATCACCTCAGCCTAAAGGCAGACAGACTCCTCCATAATGCCTTGCAATCTGAGGAGTGCAGCGGACATCCCTTTCTGATGTTCCCTAGCTTGCTTTTGCAGCTCCAGCAACTGTGACTTGACTGAGTCCAGAGGCTCATCATCTGACTCGGACTCACTAAATTTCTGACCACCAGCAGTCCTCCGAGTACTGGAGACCTGGGAAGTCCCTGCTGCCAGCTGCTGTGGATCAGAAAGTGCGATGTGCTCACCAGATTGTGATCCCAAGGCTACTCTAAAGCTAAGTCCCACCAAGGTGTGTGTCTCTGTGCTGGTGGAAGGTGTGGGTGAGCACTGTGATGGGACTTCAAGGAGGGTGCCTTCAGGTTCCTCTTCAAAGGTATCTTCAGGGCTTGATTGGAGGCCCTGGGTTGTGGACTCCATCGGCTGTTTGGCAGATGCGCCTGCGAAAGCAAGGGGAGATAATAGTGCATGGCAGTGACCTATGAAACAGGATCCATCTCTCACAGCATGGTTGTCTGATGGATGTTGCACTGCTGGATCCTCACATGTTAGAGCACCACTGACCTCACCGTCAGCACAGGAACAGTCCAAATCCTTGCAGACTAGCTGGATGGCTCTGTTTCCAAAGTCCATTTGGACCTTGATTTCAGGCATTCTTCCATCAGTAAGCAACCTCTCCCTCTTGTGTGCCAGCTTGTCCTGCCTAAATAGAGATGGAGAAAGTGTAAGCAGGATACCTGCCAGGCCAGATGATAAGTATGCATGGTGTGTGTGGCTGGTGAATGGTCCCATGGACAGGAAAAGGACAATGAAGGTGCATGTGAGAGAGTGAATGGTTATGTCCCTTGAACTGGGAGTGAGTGCGGATCCTGTGGATGTGTGATGGGTTTGTGAGCGTGTGAGTTGAGAGTGATGAGGAGAGTGACTTACCCTGGTGGAACAAAGATCATTCATCCTCCTGCGGCACTGGATGGCTGTCCTCTTTTGCAGGGCATTGGCGCTGACCACCGCTGCCATCACCTCCCAAGCCAGATTAGTGAGGTTGCTGCCCATCCTACAGCCAGAGCGGGGGTAGAGGACATCGTGCTGAGCCTCCACTGCATCGAAAAAGCACTTGAGGGACACATCATTGAACCTAGGGGTTGCAGTCTTTTTGCCTTCTGTGCAGCAGCCTTGGGCTGGAAGCACTGAGATGTGCACACGCGGCTGTACTTTAAATATGGTGCCCGGCATGATAAAGCAGCGAGGCGATGGCATGGCAGGCGAATAAGAGCTTACCCACCATGGAAACAGCATGTTTGCTGGGAATGCATAATTAATGTGTCAGTTTTGGGACGATATGGCATGAAAACCCGCCATTGTGGACAGTGGGTAAAACATCATTTTACTGGCCTGCTACCACACTTAGTGGAATTCTGGGACCCAAGGAGTCCAATGGCATATTGATATCCCAGTAGCTGCAGTTAAGCTCTCACCTCGGCAAAATCCAGAACAAATAAGATTGTCAGCGAAGACCCACATCTTTGCAATCATTGTTGAGGCATCTTCTTTCATTCCATCTTTGACACTAGGAGTTCTGAATAGTTCTGCTCTGTAAATCCAGCAATCTTTCTCCAGTTCCATTGAGTGCAATGATGATTCAACTTCTCTGCCTCCACCTTCCTGAGATATTGTTCACTCTAAAACTTCTAGCATAAAAATAACATAAATTCTAAAATCTATAATTGGAATACAATAGGACCTTTTGTGTTCATGATTATATTTAATTTGAATAGTTTGACTTTCGGTTGCATTAATTACTTTAACTTGTTTTCCCTATTTATATGGACTAAACTCACTCACAGCATCAGCTACCAAGAAAGTCTTCCTCCAACAGTAACTCTCATTGATGTTGTGCAACCAGGGTGTAAATCAGTCTCCAGGTAACATCACAAGGGGGCCAGGAACCATGTCACAATGCAACCAGGACCCTCTACTCAGGGTATTACATGGTTAATGGCTGGGTTCTGCTCTGGGGTCGAATCTTGTGCTCACCAGTGTGTATGTTTGGTGGCAGAGGAGGCATTTAATCAGGCGGGGGTGCTGCAGGTACCTTCATCTGACTAAGTCCTTGACAGGAAGGTCCATGGATGACCTTCCTGACTTGCTGCCAATTGAGGCCTTTATGTGGGCAATTAATGTGCCCTTAAGGCCCTCATTCTGCCACCACTGGTATTAACCCAATGGCAGGCAGGGGTGCTCACTCTGTAGGGAGCATGACCAGCAAAACCTATTGGGTTTCTTGAGAGCTGCTGGAGGCAGGGTGGGGTGGGTCCTTTGTTCAAAGGCATCCGGAAGGGGACCCCACTGAGAGCCAGCTCCTACCCATGCTGCTGAACTGCCCCCTCCCGCCCTCCTCTCCCACAGCTCATGCCATACAAACACCCTCCTGCCATCACTCACCTCTGCTCTGGGATCCAGTGTTGATCCTCGGCCTCAGGTGGGTTTCGTACCAACAGTAGCCACCTGATCCCCTGTGGCACTGCCATTCAATAGAGTTGCTGGCATCTGGTTGAGACTTCTGCCCCCGGGATCCTTGATCCTGGTGAAGTGCCTGAGTGGAACAAGATGTGGTGAGCCTTCCCGAGAAGAGGCAACACAAGACTCTCGCCAGTTCTCCAGCAGGCAGCCAAGATCCCCACCACCTCCACAAGATTGCGCCCCAAGGCATGATTTTCCCTGCAGACTAAATACGGTGACATGTGAGAAAAGCAGCTTTTCCCCACAATGACGCATTTTCAAGCTCGATTGTCTGCTTCTCGCCTTATTAAATATGCATCAGCAGGAAACACATCATATCCCCGGTAGTCAGCCTCTGATTCACCCACTCCGCTGTGACCTCAGCAGAACCTCACTTCCAGTGCCATATTTAAACAGCACCCGTGAAGAGTTTTCTCAACGTCTGCAGCCCAGGACATCTCCAGATAAGAAATAGCCCCCAAACCAAAGAAACATGCAGCCCCCGAGTTTAGTGACACACCGTTGGGTCACCTTCTGGACATCGTTGAGGACCACTGTGACCTCCTTTACCCTCAAGATGGCCAGAGGTAGCCCACTAAGGTCACCAACCCTGCCTGGGAGAAGGTGTCAGTGGCGATGAATGCCAACTCTGCCTGGAGGAGAACAGATCCAGTGCTGCAAACGGATGAATGATCTCATCCGCATAGTCAGGGTAAGTCAACGTTCTCATTACTCTTACCTCACATTCTCACAAGTCCCTCAGACATTCGCAGGATGACGGTCCACAGGGAACTCACAAACTACCAGCACCAGGGACATCATCACTCACTCCTCTACACACACACTGACATCTCCATTTGGGTTCACATTCTAGGCAACTAGCATCTTCGCACAATGCACAGCTCCACTCAGCACAAAAACAAGGCAGGCATCCTTATCATCTGCCTTGGCAAGCTTTCTGCTCACACTCTCTCCATCTGGTGTTATGCAGGCCAAGTTCACCCATAATAAAAGGGAGAGGTCCCCGACCGTGGAGGCCATAGATCAGGGCCCTCACACAGTATGGGGACTGAGCAGTACCCCCTGGCCAGAGAGGATCAGGCCTGTCCCTGTGGCAATGGTGAAACCAACAGAGCACAACCAAGTGAGGGCCCTGCACCAGCTAATCCTTCAAACAATGAGACTGTGAGTGCAATGTGATGTTTTCTACTTTACTGCCACACACTAATTATCTCTAATCTCTTTCATGGGTACCTCTGCCAGATGAGACAGGGACACCGAGAGTCAGCCACTCCTCTCCCCTTGCCACCTCAGATGAGGATCCAACAAATGAAGACCCATTACAGCACTTATCCACACCCTCCCTCAGTGCAGGGACACCTCGATGAGACCTAGATCTAGAGCAGGCTCAGGGTCACAATCTGGTGAGCACAGCACAGATTCAGGTGCACACCAGGCAGATGCAGTGTCATCCAAGGTTACAGGCACTCGGTCTTAAAGCAGGTGATGGAGCTGCAGCGAAAGACAATGGAATATCAGGCAGGATTGTCAGATACATCGCATTGATGTAGGAGTTCCTCCAAGTTCCCCTGAGGTCATTGCGCTGCCATGCCAGAGCATGGAGGTCAGCACTGGTAAGATGGTGGCCTACATGGAGGCCTTCATCCAGGACTTAAGTTCTGCACTGCATCAGGAATTTCGCTCCGTTAGTGTAGGCATTGGTGGAATCTATCAGTGGTAATGCGAGAGAGGGCCAGGATGCCTCAATCTCACCCCAGCTGCCCATTCCCCTCAGGGAGTCGGCTGGGGCCCTCGGGCACCCATAGGGATGCAGGCCAGCAGCTGGACACCTTGGGGCCATCCGCCCAGGTGACTCCGGGAGTGTCCAGCTGATCCCAATCCTCTCCGCCTGTGACCCCATCACCTCCAGCTCCACAGACCGAGAAGGGTGCAGCTGCCCCACAGCAGGAGTCCCAAAGCTGGACGGACCCTCCAAGTCTTCAGAGCCCTTCAGAGGAAACCCACCAAAGTCATCACAGATAACAGGGCATAGAGGTCAGCAGGCTGCCACCTCCACTGTGGATGTCAGGGAAGCACCAAGATGTAGTGGCAGCGTTAGGAAGATCAAGGAATAGTAGGAGCACAACAGTGACATGGGTGTTCATCACATGTGTATAATTTCTACCTATGTAAATACAATTGTATCAATTCCACATCCCTTGTATTTGCTTCCTCTGCTGAGTTGTGTTGTGGTCCATGTTGTGTGAAGCCATCTCATCACAGCGTGTCCCCCTTCTCAGTTCTTCTTTGACATCAGTGATGCATCATCCTCTGTAAAAAGTGCTCATGCGCGATGTCTAGTTGACGAGTGTTGCAGGTATAAATGATGCTCATTCTCAGCTATGTAAGATGGAGGGTCATGTGGTCTCTGACTTGTCTGCATTGTAGAAAGGTGATGTGTTGTATACAGGGAGAGAAGGGTAACCTCTTCTTTATTTTCATATACTCTCTGTGATCCTTGAGGGTCTGCAATCTAAAATGCGATACTTAGAGATCATGCACGCTCCTGTCTGCCTTGCAATGATGCAGGCAACATTAAATGCAGCCTCCATTTGCTTCACATTCTCCTCTCTGTTGGGTCATTAAAATAAAACCATGAGTTAGTAGCAGTCTCCAAAGGTTCTTTTTCTTTCACTGCCTAGTAAGTGACTGTGGCTTTAAGGGCTTGCTTACAGTATGGGTACCTATTAGCCAGTGTATTCTCAGTCATGGCTATGAATGCTTTCAGTGTCACAGTGTCCTACCCCCAAAACCCCACACTGCCCTCGCCCCATCTCAGTAGACCTAATGCTATAAGATGGTCTTGGCCAGGTGCTTGGATGGCCTGTATTTGTTCCAGTTTACACATTATTCATTCAGTGGACAGAACGACAATATCCTTTGCAATACACATGAGGGCAGATGTTCTGTGAGGACTTGAGATTCTTGCCGGGGGGCCTGAGATTCTCACCTCTGAACCTGGCAGCTATAGGGTTCTGAGGTGGGATTTGCAAAAGGTTTCTCCTGCTTGTCCAATGAACAAAGGACGATAATTAGAACTAATCGGAATTAATCTCGCATGAATGCGCTTTTACATTGATGGTTCATTATTGTCTCTGTTGCAAGAGTGATGCTCCTAACATGTCTCAGCCATGCATTCCTCCTCATTTGGGAATATAGGTTTCAGATGGGTGCCCCTTTAATTGGCCCCTCAATGCTGTGAGGCACGCCTCCCAGAAGCCCTAACAGCCTTCCCCAGCAGTGTTGTTTTTAGTTTCATTTTCCACTGCTCCATTGCTTCAGGATCCAAGATGGTGATCCTCAGGTTTTATTATCAGGTCAAATTCGACCCTCCCTGTTTGACCATGACAATCCTTCTCATTGTCCTGGAGGAACATAATGTTCAGGTTTTCCTCTCTCCTATTACTCTCAGTCCTCCCCCTGTAATTCTGGATCCCATTGTTATGGTGGTTGATATCCCTGTGTTACTCCCTGAGTCGTTTGAGGTGGATGTTCCTATGTCCCATGTACACGTTACCCCTCTCCATCTTGAGGCCTACTCTACCGTAACATATAGGGACCCCCACCACAAGACCAATGAGTGTGTGCCCTGACACTACCTGTTCCTAATCTACAGGCTGCAGATGCCTGCTCTGACTGTGACTGTGCGACCTGCAGCCAAGTACTACACCAGAAACCCCCCCCCACCCAGGAAAGCCGTGTGTGAGGTGCTGACCACATCCTCCGCACAACACACTGGAGACTACTGACAATGGACTGACATGCCCTCCCCCTCCAAGGACTGGGACAAGGATAGTCTTTTCAAGCTCAAATCACTACTTAAATGCTTCTTTAGCCAGCTGTCTTGCCATTCTGTCTGGGACTCCCTTGAGGCAGCTGCCCTTGACTCTCTTTACTATCTGGCCACAAGATTTCTTTGCCCCAAATCTTCAACCCCAGTCATGTGACTGCATTCAACATTCCCCAGTCTTCCTCTCATAGGTCAGGCCTTGTCCTCCAGCCCCTTCCCTTGCCTCTGTCTTGTCTCCCCCCACCTAGCCAAACCTTTATCCCAGAGCACATTAGAACCCACCACTGCCTTGCTGCTGGTCTGGTAAATGGAGCTCTGCCTGAGATGGCCCCCTGAAGTCGATGTGCTGGAGCCTGGCACAGAATCTGTGGAGACGCGAGTGCAGCACAATGCATGGTAGGTGAACGTACCTCAAAGTCACAAGCGAAGTGCAGTTCACTAGGTGCTTGTCACTTGTATCCAGTCGTGATGCACGACGGCCTAATTAGACGCCGATGTGGCCTTCTGATCCAGCATCGGGGCGTGATCCCGGCAAGCTGGCTTGATAATGAGCATTCATGATATTCTGATGTATTCAAATTGCCTTCCCACCATGGCTAAGTGGGAAATGTAACCCACCAATGAAGGCTGGCGCGGACGATTGCAACATGTTTTCCCACTGACAGGAAACTGACTTTTAGGCTCCCGCGATATTTTCCCCACCCGCCCGCCATTAGGACCGTGGTGGGCGGGAGCAGAATATCCCAGCCCTAGTGTACAATCTCTCTGGCAATGTATGCAGGTTGTACAATTTGTCTCTGACCTAACTTGCACATCGGCAGGAAAACATGCATAACACATCTTGACGTGCAGAAGTCGGGACTTACCATCAGGGCCTTGTTCACATCGTGGACATCCGAAGAGCAGAAGATGCTAGAGCCCAAAAGCATCAGGACCCCAGGGGAATGCCCATTGCATGCTGGGTGGAAACTCATGGACATGAATCGGTGCAAAGCGGCTCGCGGAGGGTGGAAAATCACAGTTGAGGGTCTGCTTCAGGACTTCAGTGTCTTGGCCATGGTCAGCTATGGATGATCGTCGAGCGGATGGAGAGGAAGGTCCAGCGGTGAGTGGGAGAGGAAGATGTACCAGGGATGGGAAGGGAAGGCCTAGGTTTGACTGGGAAAGTAAGGTGTGTCGGGGGGGGTGAGGTTGGGAGGGAGAATGAAGATGTTGGGGGGGGCAGTGAGGTTGGGGGGAAACAAAGGTGTCGGGGGGTGAGGTTGGGAGGGGGAACAAAGGTTTCGGAGGGGTGAGGCTGGGAAGGGGGGAAACAAAGGTGTCAGAGGTTGAGGCTGGGAGTGGGGCGAGGGAGTACGGGGAGAGGAGGAGGTAACAGGGGAGAATACGGCAACTGTGGAGGTAGCTATAAGTGGGGAGGAAGGTGCAAGGGTAGGAGTTCTGAGGGAAGAAGGAGTTCAGCGAGGAGGAGGAGTCCGGTATGGGGAAAGAGTCCAAAGGGGGAGGAAGGAGTCTGGAGGGGAAAGAATAAGGGTGAAGGAAGGAGTCAGGGTGAAGGAGTAACGGTCAAGGAAGAAGAAAGGATGGAGTAAGGGCGGGGATGAGTGAGGGGGCAGGGTGAAAAGGAGTCTGGGGAGGAAAAAGTAAATGGGGGAAGGAGTCCAGGGAGGGATGGGGTCCAGGGGCACATGGTTGGGAAGGAGTTCCAAGGGGGAAAGGTGTTCCAGAGGGGGAAGGAGTCCAGGGTGAGAGTCCAGGGAGGAAGGAGTAAGGGGGGGAGGCAAGGAGTCCAGAGGGGGATAGAGTCCAGGCAGGTGAAGGATTACGGGGTGGGGTGGAGTCCGGGGGAGAAAGGGGTCTAGGAGGAGGAAGGAGTCAGGAGAGGGGAAGGAGTAAGTGTAGCGGAAGGAGTAAGGGTGGAGGAAGAAGTAAGGGTGGAGGAAGGAGTAAGGAAGATGGAAGGAGTCTGGGGGCGAAGGGAATGAAGGGCATAGGAGTCTGGGGGGGGGAAGGAGTTCCAAGGGGGGAAGGAGTTCCAAGGGAGAAGGAGTTTGGAGGAGGAAAGGAGTAAGGAGGTTGTTGTCCAGGTGAACATGCAAAGGAGTCGATGACTCCAACCTGAGAAGTGAAATGAGGGGGGTGTGGTACGAGAGAATGGTGAGAGTGAGAGAGGGCAGAGTGAGGTGGTAGGGTGGGAAGGTGAGGGTGTGATGGTATCAGTAGAAGGGACAGTGAAGGTAGTTGGTGGGGACTTGGAGGCAGTGATGGACTTTGGGGGTGGGAAGGAGGATGTTGGTAATTTCAGGAAGACAGGGAATATGCATGTTCACCTGGATATCCCAGAAAGAACAGGATTGTGGCTGGTAGGTGACGGTGGGGAGGTGGAAGGTGATGCCGGCAGGGGGTGGGGGGGGTCAACAGTGATGGGGGAAAGGACATGGCGGCTGGGGGAGGGGAAAGGATGGTGGAGTTAAAGAAGAATGTAACATGCACCATGCTGGCAAATCTGGAAGTGAAAGGAGACTCGTGTTGGGTGGGAACAGGTGCTGCATGGGAGTGTGACCAGTGGGTGGAGATGCAGGTCAGCTCAGATGAACAACTGAAAGAAAACTCCAGCAGGCAGCATTGAAAATGCTCAGGACATTGAGATGGGTATGATGGAGGAAGGATCTCCATGTGTAGGAGAGTACTTGCATGAGGCTCTGAAAGGCCGTACCACACAAACACACTTCTCCCTCCAAAGTCATACATGGGCTGGCTGTGTGCAGCTGAACTGTTAGTGGGGGGAGATGCAGTGGGAGGACTCACAAAGCCTGTAAATTAAGCTGAAAGCTACAATATTAAGTGAAAGTTGATATATTTTCAGATTATAAAGTGACAAAATTTGTTCACCCATGCAACCAACTGTGACCAGAATTTCTTTAATTTTCTCGGCCTACCATTTCTTCTAGGTGCTGCCCTGACGTCCATAGCAGGGGCGGAATCAGCCTGTGCAATGCGTGGCCCTGTTGCCTCTGATGGCTTTAGCGTGGGTCTTCTGGAGAGCCGAGGCCTCAGGGGCCCTGGCTTGCTTTGGCTGTCCTACTGTGGGCCAGCTGATCCCTCTGCGGTGACAGAGGACAGGATTGAGGGTGTCACAGGCAAAGGGGACTCGGAGGGAGAGGACAGCTTCTGAGATTCCTGAGTGGATGACCCAGAGGTGTTTAGCTGCCACTCTCCTCCTTTCGGCTGCCTGAGAACCTCGACCTGACTCCATGAGGGGAAGGAGCGCCTGCAGAGAAGGTGAGGTGCCCCGTTTCCCTCTCGCGTTGCCACGGCAGGAACTCACCCATGGCTACTGTGATGGAGTGCAGGTCTGCATGCATCTCCACTTTCTGCTGGACCAGGGTCTCCACGGCATCCACCATCCTTCCCATGGAGAGCTCTATGCCTGCACATGCGAGCACGACTTCATCAGAGAGCAGGCAGACACACTTCTCTGACTCACATGCCACTCTGTTGAGAGTTTCTAACAGCTCTGCATGATGTTCCTCCACCTTCTGCTGACTCTCCACAATGAGTTGGAAGTGCATATCCAGAGGCTCGTCATCTGACTCGGGCCTCACAGGTGCCTCTTCGCCAGCAGTCCTCCAAATGCTGGGGAGCTCGGCTGAAACTGCCTCCTCCTGCTGTTGACACATGTCCTTGCGGTGACCACCAGATTGTGAACCTGAGCCTTCTCTAGATCTAGATCCCACAAAGGTGTGTGTCTCTGCGCTGTTGGAGGGTGCGGGTAGGATCTGCTATGATGGATCTTCCAGGCTGCTTATTTCCAGCTCTTCAATGGAGGTGTCCTCTAGACTGGAGGTGAGAACATAGATGGAGCCACAGGCATGGTCCATGTCCTCACTAATCAACACAATGGCATGCACCTCAAAATGAGTGAGGAGCTTAATGTGAGCCATTCCAGCCCTGGTCTGGGATCTCTTCCTGCTGCTTTGAGTCAATGTAATGAGTTGACAGAGCAGACAGGTTTCAACGAAAAACATATAACTTTATTACAGAGAGTCTTTCAGGTGCTACATGCTCAATCAGACTCTTGTCAGGTTGCCCCTCCGCCTGGATTGCCCGGGGCTAGGGCTCATTGCTTAGAGCCTCCCAGAACAGCACATGACCCCTGTTAGACAGCAGAAGAGATTATACCCACAGTTACTTGGGAGTCCTAGTCCAGGATTCTCTTAAGGTTAACTTGCAGGTTGAGTCGGTAGTTAGAAAGGCAAATGCAATGTTGGCATTTATTTCGAGAGGACTAGAATATAAAAGTGGGGATGTGCTGCTGAAGCTTTTTAAGGCTTTGGTCAGACCACATTTAGAATATTGTGAGTAATTTTGGGCCCCGTATCTCAGAAAGGATGTGCTGGCCCTGGAGAGGGTCCAGAGGAGGTTCACGAGAATGATCCCAGGAATGAAAGGCTTAACATATGAGGAACGTTTGAGGACTCTGGGTCTATACTCAATGGAGTTTAGAAGGATGAGGGGGGATCTGATTGAAACTTACAGAATACTGCAAGGCCTGGATAGAGTGGACATGGGGAAGATGTTTTCATTAGTAGGAGAGACTAGGACCCAAGGGCACAGCCTCAGAGTAAAGGGAAGACCTTTTAGAACAGAGATGAGGAGAAACTTCTTTAGCCAGGGAGTGGTGAATCTATGGAATTCATTGCCACAGAAGGCTGTGGAGGCCAGGTCATTGAGTGTATTTAAGACCGAGATAGATAGGTTCTTGATTGGTAAGGGGATCAAAGGTTACGGGGAGAAGGTGGGAGAATGGGGTTGAGAAACTTATCAGCTATGATTGAATGGCGGAGCAGAATCGATGGGCCGAATGGCCTAATTTCTGCTCATATGTTTTATGGTCTTATGGTCTTATTACATTTTCTCCCCCTTTGGTTTTTTTTTACAATTTCTATTTACAGGGAAACTTTGAATATCCAACAATATATACAAATATACAACTTCAGGTGATTAATGATCAAGTCTCTGAGGTGCTCTCCTTATATGACTAGAGCAGTATAGCTCTCCCACTTGAGGTCCTTCAACAGGATCGACAGGATCTGGAATGCAGCTTGAGACACATCATTAGAAAGTGTAGGTTCATGTTTGACAACCATCATAAGGTGAGAAGTGGGGGTGTTCGCTGATGATTGCACAATGTTCAGCACCATTCGCAACTCCTCAGATACCGAAGCAGTCCATTACAAATGCAGCAAGACCTCGACAATATCCATGCTTGGGCTGACAAGTGGCAAGTAACATTCGGCCACGCAAGTGTCAGGCAATGGCCGTCTCCAATAGGAGAGAATCCAACTATCACCCCTTGATGTTCAATGGCGTTACCATCATTGAATCCCCCACTATCAACACCTTGGGGGTTACCATTGACCAGAAACTGAACTGGGCTAGTCATATCAATACTGTGGCTACAAGAGCAGGTCCAAGGCTAGGAATCATGTGATGAATAACTCACCTCCTGACTCCCCAAAGCCTGTCCACCGTCTACAAGGCACAAGTCGGGAATGTGATCAAATACTCCCCACTTGCCTGGATGACTCCTACAACACTGAAGAAGCATCCAAGACAAAGCAGTCTGCTTGATTGGCACCACATCCACAAACATTCATTCCCTCCACCACCGGCGCACAGTAGCAACAGTGTATACCATCTACAAGATGCATTGCAGGAATTCACCAAGGTTCCTTCGACAGCAACTTCCAAACCCACGACCACTACCACATAGAAAGAGAAGGACAGCAGATAAATGGGAACACCACCACCTGGAAGTTGCCCTCCAAATCACTCACCATCCTGACTTGGAAATATATGGCTGTTCATTCACTGTCACTGGGTCAAAATCCTGGAACTCCCTTCCTAACAGCACTGTGGATGTACCTGCACCACATGGACTGCAGCAGTTCAAGAAGGAAACTCACCACTACCTTCTCAAGGGCAAATAGGGATGGGCATTAAATGCTGTCCCAGCCAGCAAAGCCCACATCCAGTGAATGAATAAAAAAAAGAACTCTACAGAAACATTCAGCATGTCTATTCTAGGTCAATCTGTCACCTCAGGAATTAACATTTCAACATTAATCACAGGCGAAATAATTGGTTGTTGGAATGTCTCTCTAACAAGAACATGGTCTCCGTGCTTATGAACAATTCTATCTTCCACTTGTACTTGGAAAGATAATGGACCAGTCTCTGAGACAATGGTTCCAGGAACCCAACAAGGTCCACTTCCGAACTTTTGCACAAATACTGTGTAACCTACACTGAAAGGTGAGTAAACAGCGCTGAATGGCGTCATCCAGAACTCCACAAACTAATTGGTCTGGCAGATATCATTTAATTTGTCCCAGAAGTCACATTGTTCTGTTAACTGCTTTAGGTTCGGTACATAGGTTGCAATGGACTCTCCATGGGCCCTAACTCTGGAATTAAACTTAAAACTTATTACAGGTGGCTTCAGCTGAAAGTATATTTTCACGAGGTCCACCAATTCATTGTAGGACTTAGAATTGAGCGCGCTAGGGGCTGTCTGGTTGCGAATGAGGCTTATGTTTTACTGCCACATACGCTCAAAAGGATGGCTTTCTGCTTTTCCTCTGCAGTAATTTCATTCGCTGCAAAATAAAATCCGAGGCACTCTACATACTGGCTCCAGTCTTCCATAGTTGCATCATAAGGATCGATTCTGCCGAAGACTGGAATGACTGATGAGTAGTCTTTTCTTTTTCTTAAGATTCAATATACTCAGGGTAACCAGGTGAGGTGCAGCATCGGAGCTACCCCAAGCTTGTTGCCAAATGTAATGACTCAATGGAGCAGACAGGATTCAACGAGAAACATATAACTTTATTACAGAGAGCTTTTTAGGTGCTACATGCTCAATCAGGACTCTCGTCAGGAAGCCCCACCCCCCGGATTGCCCGCACTTAGGGCTCATTGATCAGAGCCTCCCAGAACATCATGTGGCCCCTGTTAGACAGCAGGAGAGGCAATATCAACAGTTACTACAGCAAGTTCTCCTGCATAAAAACAGGTGGAGAGAGTGTGAGCAAGACACATGGCACTGCGTGGAATGTTTGTGTGATGAGTGGAGCCATGGATGGGATGAGGACACGAGCTCCAGAGGATATGAGCCTGATGAAGATGTGAGGGTGTGTGTGAGAGTTAGTGGTGTTGTTCCTCGAGGTGTGAGATTCCTGTGGATGTGTGACGGGTTTGTGAGTGTGTGAGTTGAGAGTGATGAGAAGAGTGACTTACCCTGGCGGAACAGATGAGACCATTCATCGTCTTTTGGCACTGGGTGGCTGTCCTCTTTTGCAGAGCATTGACACTGACCACCACTGCCACCACCTCCCATGCTGGATTGGTGACCTTGCCTGCTCACCTCCGCCCAGAGCAAGGGTAGAGGACATCACGGCGGGCCTCACAGCATCCAAAAGGTGTCCCAGGGACACGCCACTGAATTGGGGGCCTGCTGTCTTCTTGCCTTTCGGGGCCATGTCTTCTGTGCAGCAGTCCTGGGTTGGAAGCACTGAGAGGTGTGTGCACGCCTACACTTAAATATGGTGCCCGGTGTGAGGAAGCAGCGAGGTGACATTGTGGCAGGTGAATGAGAGCCCACCTGCCATCAAAATGGTGTATTTCCCAGGAATGCATGACTAATTAGGTGGGGTTGGGATGACATGGCGTGAAAAACAGCCATAGCGATCAGCGGGTAAAATGTTCTTTTACCTGCCCTCTACCGCATTTAGTTCAAATCTGGGATGATTCCACCCACAGTGTCAGCTCCCAAGACCAGCTCCTCCTGTATAACTAGGGCATAAACCTGTCTCCAAGTGACATCATAAAGGAGCCTGGCACCATGTCACCAAGTTGTTCAAGCTCCTCCCACCTACTGTCACATGGCCATGCTCTGCTCCTGGTGTGCAGTCTCACCAGCCATGAACAGAGGCTGTATAATCAGTCTTGACTCTGACCCACTTCCATGTTCTGGGCCACCAGGCAAGGAGTACAGACTACCAACAGTAACATGTAGAAATTCTTCCTCCCATCTTCCAGGCGTGAGGACCTAATAGTCAATGGCCCCCATGCTTGCCTCTTCAGAAAGTCTCCCCTCTCTTCATATCAGACAGTTTGTCTCCCTCCCACTTTGACAGCAAATTGCAATTTGAGCAAGTGTTGTTTATTGGGATATTGCAATCTCTTTTGTGCTCTGAAACATCTCTATTCCCAGTAACAGGAAGGTGCATCAGTGCCATTGAGCTGGATTCTGTGGGGCTTTGGAGGGGGGTTGGGTCCTCACCCCACGGCACATAAGTTGGAGCCGAGCTCATCCATATCTGGTTTCCTGGCCACAGCCATTTAATGGCTATTGGGTCATTAATCGATTCAAGGCAGGACATCGACCCATCGGGGGAGGAAGTCTCATCTTGAAGAACTACCAGCCAATGAAATGGCCAGTAGCTCTCTGCTCTCTGGCCCTGTAGTACCACCAGGAGCAGTGGTCACTGCAGGGACTGCAGCCAGTCCCCAAGAAGGCATTCAGTGATGGACCCCAGATTTTAAGTCCAGGGTGATAGGCCCCAGCAAGAGAGGTGAGGGGGTGGTGGGGGGGTAGGGTGGGTGTGGGGTGAGACCAGGGTGGACAGGCAGTGAGGGAGGGAAAAGTTGGGAGTGGGAAAATCTTGGTGGGGAGCCTTGATGGACACAGGGGACTTGTAAAGGTTGCAACTCCCCGACCAGCTCACCCATGAAACCTCCCAAACTAGACACATGGTAACTGCCTCTCCTGCAGTGGGTAAAATCCTAGCAGTGACAAAAGGAGGCCCTTAAATGGCCATTAATTGATCACTAAGGACCTCAATTCGCCAACACAGATCCTCCTGATGTCTTCCCTGCCACTGGTAAAATTGTGGCACAAATGGCACAGGTTTAATTGGAAAAGAACCAGAAAGTGGATGAGGAGAGCTTATTTTACTCAGCAGTTTAAGGTCTGGAATGCACTACCTGAAAGCAGGAAGTAGATTGAATAATAACTTTCAAAAGTGAATTGAAGACATGCTTGAAAAGGAAAAATTTTCAGGACAATGGGGAAAGAGTTTTATAGTTGGGTTTGTGGTAGCTCTTTGAATGTTGTTTTTTTGATCATCTCCGTAATGTTTTGATAAAGTGATAATGACATGTCAAAATGTTCTGATTACTTTTAATTAGTGCACGACATTACTCATTATCCCATTAATTCAGGGTAGGCACTGGGAATGGTGCCCAATCTTATGCCCCAGCCCGCCCGCCCTACCAACCCACCCCAGGAAGGGCTGTAAAATTCAACCCCAAAAGTGGAGAGATACTCAGGGATATCAAGTGGTGGGATGATCAATTCATCCTTTGGCCGCAGCATCTCGGGCAATAATGAAAAAAATTACCTTTACATTGTCCCGACAAACACTCCAAGGTCAAGTACAGCACAGTGTAGAAACTTTCCGTAATATATGTTCATCAAACACAGCCAACTCCGACACAGTAAGTACAGTAAGTGTTCAATGCAGCAGATAGTTCCGTTGACGTTACCCAATGAAACACATCAGCTCATGAGCAACATGGGATAAATACAGAATAAAAATGCCTCCACATATATCTTTTGAACACAACCTGGCAATGATCAGCCAAGCTCTAAACTTGAAAGCTCCCACGCAGGCCATGCACAAGTCATCCCCGTTAAGTTATCGAGCATGCATAGCCACACAAATGAAAAATGTAAAGGCTCTGCCCACTTAAATAATTCACCTGTGCGCTACAAAAAATATTACAGAGTAGATTGCAACCAGGTGATGTCCCTACCCTGTTGCTTTCCTTTCTTCTATTGTATGGACTTTTAGACAAAAGGTCTTTTGTTGAAGTTCCTAATATTTCTAATAACTTTATTCAACATTTTTCAATAAAGCACCTACACATATTAAAATTCAATATGCAATGTAAGCAGGTGCTAAGAAGTCATATTCAGGACAAGTATAGAATCTGTGAATAAATCTGCAAGATCAGATACGATATTTTCTAGAGATTGAACTGAATAGTCAGGCGACTGACTAAACACAAGCGAATAAAAGAGAGATTATCAGATAAATTAAGATATAGGTACAAACTGTGAACACAACCATGTACAAAGACTTGGTAATGTCTTACAGGCTCAAGAATAAAATTACATAATTTACAAGGTGAATTAATAGGGTAAGTAAACATGTTATGTACTAATTGAAAGTAACCACAACATTTTGACATGACATCATTTTACTAAAATGTTACTAAGACGATCAACACAAAATTCTTTCCCCACAGTCCTGCCGTGTTTTTCTTTTCGAGTATGTCTTCAATTACCTATTGAAAGTTATTATTCAATCTACTTGCACCATTCTGCTTTCAGGCAGTGCATTCCAGATCTTAACAAACTCCTGAGTAAAATAAACTCCCCTCATCTACTTTCTGGTTCTTTATCAATTAAATCTGTGCCATCTGGTTACTGACTCTCCTGCCTATTTCTACCTATCAAAACCCTCAAACTGTTGAATACATCTCTTATATCTGCCCTTAAACTTCACTGCTCTAAAAACAACAATCCCAGCTTCACTAATCTCGCTGCATAATTGAAGTCCCTAATTCCTGGTTTCATTCAAGCAACTCTCTTCTGCGCCCATTCCAAGGCCTTGACAGCCTTCATGAAGTGTGTTACCCAGAATTGAACGTAACTCCAGCTAAGGCCTAACCCATCATTGATAAAGGTTGCTTGTTTTTGTACTCTATGCTTCTATTTATAAAGCCAAGGACCCGATATGCTTTTTAACAACCTTCTCAACTTGTCCTGCCATTTCAAAGATTTATAAACATAAATCCCCAGGTCTCTCTGTTCTTGCACCCCTTTTAAAATTGTACCATTTAAATGATATTGCCTCTGTTCATTCTTACTATCAAAATGTATCATCTCAAACTTCCCTGCATTAACTTTCATCTGAGTACCCAATTCAACATGTGTATGTACCCCTGAAGTCTGCTGGTACCCTCCTCATTCTTGTGTCATCTGCAAACTTTGAAGACAGCTGAATCCAGCCTTCTGATGGTAAAGAATTCAGCCATTGTGATGCCAGAGAGTCTCAAAGAGACTTGCAGATTTTCTCTCTTGTGGAAAAATAGGCATCTGTTGGAAAATGTGAGACTCCTATGATCTCAAGGATACTTATGCAGCAGCAACTTGCCAGCCATTTGCTTCTGGACGTGCAGCTAGATCCTCAATGCTGCTTAGGAGAACCACTTCGGTATTAGGCCCTCCCTGGTGACTATGGCATCATATACTGAGCCAACCCTGAGTACCAGGGCATGCCTCTCAACACTTCCACGAAGCCCCCTCCACTTCAGTTACATCTTCATCTGAAACAAATGGCTCCTTCTCCTCCTCCACCTCTTCCTCCAATGAGCGGCCTCCATCACTTGGGTTCTGGATCCTGTGTATGTACACCGCTGCATCATATTATGCAACATGCAGCAGGCTACCACTATCCTTGACACCCTTGCAGGAGCTTTGCAGTGCTTCTCCCAAGCAGTCAAGGCTTCGGAAACAGAGTTTTAAAAGGCCAATGCCCTGTTCAATGGTTGCCCTGGTCTGAAGGTGACTGATATTATAAAGCTGTCCTGGCACAGTCTCCAGTTGGCATAATGAAGTAACATCTTCAATGGGTAACCTTTGCCCCAGTAGCCAGCCATGGACCTGGGGTCTAGGCTTAAAAAGTTGCAGCAGGTTTGGCTCCCTAAAGATGAAAAAGTCATGGCAGCTTCCAGGAAATTGTGCACGCATGTGGAGGGATACCTTAGTGTGGTCACACACAAGCTGCATATTGACTTGCTATTCATGCATCTGTGCACCTCTTCTGATGGTGCTTTGATGGCGATGTAGGTGCAATCTATCACACCTTGCACTTGTGGAAAGCCAGCTATTGACATGAATTTCTTTTTGGTCTGAGACTGCATATCTGTATGAAAATTAGTGTGTTTCCCTATCAAAGAGGACATTGGTGATTGATGTTATGCATAGGTGGGAGGCAGTTTGCGAGATGCCGCAAAGGACTGCAGCAGAGCCCTGGAAGGATCTGGCTGCATAAAAGTAGAGGCCAAAGCAACTTTGACTACAATTGGCAGGGTATGGGCACTGGATGTTCAAGGTGCGAGGTCTGCCTCCAACATGGCACAGATAGTCTATGCTGATATCCCGAGACATTCAAAACCTTCGCCTACACTACCTTTCAGTCATGTCGAGGAAACTGAACCTGTTCTGGTAGACCCTTTGCTCAGGGAAAATATCTCACACTCCTCTTGATACTGGTCTCTCTCTGAAGGCTTTGCCACCTTATGACCAGGTACCCTGGTTCTAACTGCACACTGCTGGCATCACCTTTCCTCTGCCCAAGAAGGATTGAAATATGGGGGCTAAAGCCTGCACTCTTACTTCCCTCAGCAACCTAGGAAACATCCCATTTATTCAGACTGGGTGAAATTTCTACTTTGAAAATAGCCAACTTTTCACTTTTCTACTCTTTATCTATTCTTATTCCATCCAATTCTCTACTACTCCCTCCTCTAGTGTCTTATTGACAGTATCCTCTAATTTAGTGAAGACAGATGCAAAATTCTCATTTAATATCTCAGCTGCCTCAATAAGATCTCCTTTTGATTCCTAATTGACCTTACCTTTCCTTTGACTATACTTTTATAAACAACTTTGGTGTCCTGTTTTGTGTTACCAATTATCTTTTCTCACTCATTCTATGCCTCTCATTTCCTTTTTCACTTCTCCTCTGCACTTTCTGTACTCTATTTGATTCCCTCATTTGAATCTAACATTGATCAAATGTCTTCTTTTCTTGTTTCATTTTAATCTCCTAGTCATCGATGATGTATTAATTTTGAATGCCCTTCCTTTGCCCCAAATAGAAATACCAAGAGTCAGTCGTCAAAATATGTCCCATTTGCTTTCTTTCTGTCCCCTTTAAGAGGGACAGACTGCATTTAAGTGGTCGAGGCCAGACGGAACAAGTGTTAGCCTCTTAGGCTCCCTGATGAGCGGGAAACCAGCCAGCAGTGCAGGTTGTTGTTGGCTGCACACTGCGACTGCCTACCTCAGTGGGACCAGAAATGCCTTTTTACTCATTTAGGACCACAAATTGACCTGCATCCATTTTTGGCTGTGGAGGTCATGAATTGTGACCCACTCATGTCAATTCATCAATGTCAGGCACATCAGCCAAAAACCCTGCAGCACACTGACTGCCATTCCTCCCTCTCTCATGCAGGGCAAAGCAGCACAAAATAGAAGGGAGCAGAGCAGAACTGACAGGAGACAGGCACTGCTGCATCTCTTGGGCCCTATGGAGAAGAGGGTGTTCTGCATCATGGGTCCACCACAACAGAGCATGTTGCATCCAGTGTCCCCAAGAATATTGAGGAGGATGGTATGTTCCTGCCTTTTGCCCCTTCTGAACACCGACCTCACCTTCATCCTATTATAAGATATGAAGTGCAAACTGGAGACTGTGTGACCATGCACTCTGGCTTTCCACTCCTTTCCGACATACCAAACTTCCCCTTCTGATTTTCTGTGTTCACATACCCAAGAACTGCTTCCCACCTAGCCACAGCCACTCCAGGAGGAAGAGGGAGAGCAGCAGCAGATCATAACTGAAGAAGCACCGGCATCTGACCTGACACTTGCAGCCACCAGCTCAGATACTGGAACCCCAGGGAGTTTAAGGGCTAATAAAGAGATGGGATTAATACCTGGTGAGTCACTGGGCCATGAGTGGGCTGCAGCCAGACCTGGCAGAAAGGATTACATGCCTGCTAGCCACCTGAAGTGCAAGGTCACAAACCAGCTGAACATTGATGGAATATAGCCTTTGCAGTTCAATACTTCTCTCTTGGACATTTAGGGCCTTCAGATCTAGTTGTGTGGTGTCAATAGCTCCCTGCACCATTGGGAATCCTGATAACCTTGTAAATCCACAGGCCAGCTCATTCTGCTTCTCTCTGCTGACAAAAAAAGCAATGAAATCCTCTCTTCACCAACTGATTTCTGTAACTTCCTAATCTATCAATTGAGTTCATACTGGATTTGATACGTCACCTGACCTAAGTAACAAAACTTGCATCAAATCAGACAGGGTGGCTGACTGATGTCACTATCAGACATCTGATTCTTCAGGTGCCAAACAACATGCACACACAAATAAGATGAAAGCAAAACACTGCCGATGCTGGAGATCTAAAACAAAAACAGAAAATGCTGGAAAAACTCAGCAGGTCTGATAGCATTTGTGGAGAGAGAAACAGAGTTGATGTTTCGAGTTTGTATGACTGAAGAAGAGTCATAAGTCTCGAAATGTCAACTCTGTTTCTCTCTCCACAAATGCTGTCGGATCTGCTGAATTTTTCCAGCATTTTCTGTTTTTGTATGCCCACACAATGTCCTTTCTAGAATGGTATGTCACATGAGCAGTGCTGGAAACAGCCAGCATTGTATCCCTTGCTATTTTCTTCCTTCAGGGCTTCCATAAAACCACCAATGACGTTCTATGGAGTCTAATTTCATGGCCTTCTGTTTTACCTTCCAATCTTAAGTACAATCTACTTGGGTCAGATCCCTTCCCAGGTCACTGAAATTTGTGCTCTTTCAGCTGTGTATGTTCACCTTTGATTGTTCCTTGTCTCTTTCTGTAACTATTCTAAACCTAATGATATTCTGATCACTGTTTCCTAAATGGTCTCCCACTGAAGGGAAGATGAGTTCTCAGACACTTCCCTTACTCTTCCACTTGGCATGAGATTGGGCTAATGGTTGACACTAATCTTCATGAGAACAGACCTAATGGAATTATAAATAATCCTTAAACCAAGATAGGGTATATCAAGCGCCCTTAAAAACCTCTGAAATCATGGAAAGAATATTGCACTCATCATGCCCGACCTGAAGCAAGCGTCCCGACTTCATCGTGCACTTGCACATATTTCGGTCGGCGGGCATGCGTGAGAGTCAGCAGAGCAACCTCCAACAATTAACAGGCCTATTAAGGCTACTAAAGGTCTAATTAAATGAAATTTTTCACTGCCCGTCCAACGTTATGGTTGGTGGGCAGGTGACAAAGCCAAGCGGCCTTTGAATTTTTTGCGAAACTCCATCTACAGGTCTCATGAGGAGACATGCTATTAACACTTATAAGCATTTTTTTAAGTTTAAACATTTTTAAATTCTTTATGTTTTATTTTCAAAAAGCTTCAGCTCCCTGAGGAACACTACCCTGAGGAACTCCTGCAGTGATGTCCTGGAATTGAGATGATTGACCTCCAAGAACCACAACCATCTTCCTTTGTGCTAGTTATGACTCCAACTAGAGAAAAAAATTTCCCCTGATGCCCATTGACTCCAGTTTTGCTAGAGCTCCTTGATGCCACACTCGGTCAAATGCTGCCTTGATGTCAAGTGCAGTAACTCTAACCTCTCCTCACCTCAGGAGTTCAGCTCATTTGTCCATGTTTGAACCAAGGCTATAAAGAGGTCAGGAGCTAAGTGGCCCTGGCAGAACCCAAATTGGACGTCAGTGAGCAGGTTATTGCTAAGCAAGTGCTGCTTGATAGCACTGTTGATGATCCCTTCCATTACTTTACTGATGATTGAGAGTAAACTGATGGGGCAGTAATTGGCCTGGTTCGATTTGTCCTACTTTTTGTGTACAGGACATATCTGGGCAATTTTCCACATTGCCAGGTAGATGCCAATGTTGTAGCTGTACTGGAACAGCTTGGTTAGGGGTACAGCAAGTTCTGGAGCACAAGTCTTCAGTACAATGTCGGAATATTGTCAGGGCCCATAGCCTTTGCAGTATCCAGTGCCTTTGCCATTTCCTGATATCATGCGGAGTGAATCGAATTGGCTGAAGACTGGCATCTGTGATGCTGAGGACCTCCGGAGGAGGCCAAGATGGATCATCCACTCAGCACTACTGGCTGAAGGTGGCTGCAAATGCTTCAGCCTTATTTTTTGTACTAATGTGCTGGGCTCCCCCATCATTGAGGATGGAGATATTTATGGGGATGATATAGGAGGAGGCTTCCTCTTCCAATGAGTTGTTCAATTGTCCACCACCATTCACGGCTGGATGTGGCAGGACTGCAGAACTTATATCTGATCTGTTGGTTATGGAATTACTTAGCACTGTCAATTGCATCCTGCTTATGCCCTTTGGCATGCAAGTAGTCCTGTGTTGTAGCTTCACCAGGTTGACATCTTATTTTTAAGTATGCTTGGTTCTGCTCCTGGCATGCCCTCCTGCACTCTTCATGGAACCAAGGTTGATCCCCTGACTTGGTGGTAATGGTAGACTGGGGGATATGCTGGGTCATGAGGTTACAGCTTATGGTCGAGTACAATTCTGCTACCAATAATGGCCCACAGTGCCTCATGGATGCCCAGTCTTGAATTGATAGATCTGTTTGAAATCTATCCCAATTAGCATGGTGGTAGTGCCATTCAACACGATAGAGGGTATCTTCAGTGTGAAAATAGGTCTTCATCTCCACAAGGACTGTGTAGTTGTCACTCCTGCAAATAGTGTCATGGACAGATGAATCTGCAGCAGGCAGGTTGGTGATGATGATGTCAAGTATGTTTTTCCCACTAGTTGGTTCCCGCACCACCTGCCGCAGACTATGTCTAGCAGCTATGTCCTTTAGGACTTGGCCATCTCGATCTGTAGTTGTGCTACTGGGCCACTCTTGGTGATGGGCATTGAAGTCCCCCACCCAGAGTACATTCTGTGCCCTTGCCACCCTCAATGCTTCCTCCAAGTGGATTTCAACATGGAGGAGCACTGATTCAACAGCTGGTGGGGAGTGGGAGATGGGGGAGGGGAGTGGGTGTACATGGCTATCAGCAGGAGGTTTCCTTCTCCATTTTTGACCTGATGCCCTGAGACTTCATGGGATCTGGAGTCAATGATGAGGACTCATTGGACAACTCCCTCCCAACTGTATACCACTGTGCCACCAGCTCTGCTGGCTCTGTCCAGTCGGTGGGACAGAACATACCCAGGGATGGTAATGACAGTGTTATTATCTGTAAGGTATGTTTCCATGAGTATGACTATGTCAGGCTGTTGCTTGACTAGTCTGTGACACAGCTCTCCCAATTTTGGCACTAGCCCCCAGATGTTAGTAAGGAGGACTTTGCAGGGTTGACAGGGCTGAGTTTGCTGTTGTCATTTTCCATGCCGTCTGGCTTAGGACCTTTTAGCGATTTGATAGAACTGTGTGGCCTTCTAAACCATTTCAGAGGGCAAGTAAAGAGTCAACCACTTTGCTGTGGTCTGGGGTCACATGTAAGACCAGGTAAGGACGGCAGATACCCTTCCCTAAGGGACATTAGTGGTTTCATGGTCATCATTAGACTTTTAATTCCAGATTTTTATTGAATTCAAATTCCACCATACCCAGGTCCCCAGAGCATTATCCTGACTCTTTGGATTACTAGTCCATAGAAATTTTCGCTATGCCACTGCCTCCCCAATATAACAAAATACCCCAAGGCACTTCATAGGTGCATCATAAAACTAAACACAACACTGAGCCACATAAGAAGATATTAAGTCAGATGACCAAAAGCACTGGTAAGTTTTAAGAAGGGCTTTAAAAGAGGAAAGCGAGATAAAAAGGCAGAGCGGTGTAAGAAAGGAATTCCAGAGTTTGTGGCCAAGGCAATTGAAGGCATGGCCACAAAGGTGGGTTAAATACTAATGTCTGACGTGGCTTACTTTAGACCCTTTCATTTAGAACCTTTTGCGTAGAACCTTAGGCTTGCAGTTTCTGCCATGTCACTATTTTCTCAGTGCTATTCACTCAAAACCAGCCAAACCGTGTCAAATATTGAGAACTTTCACATGGAAATTACGACTACTGCAAAACTGAGTTTCTGCAATCATTTGTGTGCCTTCAATAAATCAAATTAATCATCGTTGCAAGTTTCCACTAATTGTACCCATTCACGGACCTTCATGAAGGCTCTTAAAATTAAGCTGCTTTTAACACAAGGACACTAATATACACTACTTAAAAGCTTTTAAATAATTAGGACACGATTCATTTACAAAGAAGCTGACTACTATACATCAATGAAACTAATACATGTTCCTGTATATTTGAGATGCAACTGAGTTTGAGTGGAGACTTGAGTATAGTATTAAGTTCAGAAAACCAGTGCAATTTCAAGAGCTATTTGGGCCAGTGTTGCCGATTGTACCCAAAGCAGAAACTCTTCCTCATATTCTTTCCGTGGCCTTGCCTAAATTTTAACTTGTTTAATCGTTCATTATTAGATGGAGGACACTAAATATATTTAAAAGCACTGTAACAAATAGCATTACTGTGTGAAAATGTATGGAGTAAGAACATTTAGGGCTGTATAAGAAGTAGCATTTTCCAAGACACATCCCTTGAAATTATTCATTCTCAGTACTAGATTTACACTACCAATTTGCATTTAAAATACATATTTCTTTTAAACAGATTTATGCTTATTAAGAAGAGTCAAAAGAGTAATTTTAATCCCAAAAAAAAGGTGGTTATGCTGGTTGAAAAGTTAAAAATCTGAATCCCAACTCTAACTCACCTCCAACCCTCCCACTTGGGCTGAGAAGTGGCAAGTAGCACTCTTGTCACAAGCAGCTCATCACCACCTTCTCCAGGACAATCAGGGATTGGCAATGAATGCTGGCCTGGCCAACGATGCAAGGTGGAGGGACAAACGCTCTTCCAAGATGATGGGTTAGCACTTTAAATATTATAATGAGGCTGTGAGCTTATTTTGTATTCACCAATTTGAAGTTAAGTCTGAGCCACAGCAACTCAGCAGCTAAACCCAGGCAAGGATGGGCAGACCTAGAAGTGCCTTTCCACTTAGCTGCTGGATCAAACATGTCTGCCTAGATAACTTCCTGCAATCAGAACCACCTACCCCCATTCAAATCACTTCCAATCTCCCCTGACCTTCTCCACAAGACCTACGATACCCCCAGCCAAGGTCTCCAACCTCATCCTCCAGCCCTTCAATAATCCCCGTGTCCAGCCTCCCAACCTTCCTTGCTTTATTCCAATTCGGGCCCCCGAAAACCCAACCCTGGATCCATCCCTCCACATGCACATCTCAAGTTTGGCCCCAAGGATTTCTCCAACCTGCGCCACAGCTCCCCTCCCTGCCACACCCCCTAGGATCATACCCCCTCTGGAATTGGCCAGGCATTCCAGCTTCACTCTCCCTCAGACCCCTGGAATCAGTCAACCCCCTTCCCCAAGGATTCCCCCTCTACTCTACACTGGGCTCCTGCCTGGTCCTGCGGCCTCCTCTGAATTCGCCTTGTCCACTAGAAACTAAGCCCATCAGACTGGCTTCAGGGCGGTGAACCTATTGATAATGACACACACATGCTGTGGAGTCAAAACAGCTGAGTTAAAGCCCAGCCCATAGTCTATAACATAGTACCAGGCCATTTCGCATAACTGGTGTGTATGGTGTTTCTGCTCCACACAAACCTACTCCCACCCCTCATTGTCTAACCTTACTGGCATATCTTTCTATTCCTTTGTCCCTATTATATTTATCTAGCTTCCCTTTAAACGCCTCTAGTCTTCTTGCATCAGCTGTTCTTTGTGGTTGTTATTTACACATTCTTACCACTCTTTGGGTAAAGAGGTTGCTCCTGAGTTCCCTATTGGATTTTTTAGTGACTATCTTATACTTATGAACCTCAAGGAGGGAAGGGAATAATTTTCACTGTTGTCACGTAGTATCAGCAATAAGCTCGCCAGTTTGGCTACAGTATGGATTGGATTAGCCGTAAAGGTTTCTCTGCGCTGGCAACGATGTGCCCCATCATCAGCCTCAGAAAAACATACCTTACTGCAGCACTCAGACTTTTGAATCTAGTCAGGCCAAACTCAATTCCCTTAGCTCTATTACAGTTATCAGAAAGACTGGAATGTATCCTCTGCCACCTGTTCTTTTCAACAAAAGTTTGAGAGCTACAGGCGAACTACAGTAACTAATATCCCGCACAAGGCTTTGCTAATTTAGATTTGCTGTGAATTTGTAACAGAATCATAAGTTGTCAAGCAGAAACAGAGAAGTATTATTTACTTTGATTGTAAGTAAAACTCTCAGTTATGACACAGTATGATTCCTTTTCCATTATCTCCCTCTGTCTGTGTCCCTCACTCTCTCCTGCCCTCAATTTAATTTGCCTACTTAAAATAGGGCCAGTTCCTTACATCATTCAATTGATGACATACTGAAAACAGGATTACTCATAAAAGATCGTGGAGTGAGAGAAGGTGAGACCTTGTGACTAATTCACTCATGTTAAGTTACTCCCATAAACGTCCACTGAAGTATTTTCCCCCATTTGCTAATTTCAACAAAAAGTAGGCATGAGTAAAATTCAGGGAAAGGAGACAAGGAGCTCTAAACTTCATCAAGGTCTTGATATGAACATGAATGTAAGCTGAATGTCAGAGAGGTGTCCTTCATATCAAAGCAGCACCCAGTTGACTCTGGTATAATTAGCTAGAAGCTTAACTGGGCCAGCTATATTAACAATGTGGCTACAAGAACAGGGCAGAAGCCCCAGGTATTCTCAATAAGTGGCACATTTCTTGGTTCCCCAAAGACTCATCATCATGTACAAGGTTTAAATCAGGGCTGTGATGAAATTTTTACCACTCACCTGAATGGGTGAAGCTACAACAACTTACAAGAATCTCAATACAAAAACAACAACTAGCATCTTTAACATGGGAAAACATCCCAGAGCGCTTCACAAGAGTGTGATTGATCAAAATTAGACTAAGCCAAAGAAGGAGATATCAGGGCAGATAGCCAAAACTTGGACAAAAAGGTAGTCTTAAGGATTATTTTCAAGGAGAAGAAAGAATTAGAGAGTCTGAGAGGTTTATGGTGGGAATTCCAGAGCTTAAGGCTTAGGCAGCTGAAGGCATGGCTGCCAATGGTGGAACAATTAAAATCAGGGATGTGCAAAATGACAAAATTGAAAGAATGCAGAGATCCCGGAGACTTGTAGGGCTGAAAGAGGCTATGGATAGATGAAGAGACAAGTCCATGGAGGAATTTGAAAACAGGGATGAGAAGTTAAAAATTGAAGCATTGCCAAACTGGGAGCCAATGTAGTACATTCAGAGAGCACAGGAGTGATGAGTGAATGGTATTTGGCATGAGTTAAGATACTGGGAACAGATGAGCACAAGTTTATAAAGGGTGGAAAATGGGATGCTGGCCAGGAATGCATTGGAATATCAAGGTAACAAAGATATGGAGGAGTGTTTCAGCAGCAGAGCTGAAGCAGGTGGAAGTAGGCAATTTTGGTGAAATGGATGTGTGGTCAGTAGTTCATCTCATGGTCAAACACAACAGCAAGGTTGTATAGGGCCTGGCTCAGCTTTAGAGGGAGACAGGTGGGAGGCAGGGCGTGCTGTATAATTGGGTAGCAAGGCACAGGGTGGAGAGCCCATAGCTTTCCAGATCCTCCCAATTAAATCAGCAGCAGGGAAGGTCGAGGAAAGCCTTCCTGCTCGGGGACCAATCGAGGGCACTTAAGGGCTTCAAACTGCTGGTTTGGGAGGGGGGGTTGCGGCACCCTGCAGATTATGCACCCGAGCCCCACTGAGTGCCACCGTGGCACTGGAAGTGCACAACCTCTACCCTCCACAACGATCCTCCCATCCCCTCACCAGGGCCTGCCTGACTGGCCCCTGTGAGCTGCCCCACTTGCCTCTCTTCTGGGGCCTCCATAAATGCTGCTGGTTTGGGACCTCCTGAAGTCCCAGCAGTGGCCACCACTCCCGATGGCACTGTTGGGACACAAGAGCTGTCAGCCCTCTGGCAGTTCTTGGAGGCAGGCTCGTTGCCTTTAAATGCACAGGAACCCTGACAGCAGCAGTTAATTGCCATATAATCTTGTCAAGGCTCCTGGAAATGGCTGCAGTGGGTTTGCGACTGGTTTTCAACCAGCAGACAGGGCCACAACTGTGGCCATTAAATTCAGCCCTATGTATTATTTATGATGCATCAATACAACAAATTTACTTCAACAGCACCACCAAGCCTTGTGACTTCTACCACCAAGAAAGCCAAGAATTGCAAGGTCATGAGAACACCACCAGTTCCCTCCAAGCCACAAATACTGCTTCATTGTCATAATTTTTGATCATTTATTCTTGAAGGGGTTAACACAGGCATCAAAATATTTATTGCCCGTCCCGTCTTGCAGTGAGGCCAGTAAGCAGTGTGGGACAGGTGTCCAACAAAGGGCTGATTAGTTAAGGATGGAAGATCTCTTTCCTGAAGAACATTAATGAGTCAGTTTATTGGATTCTGTTTCATAATTTGGCTTAATGGAATTTTCACTCAGTTTCTAATCAAATTGCCTTCCATATCCTGCATCGAAATCGTAGAACCCCCTATCTAACACCATTGTAGGAGCACTATCAGCTTGCAATGGTTCAAATAAAAAGGCTTCCCAGATCTTCTCTGTATAACTATGGATGGGCCATTAAAAAAAAAGCTGCATTGTCAGTATAACCCACGTCCTGAAAAGGCAGAAATTCAGGGCAGACACTAGGGCCGGGATTTTCCAGCCCTGCCAGCAGTGGGAATTGCCTTGGGTGAGACAGAAAATCTGGAGAAGCAGCCAAATCCTGGCCTAGGTCACAGAATTGTCACATCACAGAAAGAGGCCACTCGGTCTGTCATGTCTGTGCCATCTCTCCATTGGAGCAACTTACCGAGTGCCCCTCTCCCACCTACTCCCCATAGCCCTGAACTTTCTTCGTTTTCAGATAATAATCCAACTCCCTCTTGAATACCTCAATTGAATCTGTCTCCACCACACTATCAGGCTATGCATTCCAGATCCTAACCACTTGCTGGGTGAAAAAGATTTTCCTAATGTTGCCATTGCTTCTTTTGCCAATTATCTTAAATCTGTGCCTTCTTGTTCTTGATCCTTCAACCAATGGGAGTATTTTTTCCCTATCTACTCTGTCCAGCCCCCTCACGATTTTAAATACGTCCAATTCTCAACCTTCTGCTCCCTGAGGAAAACAGTCCTAACTTCTCCAATCTATTTATGTAACTGAAGTTCCTCATCCCTGGGACATTGTCATGAGCCTTTTCTGCACCCTTCCTTATGTTTTTACATCTTTCCTGAAGTGTGGAACCCAGAACTGGATGCAATACTCTAACTGAGGCTGATCCAGTGTTCTGTACAAGTTTAATATAATTTCCTTGCTCTTGTATTTTATGCCTCTACTCTTAAAGCAAGGATGCTGTATGCTTTATTAACTGCTCTCTCAGCCTGCCCTGCCACCTTCAATGATTTATGCACAAATACACCCAGGTAGGTCCCACTACTCCTGCACCCCCTTTAGATAAGCTAGATTTTTTCCACAAAAGTGCTATGTCAGACGTGCAGAGCCAGTGTAAGAATGTTTGGGGCCCTGGGCACCCCAAAAACATTGGGTGCACCTGGATTTCCAGTAGAAACTACCACAAATACTATTAAAACACAAACTTGTAGTAAAATGCATGAAGACTGAGGCCATAGAATGCATATACATTTTATTAATAATAAAGTGAATCAGATCACAATACATTACACTTAAATGAAACTTTTCTAGGAGATGCCTTCAGTTTTTCTGTACTATAGTGAGTGTTGCCAGGGGTCATGCATTTGACTTGGGTCCTTGAGCACGGGTGCTATAACCCTTTGTGTTAATCCATCTCTGTACAGCTGTGATTATTAAAATGCAATATCCAAATTGTGGCAGACAAAACTCATGGTAACCACAACAATTTAGCAATATATATAAAATAAACAATTAGATGATAGACCTCCAATGGCATTTGCCAAGAGTAGTTTAGCCCCATAGAGTGTTGAAATCTCTTATCTCGATATTCCGAAAGAATGTGAAACCATCACTGGTTAAAGTAGTTCATGACAGAAGCTGCTACCAATATGAAATGGAGAAGAAAAAGTAACAGATTGAAGAGTAGACCTGAAAAATGTGTTATTGTTTTTGCTTGACACTACACAAATTGGCTGAAAAAGTCAACTCAAAGTAAGGCATAGTAAATGTACCAGTACAAACTTTGCCTAACCATACATTGCTAACAAATATTTCACAACAACAAATCCACAGCAGAGAACACCAGCAATCAACCACACTTGCACTGATGATAACTATACCAGAATAATACAGCATCACATACTTTTCATAATGGCATCCGTATCAGCCTTTCATAGCTTCATTATATATTTTCTGTATATAAATCAGAAAAATAATCTTAAAATAAGACTATTTTTCAAATTATATTGCCCTTGGAATGTGGGTAATGCTGGCAAGACCATATTTATTGCCCATTCTTAGTTGCCCTGAAGGCATTAAAAATCAAGCACATTGGAAGGAAACTTATATGTTTCCCTGGCAAGCTTGGTGGCAGGGTACATTTAATCGGGCCGGAGGGTGGAAGGTGGGACCTTGCTGCAATTAATGCCAATTTAAGGGCATCATCCCACTGCTGCTGGGATTAACCCACAGGCGGGTGGAGAGCTCGTCATGCGGGGACATGACAAGCAGCCTATGGCATGCTTGCTTGCAAGTTTTGGAGGGTGGTCCCATGCTCAAAGGCCCATGATCAAGGGACCCAGCATCAAAAAGGAGGGGATTCGCTGACAGCCACCCCCCCTGCCCTTGCTGCCAACCCCCTCCCCCACAACTCCCTGCCCGCCACCCCCTTCCTGCAATCATTCATCTGTGCCTGGCTCCCTTCTCAATCTGAGAACTCAGATGGGTGCAGTACTGGCAGCAGACACTGCCTCCCTGGTGGTGCTGCTGAGTATAGAAGAGGTCCTGACCAATCACTCGGCATATGGGACTTCTGCCTCTGGAGTTAAGGACCCTCAGGGATGGGCCTGTTACTGGCTTGTCAAGTGCCTAAGTGGCACAAGATGTGGCAGGCCTTCCCTAAAAGAGGCCTCTCTCTCCAGCTGGCAGCTGAGACCCCTGGCACCTCCACAAGATTCTATCCATTTTATGAGACTAGAACCACCTGTAAGCCAGACAGAATAGAAGTGGCAAATGTCCATCCCTGAAGAGCATTAGTGATCCACTTGAGGTTTTAAATGGCAGCTAGGCAGCTTCCATGATTATTTTCTGGTGCTAGCCCACAAATTACCAGATTTTAGAGTTTAATTTCACAATATGTCTTGGGGATTCGAACTCATAACACCTGACTTCTGTTACAAATTCAAGGTTTTATAAGATGGTTATGCTTAAACAGTCTCTTTTAATTCAAGGAGAGGCTCATGTGACCTCAGACTAGTTCTGCCCAGAGACAAACTCATATGACTTTATACCAGTTTTTTTTATACTTTTACGGGACGTGGGTGTCACTGGCTAGGCCAGCATTTTTATTGCCCATCTCTAATTGTTCTTGGGAAGGTGGTGGTGAGCAGCCTTTTTGAACCGCTGCAGTCCATGTGGTATAAGTGCATGCAGTTGGGGAGGGAGTTCCAGGATTTTGACCCAGCAACAGAGAAGGAACGGCGATATATTTCCAAGTCAGAATGGTGAGTGGCTAGGAGGGCAAATTGCAGGTGGTGGTGTTCCCATGAGTCTGCTGCCCTTGTCCTTCTAGGCGGTAGATGTCGCAGGTTTGGAAGATGCTGTCGAAGGAGCCTAGGTAAGTTGCTGCAATGCATCTTGTAGATGGTACACATACCTGCCACTGTGCGCCCACGATGGAGTGGATATTGGAGTTGGAGGATGGGGTGCCAATCAAGCAAGCTGCTTAGTACAGGGTGGTGTCAAGCTTTGAGTGTGGAGAGTATTCCATGAGACTCCTGACTTGTGCCTTGTAGATAATGGACAAGCTATGGAGAGTCAGGAGGTGAGTTACTTGCCACAGAAATCCTAGCCTCTAACCTGCTCTTGTAGCCACAGCAATTATATGGCTGGCCCAGTTTAGTTCCTGGTCAATGGTAACCTCCAAGATGTTGATAGTGGGGGATTCAGCGATGGTAATGCCATTGAATGACAAGGAAAGATGGTTGGATTCTCTCTTGTTGGAGATGGTCATTGAGTGGCACTTGTATCTTCAGTATCTTCAGTATGGGCTTCAGTATCTGAAGAATCGTGAATGTTGCTGAATATTCTGCAACCATCAGTGAACATCCCCACTTCTGATCTTATGGGCAGGATTTTCCAGCCCCGCCCTCTGCCGGGATCGTCTGGTCCCATCGAAAGTCAATGGACATTTGGCTGGGCCACCGAATCTCCCGCGGCAGGTCCCGCCATGACAGGGCCAGAAATTTCTGACCTATGATGGAGGGAAGGACATTGGTGAAGCCACTGAAGATGGTTGGACCTAGGACACTACCCTGAGGAATTCCTGCTGTAATGTCCTGGGACTCAGATGATTGACTACAACAATCTACAAACACCCCATCCCCCTCTCGTATTGTACTGCAGGAACTTACCCATAGGTGCCATGATGGAGTGCAGATCTGCACGCATCTCTGGCAGAAACTGGGCATTCTGCTGGTCAAGGGTATCCATGGTGTATGCAATCCTCCCCATGGAGGCCTCAATGCATGTATACATGGGCAGCACTTCATCAGAGAGCAGGCGGACGGACTCCTCCAACTTACGTGCCACTCTGTTGGGGGCTTCCAACACCTCTGCCTGATGTTGCTTAGCCTCTTGCTGGGTCTCCACCATGAGATGGAAGGCTGATTCCAGAGGCTCATCATCTGACTCAGACCTCACAGATGCCTCTTCCCCAGCTGTCCTCTAAGTGTCAGGGAGCTCAGCTGAACCTGCCTCCTCCTACTGTAGACATGTGTCTGTGCAATGAACTCCAGATTGTGACACCCTTCCTAACATAGTACTAACGCCCACCGTGGTGTGTGTTCCTGAGCTGATGTAGGGTGCAGAGGTGTCTGCTGTGATACCTCTACAGGTGTGTAGCTCTTGTCTTCTGCTTTCTCCTGGCTCCTCTTTGGGCTGGGGCTGGTGCTGAGGCCTGACAGGGAGTCCTCTTGCTCAGTGCTTCGCCACTTCCTGGAGGCATCTGTAAGTGAGAGAGGAAAGTTCAAGTGACAGCGTCAGCTGCCTCCAACATGGAGGCACATTTGACCCTCAGATTTCCATAGAATGGATGTATGCTTACTATGTGGATGCCCAAATCCGAGCTCCCCACCACCAATGGCACAGTCCCACTCCACTCCTGTGAGCTCAGATGCCTTCTTCATCTGATGAGACTTACCCTTGCAGGGCAAATAAGGTAATTCATCCTCTTCCAGGACTGTATGCGCACTCCCTGAGCACTTATGGTATTGGTCACCTGGCCCATGCAGGGTTGCTCTCGCTGCTCAACCTCCTCCTCCCATCAGCCAGGAAAAGTATATTCCTTCAGACCTCCACATGGTCCGGGAGGACGCACTGGGAGGCATCACTCTTCCTAGCATTAACAGGATTCTTTCTCCCTACTTCGCAAAAGTGAATCTCCCATTGTCCTTTTAAACATAGTCCTCGTCACTCAACGATTTGATCTCAATCAAATGGATCCCAATGATGCTGGCCCCTCAGCTCCCTTTCCAGACATCCCACTGTTAGTGTACTGCAGATGCCCAGGCACCTTTTAAAAAGGAAAACGTCATGAAACCCCCCACCCAGGCTACATAATTAATGATGCCGGAGATGGAAGGTAATGCAGGATTTCCTGTTGGCCTCCACCACGGGAATTACTCCCTGTCCTTGGCCCCGCCACGGGACTTAGTCCCAGATGGGAGAATTCCGCTCCCAGACTTGGTGAGACCAAAGGATTTGGGAGAAGTAGACTCTTCACAGGTGCTTCTATGCCAAGCAGAGGAAGGGACTGCTTTTGGATTAACTATAAATGAAGGGTTAGTGAGGATGGATTCCATGTTCAAGGAAAATAAAGACTGTGAAAAATTAGAGACCAAGGAATCACCAGAGGGAGTCTTGCCATTGGGAATCCATTTGATTGAGATCAAATCGTTGAGTGACGAGGACTTTGTTTAAAAGGACAATGGGAGATTCACTTTTCTGAAGTAGGGAGAAAGAATCCTGTTAAGGCTAGGAAGAGTTAGACTTTAGACTTAAGACTGCATGTCTATGAAGAACAAAGTATAACATGGGTAAGGAAACTTCCTGCTGATTACCACGTATCACCCTCTCTCAGCTGTTGAATCAATGCTCCTCCACGTTGAACATCACTTGGAGGAAGCACTGAGGGTGGCAAGGGCACAAAATATTCTCTTGGTGGGGGACTTCAATGTCCATCACTCAAGCGTGGCTCAGTGGCACCATTACTGACCAAGTTGACTAAAATCTAAAAGACATAGCTGTTAAACTGGGTGTGCGGCAAGTGGTGAGGGCACCAACAAGAGGGAAAAACATACTTGACATCATCCTCAGTAACCTGCCTTCCACAGATGCAGCTGCCCATGACAATATCGGTAAGAGTGACAACCACATAGTTGTTGTGGAGACAGAGTCCCGCCTTCACATTGAGGATACACTCCATCATGTTGTGTGGCACTACCACTGTGTTAAATGGGATGGATTTCGAACAGATCTAGCAACTCAAGACTGCGCCTCCATGAGGTGCTGTTGGCCATCAGCAGCAGCAGAATTGAACTCGAAAACAATCTGTAACCTCATGGCCCAGCATATCTACCACTCTACTATTACCATCAAGCCAGGGGATCAACCCTGGTTCAATGAAGAATGCAGGGGGCATATCAGGAGCAGCACCAGGCATATCTAAAAGTGAAATGTCAACCTGGTGAAGCTATAATTGAGGACTACTTGCGTGCCAAACAGCAAAAGCAGCAAGTGATAGACAGAGCTAAACAATCCCACAACCAACAGATCAGACCTAAACTCTGCAGTCCTACCACATCCAGTCATGAATGGTGATGGACAATTAAACAACTAACTGGAGGAGGAGGCTCCACAAATATCCTCATCCTCAATGATGGGGGGCCCAGCACATAGTGCAAAAGATGGGACTGAAGCATTTGCTACAATCTTCAGCCAGAAGTGCTAAGTGGATAATCCATCTTGGCAACCTCCAGAGGTCCCCAGCATCACAGATGACAGTCTTCAGCCAATTCAATTCAGTCCATGTGATATCAAGAAAAGGCTGAAGGCACTGGATACTGCAAAGTCTATGGGGCCTGCCAATCTTCCGGCAATAGTACTGAAGTCTCGTGCTCCAGAACTTGCCGCGCCCCTTGCCAAGCTGTTCCAGTACAGCTACAACACTGGCATCTACTCGGCTATGTGGAAAATTGCCAAGTTATGTCCCGTACAGCAAAAACCAGGATAAATCCAACCCGGTCAATTACTGCCCCATCAGCCTACTCTTGATCATCAGCAAAGTAATGGAAAGGTTCATCAACAGTGCTATCAAGCGGCATTTGCTCAGCAATAACCTGCTCACTGACGCTCAGTTTGAGTTCCGCCAGGGCCACTCAGCTCCTGACATCATTACATCCTTGGTTCAAAACATGGACAAGAGGTGAGCTCCTGAGGTGAGGTGAGAATGACTGTCCTTGACACCAAGGTCACATTTGACCACATCAAGGAGCCTTAGCAAAACTAGAGTCAATGGGAATCAGGGGGAAAACTCTCCACTGGTTGGAGTCATACCTAGCACAAAGGAAGATGGTTGTGGTTGTTGGAGGTGAGTCACCTCAGGTCTAGGACCTCACTGCAGGAGTTGTTCATGGTAGTGTCCTCGGCCCAGCCATCTTCAGCTGTATAATCAATGACTTTCCATCCATCATAAGGCCAGAAGTGGGGATGTTCGCTGATGATTGCACAATGTTCAGCACCATTTGCGACTCCTCAGATACTGAAGCAGTCCATGTCCTAATGCAACAAGACCTGGACAATATCCAGGCTTGGGCTGACAAGTGGCAAGTAACATTCACACCACACAAGTGTCAGGCAATGACCATCTCCAACAATGAAGAATCTAACCATCACCCCTTGATGTCCAATGGCATTACCATCACTGAATCCCCCACTATCAACATGCTGGGGGTTACCATTGACCAGAAACTGAACTGGACCAGCCATGTGAATACTGTGGCTACAAGAGCAGGTCAGAGGCTAGGAATCCTGCAGAGAGTAACTCACCTCCTGATGCCTCAAAGCCTGTCCACCATCTACAAGACTCAAGTCAGGTGTGTGATGGAATACACCCCGCTTGCCTGGATGACTGCAGCTCCCACAACGCTCAAGAAGCTGGACACCGTCCAGGACAAAGCAGCCCACTTAATTGACACCACATTCACAAACATTCATTCCCTCCACCACCATCACACAGTAGCAGCAGTGTGTATCATCTACAAGATGCACTGCAGGGATTCACCAAGGCTCCTTAGACAGCACCTTCCAAACCCACGACCACTTACCACTTAGAAGGACAAGGACATCAGATAAATGGGAACACCACCACCTGGAAGTTCCTCTCCAAGCCACTCATCATCCTGACTTGGAAATATATCACCGTTCCTTCACTGTCACTGGGTCAAAATCCTGGAACTCCCTTCCTAACAGCACTGTGGGTGTACTTACACCATGGACTGCAGTAGTTCAAGGAGGCAGCTCACTACTATCTTCTCAAGGGCAACGAGGGATGGGCAATAAATACTGGCCTAGCCAGTGATGCCCAAATCCCATGAATAAATTTTAAAAATGCAGCATGAAGTTTCTGGTTGTGTTGAGAAATTACTATGGGATGCCTTTTCTGTTGTTTAGTGTATTAGTAGTGTACTAAGTAATGTTAATTGATGTTGGATTTTAGGGTGTTTGTTCTAATAAAAGTTTTAAAACATGAGATCTTGTCATGTGATCCTTTGAGCCAATCACTGGGAAATTCTAATCTCTTTGAACTTTATCAGTCTCTAGGGGAAACATAGCACTTGTGAATTCAGTGCCACAAAATAAAATTAAAAGCTTCGTTTAAGCAACAACCAACGGTCTCTTTCAGAATCACTCGTTAGTTTGCTCAATGTTTGATACAAAATAAGCAGGACATGCATGGCACACGTTCCACCTAATTTTTATCCTAAAATTGCAATCAGGATCCTACACCGGCATAGGATTCCAAGTAGCATATTTAAGGTTCCAAGTCATTGGGCTGCTTACTCTTTTAAAGACCCATCTGAAGATTTAAATATGCTGATTGGAATCCTATGCCAGTTGTAGAATCCTGATTGCAATTTTAGGGTAAAAATTAGGTGGAATGTATGCCAAGCATGTCCCGCTTATTTGTATCAGTCCTTGAACAAACTATCCTCCTGTCCCGGTTTTCACTTAAGTGAAAACAGTAAGGTCTGGAAAAGCTCAGCAGATCTGGCAGCATCCGGGGGGAGTGAAACAGAGTTAATGTTTTGAGTTGGATATGACTCTTCTTTCAAACTTAGTTTTTACTTGTTGAGCTTTGTGTTTCTCAGGCAAGAAAGGGGCAGCCCGTGGTTGAAAATCACCCCAGCATTCCACAAGCATGAGGTGGACAGTAACATTAACTCAGGCCAATGTTCCTGAGCATCACTGTGACACTGGAGAACAATGATCTACTCATGAAGGTGAGATGGGTAGACTAAGAGAATAGGAGAGTAGTAGTGAAAAATTCTACAACCAGAGAAACAAAAGACCTGTTTTGTAGTCATGTCAGGGTGCCCTGAGTAGTAGAAAAACAATGTTGGAAATGCTCAGCAAGAAGGGTTCTGATGAAGGGTCACTGACTTGAAATGTTAACACTGTTTTTCTCTCCACAGATGCTGCCAGACCTGCTGAGTGTTTCCATCATTTTCTGTTTTTATTTCATACTCACAGCATATTTTGACCTGTAAACTGAAGATGGATATGAAAAAATAGGATGCCTTAGAGAGTTGTGTTAATTCAGAGTCCATTTTATAGAAGTAAGAAATCATTTCTCCCCCAGTCTCCTCTCTTCCAGTGTTTAATTTCCCCTGGCTCTAAAGTGGGTGCACTTTAGCTATAGATACAAGTTGACTGCTAATCTAAGGTTCCACTGCCCATGCCCCAAACATCCTTGCTCTGTGTTCTTTGCAGTGAGAACAAGATCTTCTCTCAAATATGGCTTCCAAAATTCCTGGACTTCTCTGACCATCAAGACCACGCTTCTGCAATGGGCTGCACCATAAGACTCAACTGCTGTTTTTCTGATCTGTTGCTTTGCAGCTTAAGTTTTGAAGCAATTTTTAACAACTTCCTCACCACTGTTGTTCCCTACTGAGCCTGTGACTGGTCTACTGTTTCCTACTGGTATTCCAGCCTCAGCTACCCCCTGGTTCCTGGACAGAGATTCATTCTGCTGGGTCTCATTAAGTTTCTCCACTTCTTCTGGAAATTATGATGATATCATAACTCCATCTTCAGAATCATCTTTTTGCCCTGCAACAGATTCTCAGGAAATCTCATCAGTGCATCCTTATGAGGAAAGGTAGAGCAGGTTGGGCCTATGCCCATTGGAGTTTGGAAGAATGGGAGGTGATCTTACTGAAACATATAAGAGGTTAGATGCTGAGAGGATGTTTTCTCTCATTAGGGAACTGAATTTGGGAGCACAGTTTCAAAATAAGGGATCCCCCATTTAAGACGGAGATTAGAAGAAATTTCTTCTCTCAGAGTGTTGTTAATCTTTGGAATTCTCTGTTCCAGAGAGTAGTGGAGGCTGGGTCATTGAATATATTCAAGGCTGCATTAGACAGATTTTTTGATATACAAAGGAGCCAAGGGGTATGGGGTGGTGGGGTGGGTGGGGGTTGCAGGCAGGAAGCAGAGCTAAGACCATGATCAGGTCAGCCATGAATGGTGGAGCAGGCTAAGGGCCCAAGTGACCTACTCCTATTTCTTATGTTCTTATGTTCTTCTGTGTCGACCTCTGGAAAGAAAATCTCTACCAATTCACTTACAACTGCATTTTCAAAATCCTGACTGTGCCCACCATTCACCATGGCATTTCTGCAGCTACAAATCTGCTCAACCGTACTCATACCTCTACCTTTGTTACCATAGTCCCCATTAAAACTCTCTCTCACCTGGTGTGGCACTCATTGCTGCTCCCTTACAAGGGACACAGACTTGAAAGGTTATGGCAGACAACTAGTTTAGCCATCCATTACCAGATCTGGCTGCACTACATAACAAAAGAAGCAATAACAATTTGTATTTATATAGTACCTTTAACATTCCAAGACAGTTCACAGGAGCCTTATAAAGCAAAATTTGACACTGAGCCAATAAGGCAATATTAGGGCAAATGGCCAAAAGCTTGGTCAATGGGTTATGTTTTAAGGAGCATCTTAAAGCTGGGCAGATCAGAGAGGTGAGAGGTTTAGGGAGGGAGTTACACATAAGCAGCTGAAGGCACAGCCACCAATGGTGGAGCAATTAAAATCAAGGATGTTCAAGAGACCAGCTATCTCAAAGGATTGTAGGACTGGAGGAAATTACAGCAATAGGAAGTGGTGAAGATATTGAGAGATTTGAAAATAAAGATGAGAATTTTCAAAGTGAGGTGTTGCTTACCAGGAGCCAGTGTAGATCAGTGAGCACAGAGCTAATGTGTAAACAAGACTTGGTGCAAGTAAGGACATAGGCGGCACAGTTTTAGATGACCTCAAATTCACAGAGGGTAGACTGTGGGAGACCGACAAGACAGGCATGCATTAGAATAGATAAATCTAGCTGTGAAAAAGGTATGGATGAGGATTTCAGCAGCAGATGAGCCAGGGCAGGTTCTCTCTCTGATAACAACCATGGGGATCATAGGATATGATTAACCCACATCCATTAATTGTGTTGAAGGAGCATGGTAAATTAAATCAGTAAGGGGCCCAAAATCAGCTTCTCACCTGACTGATTGCAGCAAAAGCTGTTCCCTCATATTGGCCAGGATGTACAACTTTCAGCATACTACCACAAATCTTGATACCTGCTCAACTAACTACTTCAAGAGTGGTCCAGGAAGTGGAAGTGTTACTTGAGGATGTTGATAGTATGGTCTATGTTGTTCCTTGTGACAGCACCACTTTCATTGTATTCCAGATGTGCACATCTGCTGGGGTTCCTGACTGTAATCATAAGCCATGTGGATAACCTTATTGCCCAGCACCCTATGACCTCCCATGGTGGTTCAAATGAGAGCAGCATAATGAGGCTTGGCTGAGAGCCCAGGCTCCCATAAAAGGATTATCTTTGTTGACATACAAAAAGGCAAACTCTACATGATTGAAGCTTTATGATGTTATAACAAGCTATTTTTGTGATCTCTTTAGTCAACGTCTTAATGTTTATTTGCAGAAGATAAAGTGGTGTCAAGAGCTTATAACTTATGTTATTGATACCTTAAAGGTCTAGTTGATTGACACTTTTATAGGGTTATAACAGCAGCTTTTTGTAAATGGAAATATGAATGGGTGTTTTTAACCAGTTCCACACATGCCGTTGTTGCTATAGGGCTCAATATTGAGGGAATACTGGGTGAATGAGCATGGAAGAGCCATGAGTTAGCATGGAGGGATGAGGGACCATGGGAGGAGTGTGGGACCATAAGCTGGCATGGAGGGGGCATGGGTAAGACCTTTTGACCTTACATTTCAAAATGTTCCCAGATCCAGATTATGGTTCATGACTCCTCTGAGGGGCCATGAGTCATGAGTCATGAAGAAGGTGGCCTAACTCCATGAAAATTGCAGGGGGCTAGGAAATGCCTAACCCTGTAATTGAGCCAGCCAGGCTGGGAGTGCAAGGTGCAGGCTTGCCACCCTCACACTTATCCCGCACCAGCAAAAAATAAGGGCAGGAATCCCAGAATTAGACCCCATCCACCATTTTTATATGGCTCTGGAGTCCTTATGACTATGTGAAAATCCAGTCCCTTTCCCTGACATGAAGTAATGAAACAAAGCTGTGTATATAGAGCCTCAATGACCTTCCTGATGCAGTAGTGTACTACAAACTCTGCAATGTTGCTTGTATCTCCGACAGCAGCCTGTAAGGGGTCAGATGCCAAGGTCACATTGACAACTACAAGCAATTCAGTGTGTTACTTTAAGTTTGCAGAAGTGGCTGCAGTATTTGGCAGATTTCTGTCACAATCTCTTCAGTGAAGTGAAGATGTCTCAAGCATTGGTCCCCGCTAAATTGAGATCAGAAAATTGCTCCCAGAAGACCCTCAGCAGATATGACTTCCTATTAAGGGCCCCTTTCCTCCTCTTCCTGTTCCCTCTTCCAGCAGCTTGTCCTACTTTCCTCATTCAATCAGTCTTGCTCAATTCCAAAATAAAAGTGGACCATGTCTGGAAGCAACTTGTTTCAGTTAAAGATCTTAAATGAACAAACAAGCACTTCAGCAACAATCAGACTATTCCCAGACTATTCAAGCATTATGAAAGTATAGGAAAGCTCCAAAAATGCATAGAGTAGCACCATCAGTCAGGAGAAATAATCCAGCAACTAGCAGTAAGTAGCACATGGTTCCTTTAAGCAGTGCTTGTTGGGAGGATATCTTTCATCCTGTTTAATGTCACATTTAGCTGATGAGGTTAATATAGGGTGTAGGCTGGAACATAGCATTTGAAAATGGTAGCTTTAATGTCAAAACAGCATTTGCACCACCAGTCTCAGAAACAGCCAGCTCCGAATGTTGCTGGTGATCATTAGGTATATACTTTCAAACTCCTTCATCAAGATAGTGTTTGGCATACTCCCATGCTATTTTTTTTTACTCATTCATGGGAAGTGGGCTTCACTGGCTGGGCCAGCATTTATTGCCCATCCCTAGTTGCCCTTGAGGAGGTGGTGATGAGCTGCCTTCTTGAACCAGTGCAGCCCATGAAGTATAGGTACACCCACAGTGCTGTTCTGAAGGGAGTTCCAGGATTTTGACCCAGCGACAGTGAAGGAACGACAATGTATTTCCAAGTCAGGACGGTGAGTTACTGGAGGGGAACTACCAGGTGGTGGTTTTCCCATCTATCTGCTGCCTATCTCCTTCTAAATGGTAGTGGTCATGGGTTTGGAATTAGGTATTCAAATGGGTAAGAGTGGTCGGGTATTCAAGCATTAGGAGGCTGCATTTCCCCTAAAAAAGACTTGTGCTACTGAACCCAATTTCTCCCACTGCATCTTTGAAACAGTTTGAAAATTAACTCACCTGAGGAGGGTATTGGGAGCTGTAGTGGAGCACCAGGGGAGGGGATAAATTGAGGCCCAGGCTTGGGGGCTATTGCTTACCTAAGGAGAGTCTTGGCAGCTGGAGCAGGCCTAAGTATGCCAGAGATTGAAAAAGTGAAAAAAAAATGACATCATATGAATGCTGATTGACTGGTGAATATTACCGCTGTGTTTCCTTTTCTCCAAAGTTAGGGAGTTAGTCTAAACAGCTGGGAAATTAGAAATTTTAATTTCTGTTTTTTTAAAAAATAACAGTTAGGTAAAGCATTCAGTTTTCCTATATTTAAGTGAAGGGACGTGAGAAGCTGATGAGTCTTTTACCTTTTTTTAAGTAGTAAGATTTATTAATAGCAGTAAGGTTTATTAGTAGCCACAAGGTTTATTATCTAATAGATAGAGGAATGGCAGAGCTGTTCAAACCTCTGCAGTGCACATCCTGTACTAACTCCAGGACACTTCCCGTGACCTGGATAATGATATTTACAGGGAGTGCAATCAGTTGCAGCAGCCCGAGCTCTGGTTTTGGTACTTAAGCAGCAGCTGGCGTCACTGTGGCACATCTGTGAGATTGAGAGCTTTGTGGATAGCACGTTTATAGATGTGGTCACTCCACAGCTTAAGAGTATGCAGGGAGAAAGGGAATGGGTGACCACCAGGTAGTCGAGAAGATGGCAGGCAGTTCAGGAGACCCCTGAGTGCATTTCACTCTCCAACCAGTATTCAGTCCCGAATGCTGATGAAAGAGATGGTTCATTGAGGAGTGCAGCTAGGGCCAAATTCATGGCACCATGGTTGGCTCAGCTACATTGGGGAGGAAGAACAAAGAAGATTGGAAGAGAAATAGTGATAGGAGATTCAAAAGTTAATAGAACAGGCAGGCATTTCTGTGGCCACAGACATGAATCCAGTATGTTGTGCTGCCTCTCTGGTCCCAGTGTCAAGGATTTCACTGATTGGCTGCACATCACCCCGAGGGAGGAGTGTGAACAACCAGTAGTTGTGGTCCATGTTGGTAACAATGACATAGGCAGAAAGAAGGATGTGCTCCTGCAGTCAGAATTCAGGTAGCTAGGCAGGAAATTAGCAGCAGGACCTCAAATGTAGTAATCTCCTGATTACTCCCAGTACCACGCACAAGTCAGTATAGAAATAGGAGGATAAAGCAGATAAAAGCTGTGGCTGGAAAGATGGTGTAAGAGGGCAGGCTTTAGAATCTTTGGATATTGACACCAGCTCTGAAGGATATGGGACCTGTACAGATTTGCTAGTGTTTTGGGGAAGGTTTAAATTAACTTGGCAAGGGCGTGGGAATCAGGAGGAAACATCAGAGAGGAATATCAAGGTGTACTAATGTAGGAAACAGTAAGCTATTAGGTGGGTTCAGAGTAAGGAGGAAAGTACTGAAGTCTAAATTAGGGTTCCTGTCGATCTATGTGAATGATTGGAGTGTGGTAAATAAAAGATCAATGAGTTGCCGGTGCAAATAGCAACATGGAAATACGATTTGACACTATAATGGAGACATGGCTCAAAAAAAGGACAGGACTGGTTATTAAATATTCCTAAATACAAGGTGTTCAGGAAAGAAAGGAAAGGAAGAGGGGTGACAGTATTGATTAAGGAAGGGAATTGATTACAAAAGTAGGGAGGTTATGCTTCAGTTGGACATGGCATTGGTGAGACCACATCTGGTGTATTGCGTATAGTATTGTTTCCTTATTTAAGGAAGGATGTAAATGCTTTAGAAGCAGTTCAGAGAAGGTTTACTAGAATTGTACCAGGAATAGGAAGGTTTTCTTATGAGGAAAGACTGGACAGGTTAGGCTTGTATCCACTGGAATTTAGAAGAGTAAGAGACAATTTAATTGAAACCTTTAAGATCCTGAGGGGTCTTGACAGGGTGGATGTGGTGAGGATGTTTCCTCTTGTGGGAAAATCTAAAACTAGGGGTCACTGTTTAAAAATAAGGGGGTCACTCATTTAAGACAGATGAGGAGAATTTTTTTCACTCAGAGAGTTGTGAGTCTTTGGAACTCTCTTCCTCAAAAGGTGGTGGAAGCAGAGCCTTTGAATATTTTTAAGGCAAAGCTAGATAGAATCTTGAGTAAAAAGGCTATCAGGCAGGAGTGTGGAGTTGAGATTACATTTAGATCAGCCATGATCTTAGATAATGGTGGAGCAGGCTCAAGGAGCTGAGTGACCTACTCCTGCTCCTAATTCTTTTGTTCATATGTTCGTACACAGGAGAATATTGCAATGCTGGAGACAGAGGATGTCCCAGAGGAGTCAAATACAGAATCCATTTGGCTGGAGTTAAGGAAAAAATTACATTGCTTGTTGTAGCCCAAAGGCTACCAACATGTGGGAAAGATGTAGAGGAACAAATTTGAAAGGAAGTTATGGAGACAAGCAAAAGTTATAGAGTAGTAGACTTTAATTATCTGAATATAGATTGGGATAATAACAGTGTAAAGGAAAGAGAGAGGAAAGAGTCCCTAGATTGTGTTCAGGAAAAACCTTTACAGCAGTATGTTTCCAGCCCAATGAGAAAGGAGGCATTGCCAGACCTGGTTATTGGGAATGAGCTGGGCCACATGGATCATTGTCAGTAGGGGAACATTTAGGGGAAAGTGATCATTGTATCATGGAGTATAGACTGGATATGGAAAAAGACAGAGAACAATCCAGAGTTAGAATAACTAACTGGGGGAAAGCCAATATTGGAGTCAAAAGTTGGCAGGCAAAACTGTAAGTGAACAATCGGCTACCTTTAAAAAAAGAGATTGTTTGGACACAGTCAAGGTAAATGCCTATGAAGAGAAAAGGTAGGGCAAACAAACCCAGAGCTCCCTGGTTGTCAAAAGAAATGGAGATTAAAATAAAGAAAGAAAAATGTCCTTTTGACGGATATTGGGTGAATAGCACATCTGAGAACCAGGCTGAATATAAGTGATTCAGAGAGGAATTGAAAAACCAAATAAGAGAAGCAGGAGAGAGTATGAAAAGAGACTGGCAGTTAACATAAAAGGAAATCCAAAAGTCTTCTATAGACCTGTAAGTGGTATAAGGGTTGTACAAAGAGGGGTGGCGTTGAATGGGGACCAAAAAGGGGATTTAGCATGCAGGCAGATGGCATGGCTGAGAGGTTAAAAAAATACTTTGCATCTGTCTTTACCAAGGATCAAGATGCTGCACAGGTCATGGTGGAAAAGGAGGTCATTCAGACACTTGCCGTGTTTAAAACTGATAAAGTGCAGGTATTGGATAAGCTTTCTGTACTTAAAGTTGATAAGATTCCAGGACTGAATGAGATGCATCCAAGGATACTGAGGGAAGTGAGACTGGAAATTCCAGATGCACTGGCCAAAATTTTCCAGTCTTCCTTAGACTCAGGGATGGTATCAAAGGACTAGGGAATTATAAATTTTACACCCTTGTTCAAAAAAGGCCGTAAAGATAAGCCCAGTAACTAGAGGCCAGCCAGTTTAACCTTGATGGTGGGAAAGCTTCTAGAAATGATAATTTGGGACAAAATTAATAGTCGTTTGGGCAAATGCAGGTTAATTATGGAAAATCATCTGTTAAGGGCAAATCATGTTTAACCATCTTGCTTGAATTTTTAGAAGAGGTAACAGCGAAGTTGATGAGAACAATGCTGTTGATCTGAAGTACATGAACTTCCAAAAGATATTTAATAAAGTGCTGCACAACAGACTTAGACCAGAAGACATAGGAGCAGAAGTAGGCGATTTGGCCCATCAAGTCTGTTCCGCCATTCAATGAGATCATGGCTGATCTGACAATCTTCAATTCCATTTTCCTGCCTTTTCCTCATAGCCCTTGATTCCCTTACTGATTAAAAATCTGTCTATCTCAGCCTTGAATATACTTAACGACCCAGCCTCTAAAGCCCTCTGTGGTAAAAAATTCCACAGATTCACTACCCTCTGAGAGAAAAAATTGCTCCTCATCTCTGTCTTAAATGGGCAACCCCTTACTCTGAGAATATGCCCTCTGGTCCTAGACTCTCCCACAAGGGGAAATAACCTCTCAGCATGTACACTGTCAAGCCCACTAAGAATCTTATATATTTCAATAAGGTCACCTCTCATTCTTCTGAACTCCAATGAGTACAGGCCCAACCAACTTAACCTCTCCTCATAAAAAAAATCCCTCCATACCCGGGATCAACCTAGTGAATCTTCTCTGGACTGCCTCCAATGCCAGTATATCTTTCCTTAGATAAGGGGACCAAAATTGTTCACAGTATCCTAGGTGCAGTCTAACTAGTGCCTTGCATAGCTTTAGCAAGACTTCCCTATTTTTATAATCCATTCCCTTTGAAATAAAAGCCAACATTCCATTTGCCTTCTCTATTACCTGTTGAACTTGTATGCTAGCTTTTTGGGATTCATGCACATGGACTCCCAAATCCCCCTGTGCTGCAGCTTTCTGCAGTCTTTCTTCATTTAAATAATATTCAGCTCCTCTATCCTTCCTGCCAAAATACATAAACTCACATTTTCCCACATTATATTCCATCTGTGAGGTTTTTGCCCTCTCACTTAACCTGTCTATATCCCTCTGTAGGCTCTTTGTATCATCCTCACCACTTGCCTTCCTATTTTTGTGTCATCTGCAAACTTGGTGATAGTACATTCATTTCCCTCATCCAAGTCATTAATATATATTGTAAATAATCGTGGCCTTAGCACTGATCCCTGTGGCACTCCACTAGGTACAAACTTGTGAGCAAAGTTAGAGCTCATGGAATAAAAGGGACAGTGGCAACATGGATACAAAATTGCTGAGTGACAGGAAATCACAGCAGTGGTTTACGGATTTTTATAGACAGAAGGATGGTTTGTTATGGAGCTCCCAGGGGTCAGTGTTAGGACCCTTCCTCTTCCTAATATATATAAATGATCTAGGCTTTGGTGTACAGGGCATAAGTTCAAAATTTGCAGACAATACAAAACCTGGAAGTATTGTGAACTGTGAGGAGGGTAGTGTAGAACTTCAAAAGGACATAGATAGGTTGGTGGAATGGACAGACAAAGACAGATGAAATTTAATGCGGAGAACATTGAAGTGATTCATTTTGCTAAAGAGAACATGGAGAGAAAATATAAAATAAAGGATACAATTCTAAAAAGAGTGCAGGAACAGATGGACCTGGATATATATGTGAATATATGTATCATTGAAGCTGGCAGGACAGGTTGAGAGAGCAGTTAATAAAGCACACAGCATCCTAGGTTTTATTAATAAGGACATTGAGTACAAAAGCCAGGAAGTTATGTTAAACTTGTATAAAACACTGGTTCAGCCTCAATTGAGTATTGTACCCAGTTCTGGGCATCATACTTTAGCAAGGAAGTGAAAGCATTGGAGAGAGTGTGGAAAAGATTCACAAGAATGATTCCAGGGATGAGGAACTTCAGTTACATAGATTGGAGAAGTGGGAATGTTTTCCTTGGAGAACAGAAGTTTGAGAGGAGATTTGATAGATGTATTCAAAATCAGGTCTGGACATAGTAGATAGGGAAAAACTGTGTCCCAACTGTTGGTGGAAGGTTCAATAATTTAAGGTAATTAGCAAAAGAAGCAATGGCAACATGAGGAGAAACTTTTTCACTCAGCGAGTGGTTAGGATCTGGCATGCATTACTTGCGAGTGTTGTGGGGGCTGATTCAATTGTGGCATTCAAGAGGGAATTGGATTATTATCTGAAAAGGAAGAATGTGCAGAGGTATGGGAAGAAAGTGAGGAAATGGCTCCTTCAGATGGCCAGCATAGACATGAAATGGCTTTCTCCTGTGTTGTAACCATTCTGTGATTCTGTAATTAAGAACATTTTGAAAGGTTTTCATGAATGTCACCACTTTTGATACCCTAGAATTGGCCCTTGAACTGCTTTAAGATTTGTGTATTATGACCCTCAAAATATTTTTTTTACTGAGTTCAACAATCAGAGTGCAAACTATGCTTTGAAATAAAATTGTTTTTAGTGCTGTTATGTTTAGCACAATTTGAGACCTAGAGAGTGAAGGCTCACAGAGTTCTCTCACCTGTCTGACATAACTTCATTGGTAGAACCACAGAAACTTCAGAAAAACTGTGTACATGGTGTTAGTGCGATTTTTCTGGGGTTTCTATGGCTCTTAAGTTGGACTGACAATGGACAATTAGGAGAACCCCATGGAAATTCACCCCATATATCTTTCCAACAAATTGTTATTATTTGCAGAACTGCAGATCAGTTGACTGCTTTTCCTGCCTCAGGCAACATCAGTACTGCCAGTTAAATACCACAGAAGCAGTCAGATGAGCAAATGCTTTCTTAAATTCTGTGTTCTGAATAAACTGAGAGAGCTCTTTTCATTCCTCTGCTATGATATGCATAGTCTAGAAAATGCTGCTTTGGTAACTTATTACTAGTAGAGTTCCCGCTGCTGAAAAAGCATGATGTCAATCAAGTGTTACCTTAATCGTTAAAGATGGACAAGAGGCTGATTATCAAAACTTTGGTTGGGTGTAAATCGTTTTCCCTTATGGTTTTTTCCTACAGAAAATGCCATTCTCTCTATATGTTTTGAAAATCAATTTCTTCTCACAGTTTTAGGACACTCAGCATCCTTGACCTAAAACCAAGCAATACATTCTTAATTACAAAAAAGCAAAATGCTGGGGGTGCTGGAAATATGAAATGGTGGAAGACCTAGCAGTATGTGTGGAAAGAGAAACAGAGTTAACATTACAGGCCGAAGACATTTCATCAGCTTTTAAACTTTTAGCGATGCTACTTTGTAACTAAATACTTGATGTTGTTGTAGAGTCAGCCAGCCAGCTAAACAGATCATCTCAATCTTAGAGAGATGATGAAATTCAGGATTTGTTCACAGTTAGTATTGGGGCTAACTGTGAAATAGGTGGGGGGTCGAAGAGGTTTGAGGGGACGTTTTCCATTGAGAAAAGTAACCTTGTCCTCAAAGGTGACCTTGGAGAAGTAATCAGTTTTTGTCAGGGGATTGTTAGGATGGTTGTGCTTAACTTGGTCAGGTTAGACTTGGTGATGATAGTCATACTCCTGTTATGCTTAAGTTTGTGGCCCACAGCCCTAAGAGTGCAAAAATGGGTCTGTACCAGAGGAAAATGATGAGTGATTTGCTGGAAATGAGGGTATTGAAGGCAGAGGCAAAGGTTGAGCATTTCATCAGCAACAAATATGCCATGATAGGTCTGAGCAAAGGGAGTTGGGGGTTTCTGAATGAATTAATGGTTGAGCTGGTGAAGGTTTTTTTTCCTGGAGCACATAATGAGGGGAGTAGAGTTGGTAGAATAAGGCAGGGGTTATAGGTGACAAAGGAAATGAAAAAGTGATCAACTATAGTTTAGTCAGTGATTGTGATCTCCAGAGTGGAGAGGTTAAAGTGAACGCTATGGGTATGTTTGGGAGATTTTCCTTTCAGAGTGAGATTGGAGGATGGCAGAGAATTTAGAGGCAAGGGTGCTTAGGGAGTTTAGGTATTTGGCTAAATTCACTGAGAATATGAAGCCCCTCAATACTGAGACTAAACAAAGGAAGGTCAACCTCAGTGGGGAAGTCAGCATGTTTCATGGGGGTTCAGGGTATGGTAAGGATTTTACAGACCATTGCATAGTATTTACAGGGTGGAAATGGGCCATTTGGCCCATATGGTCCATGCTGACGTTATGCACCTCACAAGTCTCCTTCCATCCTTATTCAGTTGACCCCTCAAAATATTCTTCTATTCCCTTCTCCCTCATGTGGTTAAGCAACTTCACCATAAATGTGTTAATGCTGGTGTAGTTCCAAATTCCAATCACTCTCTGGGTAAAGATGTTTCTCCTGAATTCCCTTTTGGAATTATTAGTGACTATCTTATATTTATGTCTCTTGGTCCTGGTCTGTGGAAATATTTCTTAACGAATACTAACATATCAAGTCATTTCATAATCTTATCCTCTGTCAGGTCACATCTCAATTTTCCCTTTTCTAGAGAAAAGAGCTCCAGCTGGTTCTATCTTTCCTGATAGGTATAACCTCTCAGTTCTGGTATTATACAAGTAAATCTTTTTTGCACCTTCTCCAGTGCCTTCATATTCTTTTTATAGCATGAATGCCAGAATGGCTCACAATGCACTAATTGTTTTCGAACCATGGTTTTATACAAATCTAACATAACATCTATATTTTTCAATTCTACCCCTCTATAAATGAATCCCAGTGCTTTGTTCAGAAATAAGAACATAAGAAGATCAGAAATGAGAGCAGGAGTAGATGATATAGACCTTCGAGGCTGCTAATTCAATATCATTGGAGGAGTGAGGTGTGAGCCAAAAGTCAGAAGATTTTGATCTAAGGATCAAGTGGAGGAGCCACCTGAAGCTCAAATGCAGGTACAGGGTCCAACCCAGGAGCCAATAAACTTTGCTAAAACAAAACCAGTGGAATTGCCTGACTTTCATTTCTTTATTCCAAAGAACTGAAAGAATAGAAAAGTTTTCATTTGGAGGGTTGTATTTTGTTCTGAATTACAGGTACTGCCAGTTTGGGCAGACATAGAAATTAAAACTGACTAAAATGGGTTCTTAAAGGCAACTACATCAAAATCACTGATTTGCATTGACAACGTGGATTTTACAATGGGAACCCCTCTATTTTTATGTTAAGAGGAAGAAGAGGACATGTAAGTGGCTAAAATTGGAATTTCTTAGAGTGAGGCATTACAGATGCATTGCTTTCCAACATTAATTACTAGAAGAGGAAATATATAGAATGCTCAAGACTTATAAGCCATTTTCACTTGGAGAGCAGTGTTGTCTCTACCAGCCAAGATTATCATTGCCTTTTTCTATTTTTGCAACTGGAACTTCAAGGCAGGAGGTGATGAAATTTGCCACAATAGTCAGACAGCTGCTCATCCCTGCATCATGAAGGTTGCTGAAGAGCTAAACAATACCTAGTGGAAGCAGACTAGTAGGGTTCCTATAAGTGCAAGGAGCAACATGTGCCACTCAAAAGTCCATTTGATAATCCACTCAATTTAATGAACAAGCAGGGCTTTTATTGTATTAATGTCCAGCTAGTGTTTTTTTTCATTCTTTCATGGAATGTGGGAAACACTGGCAAGGCCAGCTTTTGTTGCACATCCCTAATTGCCCTTGAACTGTGTGGTCTGCTAGGTCATTTCAGAGGGCAGTTAAGAGTCAACCGCGTTGCTATGGATCTGGAGTCGCACGTAAGCCAGACCAGGTAAGGACATCAGATTTTCCTTCCTGAAGGTCACGATTTTTACAACAAATGATGGTCATTGTCACCATTACTGAGACTAGCTTTCAATTCCAGATTTTACTATTTGAATTAAAACTTCACCAGCTGCTATGGTGGAATTTGAACCACTATTCTCAGAGCATTCACCTGGACTGCTAAATTACTAGTCCCATTACCCTTATTCCACCATCTCCCCACTGTTACATGTGTAATGTCTGTCACTTTAAAATAAAAACAGAAAATGCTGGAAAAACTCAACAGGTCTAGCAGCACTGAAGCAGAGTCATTTGGACTCAAAATATTAACTCTGTTTCTCTCTCTGCATATGCTGCCAGGCCTGCTGAGTTCTTCAAGCTGTTGTTATTTCAGATTTCCAGCATCCACAATATTTTGCTTTTATTTAAACTACCAGGATTTTTTCCTCATCTGATTTTCTACCTATCATGATTTGGAAACAGGTATCAGGATAGCTGATTGTAGATCAAGGTTCTGCCCTACAGTCATGACTTATGATTCTGGTGAGGCTTCCAATGAACAGAAGGAGATTATAGGCAGGAAAGAACTAATAGCCCACTTTTTAATCAATAAATAAATGCCAATTCACCAAATAATCTTGCTTCTAACAAGACTGTCCTTCCTCTAACAACATAGCCAACAAAATACTTTTGAAGTGTAATCAGTGTAGGTAAGAGAGTAGGGAACAGTGTCCTGCAGCTGGGAAGAGTATTCTGCAGTCAGCATCACAGTGAAGCAGTCTTGGACCAGTGTCCTGCAGGCAGTTCTTGTTGAAAATAACAAGAGTGACATCACAAGACAGCACGAGAGAGCAGCGGAGAGATCAGAACCAGCGTGAGTGCGGGGAAGCTTCAAAAAGTGACCTCAGAACAAAGGTGAGAGCTGATTGATGAGTAGTGGGTAAGTATTTTTCTCTGGTTTTTTTCTCCAGTTTTTCTCCAGTTTAAAATAGATTAAGCTAAGGAAAGGTGAGAGTTCTAGTTTTTATTTAAAGTACATAAATAATTTAACTTTTTTTACTGTATTTAACTAAAAGTAAGGGGTTTTTATTCAACTAGAAGCATGGCAGGGCAGCTCAGTCCCGTATTATGTACCACCTGCAACATGTGGGAGGTCCTAGATGCCCCTTGTGCTCTGACCAACCACGTGTGCAGGAAGTGCCACCAGCTGCAGCTACTTGAGCTCCGAGTTTCAGAGCTTGAGCGGCAGGTGGAGGCACTGAGGTGCATCTGCGAGGCTGAGAGTTACATAGATAGCACGTTTTTAGACGTGGTCACCCCACAGCTTATGCAAGTGCAGACAGAGAGGGAATGGGTGACCATCAGTCAGTAGAAAGGTGTCAGGCAGGTAGTCCGGAAATCCCCAGGGTGCATCTTGCTCGAGAACCGTTTTTCTGTAGGAAAATGGGGAGAGCGACAGTTCCTCTGGGGAGTGCAGCCACGCTCATGGCACTTTGATTGGCTCAGCTGCACAGTGAGGGGAGGAAAAAGAGCAGAAGAGCAATAGTGGTAGGAGACTTGAAAATAAGGGGAACAGACAGGCATATCTGTGGCCATAGACATGAATCCAGGATCGTGTGTTGCCTCCCTGGTGCCAGGGTCAAGGATGTCACTGAATGGCTGCAGGGCATTCTAAAGGGGGAGGGCAAACAGACAGAGATCGTGGTACATATTGGTACCAACGACATAGGTAGAAATGAGGTCCTGCAAGCAGAATTGAGGGAGCTAGGAAGCAGATTAAAAAACAGGACCTCAAAGTTGTAACCTCTGGATCACTTCCGGTGCCACACGCTAGCAAGTATAGAAATAGGAGGTTAGTCCAGATGAACATGTGCAGGAGGGAGGGCTTTAGATCTCTGGGACATTGGGACCATTTCTGAGGGGCTAAGGGACCTGTACAGGGCAGACAGGTTGCACCTGAAATGGAATGGGACCAACATCCTTGCAGGGAGGTTTGCTAGTGCTGTTGGGGAGGGTTTAAACTAACTTGGCAGGGGGATGGGATCTTGAGGAAAGGTTCAGCATGGGGAGATGCACAGACAAAATTAGAAGAGAGAGCAAGTGAGTCTGAAAGGCATAGAAATTATAAGCCAGTTAAGACACAAGTGAGATTGGCAAGGGTGGAATCACATCTACCAGTTCCATTTTATCCACCTTGCATGTTACTTGCATGTCAAAAAACTCTAACAGATTAGTTAAATATGATTTCCCTTTCACAAAAGCATGTTGGAGGTCAATCATTTCAGCCCCAAGACATCACTGCAAGAGTTCCTCAGGGTAGTGTCCTAGGCCCAATCATCTTCAGCTGCTTCATCATAACCTTCTCTCCATCATCAGGTCAGAAGTGGGATGTTCTCAGATGATTGCAAAATGTTAAGCACCTTTTGCATATCTTCAAAAGCTGAAGCAGTCCATGTCCACATACAGCAAGACCTAGACACTACTCAAGCTTGGGTTGATATGTGGTGCAAATGTGACTTGCCACAGGGGGGGTGGGATCCTGAGAGGAGATTCAGCAGGGGAAGATGCACAGCCAAAATTAGAAGAGAGAACAAGTGAGTCCAGAAGGCATAGAAATTATGGACCAGTTAAGGCACAAAGGAGCTTGGCAATGTTGGATGGTGCTTATTTTAATGCAAGGAGTCTGACGAATAAGGCAGATGAGTTGAGGGTACAAATTAATACATGGAAGTATGATGTCATTGCTGTCACAGAGACATGGTTGAGAGAGGGGCAGGATTGGCAGCTCAACATTCCAGGATATAGGGTTTTCAGGCGAGACAGGGAAGGAAGTAAAAGAGGAGGGGGTATCGCAATATTGATCAAGGAATCAATTACACCAGTAAGGACGGATGACATCTTAGAAGGCTCCTCAAATGAAGCCATATGGGTAGAACTGAAAAACAAAAAAGGAGCAATCACATTTCTGGGAGTGTACTATAGTCCCCCAAACAGTCAAAGAGAAAAAGAAGAGGAGATATGTAAGCAAATTTCAGAGAAGTGTAAAAATAATAGGGTAGTAATAGTGGGGGTTTCACCTTCCCTAACATTAACTGGGTTAGTCATAGTGTGATAGGTTTAGAGGAAGCAGAAGTCTTAAAACACATCCAGGAGAGCTTTTTAAGCCAGCACGTAGAAGGTCCAACAAGAGAGGGGGGTGGTCTTGGGCTTGATTTTAGGGAATGAAGCCGGGCAAGTGTAGAGGTATCAGTGGGGGAGCACTTTGCAGATAGTGATCATAACTCCATTAAATTCAAGGTTGTTATGGAAAAGGACAAGGATGGGCCAGAAATCAGAGTTCTAAATTGGGGGAAGGCCAATTTTAATAAGATCAGATATGATTTGACCAGAGTGGACTGGAGGCAGCTACTTTTAGGTGAATCTGCATCAGAGCAGTGGGACTCAGTCAAGAAAGAAATAGGGAGAGTTACAGGGCCAACATATTCCAGTAAAGACAAAGGGTGGGACCAACAAATCCAAGGAACGCTGGATGCCGAGGCATATACAAGATTGGATAAAGAGAAAAAGGGAGGCTTATGGCAGACACTGAGGGCTCAAAACAGCAGAAGCCCTAGAGGAGTATAGAATGTATAGGGGGGAACTTAAGAAGGAAATTAATAGAGCAAAAAAGGGGCATGAGAAAACATTGGCAGGTAAAATAAAGGAAAATCCAAAGTTATTTTACAAGCACATTAAGAGTAAGTGTATAACTAGGGAAAGAGTAGGGCCATTAAGGACCATAGTGGTAATTTGTGTATGGAGTCTGAAGACATAGGTAGAGTCCTAAATGAATACTTTGTGTCAGTGTTCACAAGTGAGAGGGACAATGTGGGTATGGAAATCAGGCAGAAGGACTTTGATATAATTAAATAAATTAGCATAGAAAGGGAGGAGGTTCTAAGTGGCCTTGCGGGCTTAAAAGTAGATAAATCTCCAGGCACGGATGAAATGTATCCCAGGCTATTGAGTGAGGCAAGGGAGAATATAGCAAGGGCGTTGGCAATAATTTTCAATACCACTCTGACCACAGGAGAGGTGCCAGAGGACTGGAGAACAGCCAATGTGGTACCGTTTTTGAAGAAGGGAGGAAGAATAAACCAGGGAACTACAGGCCAGTCAGTCTAACCTCAGTGGTGGGGAAACTATAGGAAGCAATTCTGAGGGACAGAATTAATCTACACTTGGAGAGGTAGGGATTAATCAAGGACAGTCAGCATGGTTTTGTGAGGAGAGGTCATGTCTGACCAATTTGATTGAATTTTTCGAAAAGGTAACTAGGTGTGTAGATGAGGGCAATGCATTTGACATAGTCTACTTGGACTTCAGCAAGACTTTTGATAAGGTCCTGCATGGGAGACTGGTAACAAAGGTAAGAACCCATGGGATCCAAGGCAATTTGGAAAATGGATCCAGAATTGGCTGAGTGGCAGGATGCAGAGGGTGATGGTCGAGGGGTGTTTTTGTGACTTGATGCCTGTGTCCAGTGGGGTTCCACAGGGATTGGTGTTGGGTCCCTTGCTATTTGTGGTATATATAAATGATTTAGACTTGAATGTAGGAAGGTTACCAATTGGTGGGGTGGTAAATAATGAGGAGGATAGCCTTAGATTACAAGGAGGATATAGATGGGCTGGTCAGATGGGCTGATCAGTGGCAAATGGAATTTAATCCTGATAAGTGTGAGGTGATGCACTGGGCAGGACAAACAAGGCACGGGAATACACGATGAATGGTAGGACCCTGGGAAGTACCAAAGATCAGAGGGACCTTGGCGTGCATTTCCACCGATCCCTTAAGGTAGTGGGACAGGTAGATAAGGTGGTTAAGAAGGCATATGGGATACTTGCCTTTATTAGCTGAGGCATAGAATATAAGAGCATGGAGGTTATGCTGGAACTGTATAAAACACTGGTTAGGCCACAGCTAGAGTATTGTGTGCAGTTCTGGAATCCGCATTATAGGAAGGATGTGATTGCACTAGAGAGAGTGCAGAGGAGATTTACCAGGATGTTGCCTGGGCTGGAGAGTTTTAGTTATGAGGAGAGATTGGATAGACTGGGGTTATTTTCCCTGGAGCAGAGGAGATTAAGGGGGGGACACGATTGAGGTGTATAAAATTATGAGGGGCATAGATAGGGTAGACAGAAAGGAACTTTTCCCCTTGGTGGAGGGATCAGTAACCAGGGGGCATAAATTTAAGTTAAGGGGCGGGAGGTTTAGAGAGGATGTGAAGAAGAATTTTTTCACTCAGAGGGTGGTGGGAATCTGGAACTCACTACCTGAAAAGGTGGTAGAGGCAGAAACCCACATAACATTTAAGAAGTGTTTGGATGTGCACTTGCGATGCCATGGCATACAAGGCTATGGGCCTAGTGCTGGAAAATGGGATTAGAACAGTTAGGTACTTGTTGACTGGCACAGACTTGATGGGCCGAAGGGCCTTTTTCTGTGCTGTAGAGGTCTATGACTCTATGACTAAATGTGGTAACCAGTTTTAGCAAATCTCCTCCTACCTTCTTCAAGGCAAAAAGTGGAATGCCCACAATTAACCACAATTTTCCAGCTGGGCCTAACCTATATTTAACAAAGGTTTAACATAACTTAATTACTTTTGCACCTACTTTTGTAATTTTGTGCTTTTGTACTCTGCCTCAACTTATGCCTTATTAACAACATTGAAAGATATAAGCAAAAATAAGATATATGTACACATTCCCCCAGTCTCTCTGTTCTTGCAACTCTTTTAAAATTACATTTATTTTCTACTGTGTCTCCTCATTTTCCAACCAAAGTGTATCACTTCATGCTCCTCTACATTAAATTTCATTTGCCATGAGTCTGTACATTTCACCACTCTATGTCTTCCTGAAGTCTGTTGCTAATCTCCTTGCTGTTTACTTAATTTCTGAATTTCATGTAAATCTTGAAGTTATGTCCTGCATACTGAAGTCCAAGTCATTATTTTATATCAATAAGAGCAGTGATCCTAATACCATGTCTGGGAACACCACTATATACATCCCTTCAGTAAACAACCTTCACACTTCTCTCTGCTTTTCGCTCCTTAGCCAATTTTGAATCCACACAGCCACTGCCATTTAATCTCATGAGCAATTTTTCTAACACACTTATTATGTGGTACTTTATCCAACACTTTTTGAACACCGTCTGTGTTATTTCCTCAAAGAACTCTGCACTCTTCTTCAACACAACATCATAGGGTCTTTTACATGCACTTCAGGCAGCAGATAGGATGTTAGTTTTAACACCTCATCCAAAAGACAGCTGACCACCCTCAGTATTGCACTGAAGTGTCAGCCTAGATTGTGTTTGTAATCTCTCGACTAATTTCTCTAGACCCACTCTAGTCTCTTGAATGGTCATGAATCTGAGATCAGAGTGCTTACAATGAGCAAGGACCTAAAGATTGACTGCAGCCAGGACAGAGCAGCTCAACTGATTGGAGCCCCTGCTACAGGACTCCAATATCCACCTCCTCCATCATTGGAACACTGTAGCTACAGTATGTACTATCTACAGAATGCACCATGGCAAGAAGATAATGCACAGCAATGCCATGCAAACACTGTCACCTCCAAATTCCCCTCCAGGACACACACCGTTGTGAGATGGATACATGTTGCTGTTCCTTCATGGTTCGGTCAAAATCCTGCAATTCCCATGCGAACATCAAAGACTACAGCAGTTCAAGAAGTTCCACCATCAATATCTCTTCAGGGAAACTGGGGAACTGAAATAATGTCAATAAATAAATGTCAATACTTACTTTAACCACCTCTCCCTGCACTGTTGTGACAATTTTTGGAGTACTGAAGGTAGCATAGCTGCCATCTCTATTATTACAGCCTGCATTCCATCCTTTTAGCATTTCACACCCATCAGTGCCCAACACTTTTCCTCTTTTGGTGCTCCACCTCCTAGCAACAGGGCACTCACAAATTGTCGGGGATTCTTGAAACTGATGATAGTCCTCAATCTGTTACATTTTTGGGCATTTTGGCAATGGTATGTGCTGCTTTCCTAAGCCCCTTTAAATCACTGTAGTTCTGAATTTCTCTCTCTCGCCACAATAGTAAACCGTTTTGGAGTGGCACAATCATTCCAAACTTAAAGGCATAGCAGAGTTTCAGCCCAGGAAGAATTTGCAGTAAGTTAGTTGTGGTCTCCTGTGTGTTGGTATTAGTCCCATGCTGCCACTAGGCTGCCAATGCAAGAAGCAAGCCTCAAATCTCCTGGTATTCATTGAAGTATGTTTAATTTATTTAAACATGCTGCTGCCAGCATGTTCATTTAAAAATATATAGTGTCAAATAAACATAGCACTGTCTTGTTAAAAGCCTATAACATAGTTAAGACATTTTTTTAAAACTGGAGAAATAAATTATGGCCTCAGATCTATTAAGCCAATTCCTGAAACACCTCAATATAAATAAATGTAATTCTAAATATCTGTATTGTCCTACTCTGTAAAACAAATCACAAGTTATGACACCTATATACCCAAATAAAAAATATCTGAAACACAGAAATTCCTGACTTTGCTTTCTTTCCAAACAATGAAAGCTAAAAGAAAGCTAAAAGAAATCAGTCAGACCCTATTTGCTCACTAGTTTCAAGGCAAAGAGTCATACCCAGAGAAAATTGCATCACACTTCATCATGGAATTTTAAACTGAGGTGAAACAAACTGAGTTTCAACAGGACCAGAGCTTAACTACCCATCCCCCACATGAAACTGAGAAAATGATCTGTCTAAACTGTATAGATAAATAACCAGTAACAGAAACTCTGAACTGGTTTTAGATCTGTAATGAGGCGGTTAATTTATTACTCAAATTAAAAATTCTCTTATGTGATAAATCAAAATAACTTTTCTGCTCTTTGTTTTACTTTCAAAGGGTTTCTTTTTCAAAAACTGAACACTGCACAAATTCTTGATTTGATTTATGTCTTGCTTCTGGGTTTTTAACGGAACATAAACAAGAAGTTTCCATCTTTAGAGTGGAAAAATTGTAGCAGGGTGCAAAAAAAAAGTTTGATTCAATTTTGCCCAGAGTTATTAGCTCCTGTTGTATATTGTACTTGCTTCGTGCATGCATATGAGGTCGATTCTAGGAGATCAATGATAGCATTCCTCACCACACTACAAATGGATAAATGTCAAGGTCAAGGCACTATTACTATCAATGTAAAATACAGGCTATAATATAGTTGCCAACTCAATTTGATTTACTGTGCAGGATTTTTTAGTTGACTTCCAAACACTGGAATAAGGGAAATAAAACAATTGCTATATAAAAATTAAAATGCAAAAGTATTAAACATATTTGAAAAGCAAAATTACAATACACTTTTTTTTAGCCTCCTAAGTATCTGCATATCCCTGGAATCAACAAATTAAACAGCTATCAAGTGGTGATGTTCTGCTGGAGATTAACCAACCCTACTAATGAGAATCAGGACTTTTCAATTCCTTCCTGTGCAAACTTAGGTTGTAAATATGTTTAACCATTGCCCTGAAACTGGTGGATTTAATGTGCCACTTGCAGTTGATAAGACTATTGTTATATTAAAAAAAGATTCTACAGTAATGTTATAAAGTGACCAGCAGTTCCAACAGATCACTCGAACACTTTTTAACTCATGATATTGGAGTCGTGCTCCACATTGTTTCAATCACAAGCAGTGTGTCATAAAAACTCTGGGAGAGACAGATTAGGATCTGACTCCAAATATACTTTTACTTCTGCATCATGGCAAAGTGGAAACTACCTTGTAGCAATGTTAAAGGAGCAATAGAATGCACCCTTAGAGCCTTAAAGGAAATTAAATTTTAATGACATTTAAGGATGAATTGAAAATCCACTTGGCTGTATATGTGTAATTATATATCTAAATACAAATGAAGAAGGTCTATTGTTGAAAAACCCATGACCATCATCTGCTGGACAGGTGCTAAAACTGAGTTATTCTCTTTGATGCAGTTTTGGATAATGCAATAGTTGGGTTTTTCTGCCACAAATACACAAAGTACATTTTCCCAACAAATATCAAGGATATCAAGCCCTGCACCAGAGAAAAGATAGCATAGAAGCATAGAAAATAGGAGCAGGAGTAGGTCATTTGGCCATTCAAGCCTTTCTTCATTCAATATGATCATGCCTGATTCTCTATCGCAATGCCATACTCCCGTTCTCTCCCCATACCACTTGATGCCTTCAGTCTATAAACCTATCCATTTCCTTCTTAAATATATTCAGAGGCTTGGCCTCCACAGCCCTCTGTGGTAGGGAATCACCACCCTCACAGTGAAGAAGTTTCTCCTCATCTTAAATGGCCTACCCTGTAACCTGAGACTGTGACCCCTTGTTCTAGAACCCCCAGCCAGAGGAAACATCATCCCTGCATCCAGTCTGTCCAGCCCTGTCAAAATGTTATACGTTTCTTCTAAACTCCAGTGAATATGGGCCTAATTGACCCAATATGTCCTCATATGACAATCCTGCCATCCCAGGAATCAGTGCCACCCCCAACTTGTTGAAATATATTCACCTTACAGCACATTCAACAACAATGTGACAAAAATAGAAGCTCAATATACAGAGTATTCAGCTTAAAAGTAAACACTAATTTACATCCATCGAGACCTGTTAACTTTAATTAATCCAATAAGTGGCCAATTAACCTTCAAGTTACAAGTAACTTTGAAATTCAACAAAATGCTCTCAAAAATATAGTGTCTAATGATAAATAACTTGGGGGTAGCTTTAACTTTTGCCAAGCCCCATTTAATTTTGCCTTTGGGAGGGTTGGCAGGGGAATGGGAATCAGGAGGTAAAGAGTTAAAAAAACAAGGTGCACAAAGAATTGGGAGAAACAGGTAGCACTAGAGTGAGAAAATAGTAAGGCATCAGGTAGTATCAGAGTAAAAGGAATGCAATAAGGCCTAAATTGAGTTTACTATGCTTGTGTGTGAACACATGGAATGTGGTAAATAAGATTGGTGAGCTGCAGATGCACATAGCCACATGAGAATATGATGTTTTGGCAATAACGGAGGCCTGGCTCAAAAAAGGACAGGATTGCACTAAGTATTCCTGGATCCAAGGTGTATAGGAAAGATAGGGAAGGAAAGAAATGAGAAGAGGTGGCAATATTGATTAAAAATAATATTGCAGTTCTGGAGAGGGAGGATGTCCCAGAAGGGTCAAGGACAGAATCAATTTGCCTAGAGCTAAGAAACAGAAGAGATACTATTTACACTACTGGTTGTATTCAGTAGACCACAAACTAACAGGAAGAATTAAGAAGAAAACGCTTGCAAGGAAATTACACAAAAGTGCAAAGAGTAGTTTTAATGAGGGTCTTTCATTATCCTAATATAGACTGGGTTAGTAACGGTGTTAAGTGCAGAGAGGGGAAGAGTTTCTGGAGTGTGTTCAACAGAAATTTCTGGATCAGTATCTGGTCCAATGAGGAAGGAGGCATTGCCAGATCTGGTTTTGGGGAATGAGGATCAAGAGTCAATAGGGGGACATTTAGGATATAGTGATCATTTTATCATAAGGTTTAGGTTAGCTATGGAAAAGAACAAGGAGCAGTCCAGAGTAAAAATAATTAACTGGGCGAGAGGCAAATTCAATAGAGTGAGAATGGTTCAGGTAAATTGAAATCAAGGATTAGTAGGCAAAACTGCCTACTAATTGTTGAACCGTGGGCTGCCTTTAAAGAGGAGATGGTTCGGTTAGAGTCAAGGTACATTCTCACATGGGTTGGGGGGAGGTGCTGGGGTGAAGAAGGTGGGACAAATAGATCCAAAGCTTTTAGAAATGATAATCAGGGACAACATCAATGGTCATTTGGACAAATATGTATTACTTAAGGAAAGCCAGCAGGGATTTGTTAAGGGCAAATCATGTTTAACTAATTTGATTGAGTTTTTGATGAAATAACAGAAAGGGTTGATGAGAGTTATGATGTTGATGTGGCCACATGGACTCCCAAAAGATGATTGATAAAGTGTCACATAACAGGCTTGTCAGCAAAGTTGAAGCCCATGGAATGAAAGGGACAGTGACAGCATGGATACAAAGTTGACTGAGTGACAGGAACCAGACAGTAATGGTGAGCGGTTGTTGTTCAGGGTGGAGGACATTATATGGTGGGATTCCGCAGGGCTGGCTATTAAGGTCACTGCTTTTCTTGACACTTATACTTAAGTGTATAGGGTACAATTGCAATATTTGCAGATGACACAAGATTTGGAAGCAGCGAACTGTGAGCAGGATAGTGGTAGACTTCCAGAGGACTTAAACAAGATGATGCAATGGTCAGACACTTGTCAAATGAAATTTAACGCAGAGAAGTGTGAAGTGATACATTATGGTAGGAAGAACAAGGAAAGGCAATATAAAGTAAAGGATACAATTCTAAAGAGGGTGCTGGAGTTGAAGGACCTGAGGCTATATGTGCACAAATTGTTGAAGACGGCAGGGAAAATTAAGAAAGCAGCTAATAAGGCACACTGCATCCTGAACCTTAAAAATAGAAACATAGGCCAAAATATTGGCGTCAGCATGCAGGGGCGGGCCTGACATGCTGGCGCGCAAAATGATGGACGATGATATCGGGCTTGCGTCCTGATGTCATTGCACGTCATTTAGATATTTTGTTTGGCAGGCACACACCAGAGGCGGCTGTGGGCCCGCCGAACTGTCAATGAAAAAAAGTTTAAAGTAGTTAGCAATGCTGCCCGTCCAACTTTAAGGTTGGCAGGCAGGCGAAGAGCCCAAGCAGCCTTTGTGTTTTTCAGGAAACCTCATCCATGGGCGGGATGAGGTTTCCTGAAGGTTTTATAAAATTATTAATTAATTTTTGCACAATTCATAAACATGTCCCAGCTCATGTGACACTGTCACATGAGGGGGCATGTCTAAATAATTTTAAACTTTATTATTTATAAATTTTTATTATGTGCTTAATCTCCCTGAGCTCCGTGCTTCAGGGAGATTTCTGTGCTCTTTAGCATGTCACCAATGAGTGGGCTTTAATTGGCCTGACAACATAAAATGGCAGTGTGCAGCCGATCGCGGGCAGCCCATCCCCGCCTGCCCCCTCCTAGCCCACATAGGTAAGCTTCTAGCCTAGAGTACAAAAGCAAGAAAGTTGTGGTGAACCTTTACAAAACAGTGGTTTGGCTACAACTGGAGCATTGTATTCAATTTTGGACACAACACTTTTGGAAAGATGTGAAGGCATTGGAGAGGGTGCAGAAAAGATTTAAATGAATGTTTCTGTGGCCTTCAGCTTCTATGCATTGGGATCCTTCCAGGATGGAACAAGAGACATAGCTAAATCTTCCAGTTTGCAATTGATTGCTGCATCAGAGATGTGACAGCGGTTTTTTTATGCCAGGATAAGGGACTTCATTGTGATCTTTTTGAATATAAAGAGGTAGTGGAGCACACAGTTTGCCAGAACAGTGGGCTTCCCCATAGCGCAGGGTGCCACACACTGCAAACATATGGCTTTGGGAGGGCCACATCTCGATGTTCAGGTGCATCGGAACCACAAAGATTATTGTTTACTCAATGCACATTTGGTGTGAGACAAGGCCCAGCACATGAAGTTGGTGAATTTACACTATCCTGGCGATAGCATGAAGTATTCATCCTGCACCAGTTTACTGTTGAAGCAATCTTCAACCACCACATCAAACCAGAAGAAGGTGGCTATCTGTTTTACATCTGACTGATCACTTTCCTCTTCAACACAACCACATATGGCCAGCAATCATATAATGAGAGCCATGCTGCCATGAAAAACATCATCAAGCAGGCAAATGGGGTGCTGAAGCAAATGTTCTGCTGCCTTGATTGCTCTGGAGTGGGTGTTCCAATTAATGGTGATCTGCTGCTTTCTCTACAAACTGGCAACGGTGGGGGCACAGTCCTTGTCACCATGGTTTTGGTGGCAACTTTAGGAGGAGGAGGAGCAGGAGCAGGATAAGGAGGAAAAAAAGGAGGAAGTAGAGGAGGAGGAGCAGAAAAAAGAGGAGGAAGGAGGGAGACAGCTGGTACTACTTTCTGGACGGGCTGTCCATGAACATGTAATTCAATCCCAATTCCCTGTTAATCAGCATATCCCTTTGACTGTTCACTATAGGCAGAGTTCTAACTACTCACCCAGCCCATGCTTGCAAAACTCAGAATATAATCTCTAGTGTTAGATGTGATTTTGCAATTGGACTGTGCTTGCTGGGCAATCCTGAATGGACTAAGAATTACACCAACAACCAATTTAAGACCATCGGTTGGGCTCACAATGTGACTCACTTACCCTTACTAGAAGCTGCATACGTGAGACCTGCAGGCAAATGAAAAATGTCAGGGCATTGCACCTTTTTTGAATTAAACAAAAGCCTGAGGAACAATTGTTCAATGGTGTGTTCTCCATGGCAATGCCTCAACCAATCAGAGTGGACTTACCAACCAATCAGTACCCTTTTCTCATGCAGTATAAATTGTTGCTCCCTTTGCAGTTTGAAGTTCTTTCCTGATGAGCACAAGATAAAAAGTTTTGACAACATGCACCTTTATTCAGTAATGTTCAAAATTGTATGTAGAGTTTCAAAAATTCAAGAAAATGACTCAGGCTGTGTTGCATTCATACAACAATTACTTGTTCTCCTTTATCTACCATATTAGTTACATGCTCAAAACACTAAGAAATTTGTCAAGCAGGATTTCCCTTTCGCTAAAACCACGTTGACTTGTTCTAATCATATAGTGCTTTTCTAAGGACAATAATAGATTCCAGCACTTTCCCGATGACTGACATCAGGCTATCTGGTCTTCGTTTCCTGTTTTAACTCTCCCTCCTTACTTGAATAGTGGTGTTACATTGCTAACTTCCAATCTGCTGTGATCATTCCAGGATCTAGGGAATTTTGGAAAATCATAGCTAGCGTATCAACTATTTCTGCAGTTATCCATTTTAGAACCCTAGGATGTAGGCCATCAGGTCCTAGGGATTAGTCAGTTTTTAGTCCTTTGGGTTTCTCCAGTAATTTTTCTCTGCTGATATTAGTTACCTTAATTTCCTCATTCTTATTAGCCCCTAGGTTACTCCTATTTCTAGTATCTTCTACTTGAAGACAGACACAAAATATTTGGTCAATGTCTCTGTCATTTTCTCATTCTGCATGATAATTTCTCCTGTCTCTCCTTCTAAGGGACCAAGGTTTACTTTAGATACTTTCTTCCTTTTTATATACTTGTAAAAGATATTAGTTTATTTTTATATTTGTAACTGATTTACTTTCATTTTTTTTCCTTTTCATCAACCTTTTAGTGGTCCTTTGCTGGTTACTAAAACATTCTCGATCCTCTGACTTAAAACTATTCTTTGAAACATTATAAGCCTCTTCCTTTAATCTAACACTATCCTTAATTCCTTAGTGAGCCACAGATGGATCTTTCTTGCTGAGTTTTTGTTTTGCAATAAATCATATTTTTGTTGAACATCTTGAATTGTTTCTTTAAATGTTTCTCACTGTTAATTTAGCACTATGAGTTTTAATCTATTTACCCACTCAACCTTAGACAGCTTCCCCTCATACCTATATAATTGGCTTTCTTTAAGATTCTTGTTTGTGATTGGAGTATATTGTTTTCAAATGTAATGTAGAAGTCAATTTTTTTATGATCACTGTTTCCCAGTGGATCTTTTACTATGACATTATTAATTAACCCTGTGTCATTGCACAACACTAGATATAAAATAGCTTTATTCCTAGATGGTTCCACAACATATTGCTCCAGGAAACTTCCATGAAAGCATTCTACAAACTCATCTTCCAGGCAACCTTTGCCAGTTTCATTGCTCCAGTCTATGTGAAGATTAAAGTCATAAGGATATCCTAACAATGGACTTAGAAAAGGATTGTATGATTAGAACTCAACCTGGTTTTATGTAGGGAAATCCTGTTTGACAACTTTATTAACGTTTTTTAAGGATGTAATTAGTAGGGTAGACAAAGGGGAACCAGTAGATGTAGCATACTTGGAATTCCCAAAGGCATTTGATATGGAGTCACACAAAGGTTAAGATAAGGACTCATGGGGTTGGGAGTGATATATTAGCATGAATACAGGATTGGTTGGTCAGGAAGCAGAAAGTAGGGATAAATGGGGCATTTTCAGGTTGGTAGGCTGTGGATATTGGAGTGCACAAGAATCAGTGCTGGGGCCTCAGCTAGTTACAGTCTATATTAACAACTTAGACAAAGAGACATAATGATCTACATAGGTTTGCTGACGATACAAAGCTAGGTGGAAATGTGAGTTGTGATGTGGACACAGAGAGGCTGCAAAGAGATATACAGGTTAAATAAGTGGGCAACAAGATGGCAGATGGATTATAATGTGGGAAGTGCGAGATTATTCACTTTGTCTAGAAAGAATAATTTTAGACAAAATTAATGGGACCCTTGCTCTTCCTGATTTATATTAGTGACCTAGATCTTGACGTACAGGGCACAATTTCAAAATTTGCAGATGATACAAAACTTAGAAGCAATGTGAACTGTGAGGATAGTGTAGAACTTCAAAGGGACATAGAAAGCTGTAGGAATGGGTGAATAAGTGGCAGATGAAGTTTAATGAGGGGAAATGTAAAATCATTCATTTTAGTATGAAGGACATGGAGAGACAATATAAAATAAAGAATACAATTCTGAAGGGAGTGCAGGAGCAGAGGGACTTGGGTGTATATGTGTACAAGTCATTGAAGGTGGCAGAACTGTTTGAGAGAGCAGTTAATAAAGCATACAATATCCTAGGTTTTATTAAAAGGGGCATAGAATACAAGAGGAAGGATGTTATATTGAACTTATATAACACTACTCCGGCCTCAGCTGGAATATTGCATCCCGTTCTTGGCACCGCACGTTAGGAAAGATGAGAAGGCATTGGAGAGGATGCAGAAAAGGCTCACTGGAATGGTTCCAGGGATGAGGAACTTCAGTTATGAAGATGGATTGGAGAATTTAGGACTGTTTTCCTTGAAGAGAAAGCTGGCAGCAGATGTGGTAGAGGTATTCAAAATCATGAGGGGTCTGGAAAGAGTACATAGGGAGAAACTGTCCCCACTCGTGAAAGGATCAAGAATGAGAGGGCACAGATTTAAAGCAATTGGCAACAGAAGCAACAGCAACATGAGGAAAGACTTTTTCAGACAGTGAGTGGTTAGGGTCTGGAATGCACTGCCTGAGGATATGATGGAAGCAGGTTCAACTGAGGCATTCATAAGAGAACTAGACTGTTATTTGAAAAATAAGAATGTGCAGGGTTCCGGGGAGAAGGTGGGGAATGGCACTAGGTGAATTGCTCTTTTAGACAGCTGGGCAGACATGATAGCTGAATAGCTTCCTTCTGTGCTGTAACAATTCTGTGATTCTGATTGTAAGATAGAGAAACATTTTTTTTAAGGCCTGAAACTTGTAAATGTTGATGTTCAGAGAGACTTGGGTGTGCTCATTCAAGGAACACAGAAAGCATGCAAGTACAGCAAGCAATTAGGAATTTATTGCATGAGGATTGAAGTATAGGAATAGAACAGAGTTTTGGTTAGACTACACTTAAGAACACTGTGCAATTTTTGACTCCATATCTAAGGAAGGATATACTTGCATTGGAGGCAGTACATCAAAGGTTCACTAGATTGGTCCCTGGGATGAGATGGTTGTCCTATGATGAGATGCTGAGTAAATTAGGCCTACATTCTCTGAAGTTTAAAAGAATGAGAGTTGATCCCATTGAAACATATAAGATTCTGAATGGACTTGACAAGGTCTCACAAAGAGGATGTTTCTAATGACTGGAGAATCTAAAACACGTGGGCACAGTCAAAGGATAAGGGAACGATCATTTAGGGATGAAATGAGAATTTTTTTCACTCAAAGGATGGTGAATCTCTGAAATTCTCTACCTGAGAGGGTTGTGGATATTCCATTGTTGAATATATTCAAGTCTGATACAGATAGATTTTTGGTCTCTCAGGAAATCAAGGGTATAAGGAGCTGGTGGGAAAGTGGAGACAAAGTCCAAGATAGCCACGATCATATTGAATGGCACAGCAGACTTGATGCCTGTATGGTCTAGTCCTGCTCCTATCTCTTGTGTTTTTGTGTTTTCTTGTAGAGTTTAATTATACATCAGTTTGAAAGACATAAGTTAAAGTTTAAAAACTAAAGCAAAATAAAGGATATTTCTTTAAAATAATTAGACATGAAGATGGTACAAAAAAGTTTATTAGGCAACACTTTTGTAAACATTTGAGGTAAATTAACATTTACATCAATTTGCTCTTACAGAATACATAAGGCACTTCTTTAAAGACAGTACTTAAAACAGTTTTGTTGCTTTTGCTCCAAATTATTAAATGTCCCTGACTGCCCACAAAGTACTTTACCACTGGGTGAGAGGTTATATTAGGTAAATAACAGAATGTTTTCATGGGCAACAAGTAGGCTTTAAAGCCTCTGAGCAAGTCTTCAGCTGTTAATGAAAAGCATGGTAGAAAGCAACAGATATTGAATTAAGGAATCTAATCGTTTTAATTCAAATTTAATGTACAAAATATTTTCTCACCTCATATAGTCTTTTGGTCTAGTAAACGTGTATTGATTAATTACCAAATATGCCTGGTTACTATAGCCCCAGTGCCATGTGATTATCTATTACAAGGTAAATTACTCTGTGGCTGAAGCTGTGCATTTCTCATACTCAGCAAAAACCAAGTGTAATACAGTAACAATCTAAATAGCTTTCATTTGTATACTGGAAATCAATTTAATTGAACAGCACTACTGTACTGCCTTTTCTGTGAAGAGCCCAAATTTTATATTAAGACATTTAATTTTGGGTTTGATGCATAGTGGTAGGGCCATTTTCTTAAAATTTGGTATCCAACGATGTAAACTTTGGTATCTGTGTTTTCTTTTCTTTGCTCAAATGTGCAATTTTCAATAATGTAAACTTTCAGGAACCATAACAAAGTTACAAAGATAGCACACATTGTACAAGAAAATAGGTGCAAATAAAGAACAACGCATTAAAAATATTACACCTACAAACTGATTCCTTGATTTGTTTAGTTACCAATAATGTTAAGGGTTTCAATAAATAAAGTTATGCCAAGCTAGAAAATTAAATCAATCCTTGGAAGACATTAAAGGAAGCCCAAGGAATGTGTAATTTTTGCTTGTATTTATTTGGCCAATTATCTAATAGATTCATCCAAGCATGAGCCAGTTGTTTAAAAAAATCATGTAATAAAATCATCTCATTGATCGGAGCAGATTTGTTTGTTTCGGTGCATTATCTTTTCAGTATAACTAAACACAGGGCTACAAATAAATCTGTTCTAAGAATTTTTTTGTGTTAGGGAACCTCAGAAAAGTAACTACACTTTGAGAACAGCTCTTGACAAACTGTGCAATTGAAGTAAATAAGCATTCCTCCTTTGAAAAAAAATAAAGTTTCTGATGGTAAAATGTGCTTCTAAAGGCCAATGTGACTTTGAAGCAGAGATGAAACCTAGAATACCTCTAATACTTACCATAGTCTCTGTACGTATTTAATTCCTAAAAAATTAATCTTTTCCTCAAATGCTCAAGTCCTGGAATGATGTTATATGGAGGGCCGGTGCAGCTTTGCTTTGCATAGTGATCCTTTGCAAGATTCTACCAAAACTGTCAAGAGGCGCTTTAACACCTTGTTTTCCTGATATTAGCCAAGACTCCAAATCTTGGAAAACACCACAAAACTAAGTGCCCAAAGCAACAAAATGCAATTCACTCTCCCTATATTCTCCCCCCAACAATGATTATGAGACTACAGCATCATGCCCTAACCCTGGAATATTAGTATTTTTCATCTCTGCATGTAAGGTTTGTAGCAATAGTTACAGAAGTATTGGTTGGTAGTTCCAAATTTAACGCAGTGTTGAAGAAGTAGGGTATGTAAAAATGCCACATTCTTGAAGAAACACCTGGGACCATTTCAATTTTATTGAAGGTGTGCTTACCATGTTTTGAAGGTAAACTTGACCCAAAAACCTCTTTTAAAAAAGTAAAAACATTACTCTTCTATAAACGGTTTTACTGCAAACCATGCTTTTATCTTACTTCTTGGTCTTTCTAACCCATCTTCTGCTCTAATGCAGTCATATCAAACATGATAGAGTCCTAAATTTGTCAGAATAGTATTGTATCTAATACACACAAACACGCCCTCACACACAAATAAACTGCAGTGCATACCCCTTTAATCTATGAGTGGTTTGAATTTGTTGCCCTGCTTTGATAATTTTAGAAGACATTTAAATTCATGTTCTTTCCATGTATCTCAGTCTATAAACATGTATTCATTCCTTCTATTTTCTTTTATCACTATAAGCAGTACAATTTAAAGTTTTACGACATTTGTTGGGGCACGTGGAACATTGGAGATGGATGAAAACCAAGAAGCTGAATATTGCAACCCTGTAGTAGGTCTAATTTGAGTATGTGTCATGTAATGAAGCATTCTGCAATTTGACGTTCAGTTTTAGAGACTTTACCTACTGTATTAGTTCAAAGAGAACAGGTTACAATCACAGAATGCATATTTCTAACTTGAATAAGACATTTAAGGAGTTGTGTTTCTCGAGCTTACTGTAGACATCTTACCTTGCATGGAATAGTGATTAACATATTAAAAAGTACAGTTCTTAAGTCAACATGTAATAGTGGGTTCGGTAAAATGAGCTCTTAGAGGTGCAATTAATGATCATGAATCAAAAAATATAACTACCTGAATCAGACTTCACTCGAACATGATGCGAAATCTAGGGCATTTTCATTTTGCCATTTTTTGACTGTCTACCCAATTAAGTTTTCTGTAGGTTTTCATTTACTAAAAATGATAAAATAGGAGCGTGTATGAATGTTAAGGCTAACAGGTGTGTAACTCCACTTTAACAAAATCATCTCTGTGAAAGCCACTAAGATTACAACTCCCAGAGCGCATTGCAATGACATGCTTCTCAGCATGTATGCTTCTCCCACCCACCCGACTTGATATTAAAACCTTGTACTGATTTAAGAGAGGATGAAGGGGAGGGGGAGGGAGTATATGAAGCGGCCGCTAAACCGCTAGATCGTCCGACCTAGCCCTGCCGCTGCTCGCTCTGCTGGCCCTGCTCAGGGGTCGCGTGTCTGTAGCGGGAGGCTCATGCATCTCTACCGTTGTGGTCAGGTGACCATTGCCGCGCACCGCCCCGCCCGCAGGCGCACTCTCCTGATTGGCCGGCGCCGGGAGCGCGTGCTCCTGCTTGCCGTTGCTAGCGCTGGGGCTGAGTTGGCGCGTCTGTTCGGCGGCCATGTTGGCCCAGTTCTGCTCGGTCGCCAGTTTGTTGTTGTACACCACATAGGGCGACCTGTCCTCGGGTAGTGGCGCCATTTTGAACTCAGTAGGCGGAGCCCCAGGGTAGGGGTGGGGACCCTCGGCTGTGTCTGGAAAATAGGGGTAACTGAAGGTGCTCGGGACAGTCCTTGTGACTGGCGTCAGGGGCTCCGGCTTCTGCTCGAGATCCGGGGGCTGTCGGTTGGTCACTCCCTGACGCAGCTTCTTCCAGCCGAGGTGATAAATTTCCATTAGGTTCAAGAAAAGGGACACGCAAGCCACCACAAGCATGAATAGGATAAATATAGTCTTCTCTGTTGGCCGTGATATGAAGCAGTCCACGGTGTTGGGACATGGCCATCTATCGCACCTATACAGAGGTCTAAGCTCAAAGCCATACAAGATATACTGACCTACAATAAATCCAATTTCAAACATCGCTTTGAAAATAATATTGAAAACGTAGGTGCGTAGCAGGGCCCCTTGAATTCGGATTTTACCATGGTCATCCCTAAAAGGAAGCTTCCCCTTTTTGCCGTTTTTAAGCAGCAGTTCTTTGTCTGCTTGATTCTGGGCTTTTCTAATTTCTTCTTCCCTCTCTTTTCTTTTATCTTCCATCCGCACAATGTGCAGTACGTGGCCCAGGTATATCAAGGTGGGCGTTGACACAAAGATGATCTGGAGGACCCAGAATCGGATGTGGGAGATGGGAAATGCCTTGTCATAGCAGACGTTCTCGCAACCAGGCTGCTGGGTATTGCAGGTGAAATCGGATTGTTCATCTCCCCAGACCTCCTCAGCCGCAGCCCCCAGCACTAGGATCCGGAAGATGAAGAGCACAGTCAACCAGACCTTGCCTACCACTGTCGAGTGTTCCTGTGCATTCTCCAAAAGCCTTCCCAGAAAACTCCAGTCACCCATTGTTTCAAGTCTCTACCCTGGAAAAGCAATCCATATAAACAAATAGCCATTAGATATTGGAGAGTGGAAAGCCCAAAACCTCAATGGAAATGGATATCTGGAGTAGTGGTTTTGAAAATACACCAGCGCGAGTTATCTAGTTTCCTCGTAAAGATTTGTATTCATTAAAAAGCAAACAGTGGGATATTGTTGATTTGGTCATGGATTGTATTATAAATGTGACGATCTAAGGTAGTCAATTCTACAAATAACATATTACACATATTTTGTCAATTAAATGGCGCTAATACGTCATTGGGATTCGCACATCCTTTACACGAGATTTTTTGGCACGTCATTTGCTCACCTATTAAAGAAAATGCATACTACTATTTTTAATATCTGAGAATATTAAGGATAGTTAATCTTGTCACAAGTATAAATATTAATAGTAGTGTAACTGCCTTAAAATTTGAAACAAAATTTGAAACCAAATCTTTGCATCTGCCCACCATTTGCAAATTACAAAGCTCAGTGCATGAGTCTGAAAAGAATGTCGTAATTCGGCGACCGCCCAAATACCGTGCGTATTATTAAATTGAAAATGTAGGAATTGCATATGCATATAACCAAAAACCAAAGCTGCATTATTTAAAAGTTCTGATCAAACAATGATTTTAAGACTTTCATGCGCTGAAGGATGGTTAAAAGTATTTGGAGCATATTTTTTTAAATCTTTGTAAAATACAAATCTTTTCATTGTTAGAGCGAGTAAAGAAAAAAACCTTGAACCAGTAAATTTGGCTAAAATGACAATTCACATTGCCTGCTCATGTACAGGTAGAAGTTGCTCTTCATTGTGTTTCCGTTGTCTAAACGATGAGTGGGGTTACACTGGCCTAAAAATCCTACCGGTAAATTGTATATATGCACCAAATCGATCGGTCACAGACTTTCGCTTAACAAAGGGCAGGGCAATAAACTACAAACACGTACCAAAGGAATGCTACTCGTGTTATGCAATACCTAAAGAAGGAATTCAATAACTTCAATGACAGGTTGAGGCTCCTGCAAAATGAATAGAACATTTGATTTCGGTTCTTTCATTTCTTCCGTCTTTTACTCTAAATTTAGTAATATCGTGAATAATCTACTTATTTATTTTAGATCTTTGCGCCTGCCCTGTAAATTACTATGTAGGACAACTAATGGAATAAGTTAAGGCACTTAATAACTTCAATGAAATATTAAGGCTTGTGCCTATTGCTGATTTTGACATTACTCGCCACGGTGATACTATCAGTTTCAAATTTTGATCTATATAGGTGCTTACAGAACGATTAACTTACTGTTATTGTGTATTAACTGATAAATCATGATCCTGGTTTACACCTGTACCCATTAGACGTAATTTTATTTTATTTGATAACTCTGTCGCAAAATAACAAACACGCCCGGTATGCTTCATTAATTTATTCCAGTTTGGCCCAGTTATCACTACATTTAATCTCACGTTGCATTTATTAAATTATAGATTCAAACACCGACACATTTCCTATAATTTCCAATTTAAACGTGTGTCGGCTTCCTTCAACACAATGAACATTTTTTTCACATCTTGTTAGAATGTGGTTATTTGAATGCATTAACACATACATTGCTTTAATTATCAATTTTATACCCGCTTAACCTCATTTTTGAAATCCTTTGCCTTTTGCTTTCTATATAACATTGTTACCCTCTGACTTATTATTTCCATTGCTTCATTTTTTTCGCATTTTAGAAATGTTATTCATTTAATTTCAGAAGCGTCCTTGACACTTCAGTATTGCAGATCTGGCTGAGTTAATGGATTTAATCACAGAGAACACTAGTATTTATCTAAAAGTGCAACGGATAACGGTTAATTAACTGTTGATGGGTTTAATAACATCAAAAAGACATAATTTCAAACACGTTTATTTGTCGAAGGTATGCATGTAAAATAGTTCTATATTTTACGTGTCACATTAAGTGTCAAATGGCGTTACAAGTGTAACATTACCAGACTGAATTCGACCAGCACCACATATTAAATTCAAATAGACAAAATGTGCACTGGTGATTCAGTTTGAAAGAATATTAAATTATGTATTATGAAAAATGCCACACAGAAATGCAATCAGGTGTCAATATAAACGGTTAGATAAGGACCATATAAACGATTATACCAAGTAAATACCATACTTTGCTAATAATCAAAATTCAGAAGCATCACATTTTGGTTGTGTCTTTCAGATCATATAAAATCTATCAGTGTATTTCCAAACTTTTAGGAAACTCATTTAAGCTAGTCCTTTGAGATTTCTAGTGTTTTTGCAATTAATAGATAGCTTTTAAATCAACATTGAATTTACACTGGATTTTGAGCTTTTTAAATTCCTTCCAAAAAGTTCGCCAACTATGCTTTGATATCAAGGTATACGCAGAAAATTAGCTGATTTAAAAAAAAACTGGACTTTTTAAAAAATCATTGACAACCCTGAACTTCGATCTTAATTTTAATTTTAACTAAATGAGTACTTGACTATCTAATACCATTAGGTTAGATTAAAATATCCGTACTCAAGTTGTATTATAGTAAACAAAAACAGAAATTATATAGTTTATTCGGGTTAAAGCTAACCACTAGTTAGTCGAGAAGTCTAAATCTTTGTATTGCATGTACCTCATAGACGCCAATTTAGAAAAAAGAATCTTAATGCTATTTGTCTTAATGGAAATGTGAAGTTTAAAATCATGGCAATTCAGCCGACTGAGATGTTGCCTTCTATAGATGCTTGCATCAACAGAAAACAAATTGCTGAATAAGGAAAAAATAGCTTAATCAGCTTTGCGTGGCATCAACGGGTGCCCAGTACAAAAGAATATCGATTTTACTCATGTTTAATTATTTCACCCATTTCTTATGTTTTTGCTTCAGTCTCATTACACTCCACATTTGGTGGACAAGGCCAACACATCATGCAATTTGGTATGAACAATAAAAACAAATACTTAAATAAATATTAGTCATAACACCATTATCTAAATGTAATATTAATTACATTTTACTTATATAGAAAAATCTGATCATAATTTTAATTCCTGGCAAATTCAAAAGGATAGGAAATTTAAGAAACCACTGCTAAAAACAAGATGATTGATTAGACTTCCAAAACTGTAGTTTGTTGTATATTGTCTCCGTTTCCAAACCTATGGTAGGTATCAAGGATTGTAGAATAGGATTGTACTTCTAGAAAAGGAAACCAAATGTAATGAGGATGAATAACTTTCCAGTGACTATGTGAATGTTGTTGAGGTTTAGTTTGATTCTATGTTATGTTTGATCGTGCCTTCCTCTGTAAATGCTGCAAGAAAACTACTACTGGTATTTTTCCAGATAATGCAGTAAAAACATCTTATATTTGCTATATCAAGGATGTTAGTTCCCAGATGCGCCGTTTTAAAACATTTTATTTTCCTAAAGTATATTTGAAGTTGATTCGAAATTAATGGAATAAAAATAACATGAAACCTTGCGCAGAACTCAATTTTGCCTCAAAGTGTTGCAGCTCATACCAACCTTAATCTGAACTTTAGGTTTTGAGTTTCAGAATAAAACACACCATGTGGTATCATCGGGAAAATGCCAGATCTCTATAGTCAGCGAAGCAGCAAACAGCCGTTTTCACACAACGATACAGTTCTTTAGCACTGTTTTACACTCAAACGTGTATCAACTCTTCAAATGTAACTTATCAAACTAGACACCCAGGAAGACCCTTTTATTATGTAAGAAACTGTAAGGGGATCTTCCTCACCCCACCCCGCCCAACTACAGCCCCCGCAAAAAAAACATCTGGTGTGAAAAGACTCCCATTTCATCAAAATGTTTGATGATACAGAATTGTATCAAACCTCAAACTGGAGATGACAAAACCAGCTAGCTAGTAAACATATCCGGCTGTCATAGATGCCATATTTTGAGTGCGCTGGGGACATGAAGCAGACTTGTCTAAGTAACCCTCCCCCTCCTCTGCACCGCTGCCAGCTTACCCAACACTTCTGACCGCTGTCAGCCAGCCTATTCAAGCACAGTCACTTTCTTCACACATCGATTTCCAAGCCAGTCTTGCGAGGGGGAAAAAAGTGATTCAAAAGTTCTTTAAACCTGCAGATTGGACCGCGCGAAGTTCCTGCTCACCCCCAGCCATCGCCGCTGTCACATTGTGTGAGAATGCATGGCTGAACCTCGCTTGTCACCAGACGGAGGGCAACGCCACGCCCCTACCACTAGCAAAACTCATCACTTTGGAAGAAGATAGAGTTATAACCGCTGTAGGCTTCCCCCTCTGTTTAAAATAACAATCAAACTAAAAAGCTATTGCATTTCGTTGTAAATATCCCTGCATTTTTGCGTTTACATAACCGTTTTAGGGGAATGAGGTGATCCCGAGTATCTGCAATTCTGAACTCGGTCGTCTATTTACTAAACTTTCATGCCAGCCTAATCCGGTTCATAGTTATATGCTTTAAAGTTAAAAATATTACATTATTAGTCGAAAGAACAGTTGTCTTTTTGAATTGCATTTAATTATGCCGTTTTCATTTTTTGTAGCCATTCTAAATTTTATTAAACAACTATGGATACATTCTTCCTAAATGTATACACTGCCAATGAAAAAAATACAAAAGGCTCGTCTTAATTATAGGCATTTAATATAATTCAAGTAAAACCTTAAGCCGTTATTAAGTCTGTCATTTGTTACAAGTATCTCAGACTAAGATTAAATGTCAGCCTTGTTGATATAATAATTTACTCAAAACTAGCAAAATATGTACAATCAGAAAGATGCTTACCAATGTCAAAACTTTCTGATGTTAAACACATTGTAGCAGCTGTTCTAAAATTACTTCTCAACATTGCCATATAATGTGTAGTCCTATTTATGGGTTGGCTATATTATACTTCTCATAATTCCCTGAATATCAGCATTAGAAATATATACAGACCAGAAAATTTGCTTATTTTCTTTAGACATAGTTCTTATATCAAATCAAGCCTCACGAATTACACCTCCAAGCAAGATGTATTTCTTTTGATGGATCATTGCTGTGAAAAGCTGTCAGAATTGTACTTTCTGCATTATCTTGTGTATTGTAAAATCTAAGGGATACAATGTACTTTTGCCATTTGGACGCAGCAAATATCAGTACTGGAGATAACAAACTGGGTGCTGGTTCAACATAAAAGCATTTAAGTTCTCAACTCTCAACTGACCTCTCTAATTCATTTCAAGTCCAATTAAAATTTTGAGAGTCATTTTTAAACAAATAAGTAAATCTGTATTTGTATAGTATTAGTTAAAACCAAGCTAAGATAGACCAAAGAGCATACCTTTAAACACTTACACTCTTAAAGGAACCTTAATATCCCATTATGTATTTTAACATCCATGTTATTTTAATTATCAGTCAGCATCTTGCACCATTTTATACCTTACAAATTAGTGTTAGCTAATCCTATGGCAATCACACAGTTCCATCAAGTACTCACCATTATAGTGGCATCAACATGCATACTCCAATACGTGAACAAAACAATGTAAAGAATTAGAACTTAAAATCAGTTTCCATGTTAGTTCAGTGGCTGGATCCATTACTTAGTGTGGTACTGAACTACACAAATCAAAGATTTCAGCTTTGATCCCTGCTCTGTGCTGAGTAAACTGATCTTAACTGGTATGGTGGTAGGAGGCTGCAATTGGATCTGATACTACTTCACTAGGGAGGTCAGAAACTGAGTCAGAGATCCTACTCTTGTTCATTATACAGTAACTCCACTGTGATATCCCTTTGTTGAAATAACCAGCAAAGATTGACTATTCTGGCTTAATGATTAGGAACATTTGGGTAGAGTATCAGAACAATGTTATTTTGAAGTATCTTGTTGTGAAACTAATGATTTGTTCAGTTCTCTTTCTCAGCTTGCACCTGCATTCTTCATCTCATTCAGCTTAAGACAACCACAAATTTTATTTTTGTGCTATTTTTAATGTAGAAAAAAATAAGGTACGATTGCCAATGATGGGGTAGGACTTTAAAATTAGAGGAACAGAATGTGCAGGTTAGAGAATTTGTAGGGCTATTAAAGTTGATTTTATTCTTTCATAAGATGTGAACTTCACTGAGAAAGTCAGCATCTATACCCCATTCCTAATTGTCCTTGAGAAGGCGGTGGTGGGCTGCCTCTTGAACCGCCGCAGTCCATGTGGCATAGGTACTCCCACAGTGCTGTCAGGAAGGGAGTTTCAGGGCTTTCACCCAGTGACAGCGAAGGGACCATGATAAAGTTCCAAGTCAAGATGCTGTGTGGGTTGGAGGAGAATTTGCAGGTGATGGTGTTCCCAATGCATCTGCTGCCCTTGCCCTTCTAGGTAGGAGAGGTCATGGGTTTGGAAGTTGCTGTCAAAGGTTTGGCTGGTCACTGCAGTATATCTTATAGATGGTACACACTGCTGCCACCTAGTGGTAGAAGAAGTGACTGATTAAGGCGGTGGATTGGGTGCCAATCAAATGGGCTACTTTGCCGAAGAAGGTAATGAGTTTCTTAAATGTTGGAGCTGCACTCATCCAGGCAATGGAGAGTTTTCTATCACACTCCTGACTTTTGCCTTGTGGTTTAAGGAGGCAGGAGATGAGTTATTTGCTGCAGAATTCCCAGTCTCTGACCTGCTCTTGTAGCCACATTAGTTATACAGCCGGTCCAGTTCAGTTTCTGGTCAACGGTAAGCCCCTGGACATTAATAGTGGGGGAGTCAGTGATGGTAATGCCATTGAATGTGAAAAGGGAACGATTAATTCTCTTTGTTGAAGATGTTCATTGTCTGGCACCTGTGTGGTGCAAATGATACTTGCCATTTATCAGCCCAAGTTTGAAAGTTGCCCAGGTCTTGTTGCATATGGGCATGGAATACTCCAGCATCTGAAGAATTGCAAACGTACTGGACACTGTGCAATCATCAGTGAACATCCCCACTTCTGGCATTATTATGGTGGTTTTGGCGGGGGGGTTGGGGGGGTGGGGGGATGGGAGGGGGTGGTGGGAATGTCATTGATGAAGTAGTTGAAGATGGTTGGCCCTAGCACACTACCCTGAGGAACTCCTGCAGTGATCTCCTGGGGCTGAGATGATTGGCTGCAGCAAGTATCACCATCTTCCTTTGTACTAGGTATGACTCCAACCAGTGGAGAGTTTTTCCCCGGATTCCCACTGACTTCAATTTTGCTACGGCTCCTTGATGCCACACTTGGCCAAGTGCAGCCTTGATGTCAAGGGTAGTCACTCTACTTCACCTCTGGAATTCAGCTCCTTTGTCCATGTTTTTAACCAAGGCTGTAATGAAGTAGGGAGCCGAGTGCCCCAGTAGAACTCAAACTAAGCATCATTGAGCAGATAGTTGCTGTGTAAATGCTGTATGATAGCACTGTCAATGACATCTTCCATCACTTGCTGATGAATAGACAGATGGGGTGCTAATTGCTGGATTGAATTTGTCCTGCTTTTTGTGAACAGGACATACCCAGGCAATTTTCCACATGGTTGGGTAGATAAAGTGTTGTAGCTGTACTGGAACAGCTTGGCTGGGGCGCGGCTTGTTCCAGAACATAAATCTTCGGCACTACAGACGGGATGTTGCCAGGGCCCATAGCCTTTGTTGTATCTAGTTAGAGATAGGAAGGGGCAAAAGGGACCTTTAAACAAACAGGGTAGCTTCAAATTGGAGTATTAGTGTCCTGCAGAAAATGCAGATAAGTGAAATCAGGTGGACTGGCAAGTGAACGGACTTCTTTTGTCCAAGACAACAGCTGGGAAGTTGGACAGAATTGATGGTATGGGTACATAGGTTTTAATGGAAATTTTATGCTTAGTTAGCTGAATTTATGACTCACCCAAGGCTGGATGTCAGACACACTGTCTGGAGACACAGAGTAGTGAAGGGATTGAGAAAGGCAGAGCTATAAATCATTGAAATGCATCTGGGAGCTGACCTCATAAATATGAGTGATGTTACCAAGGGACAACATGCAACTGAAGGGGAAGGGATGAGGATAGTTCCTTAGTAACTACAGCTGATGGTGGTGAGGTAAGGAGAAAAGCCATTGGTAAAGATGGTCTGGTCAGGATAGGTAGAAACAGAAGCAGTAAAGGGCAATTCCATGGAGATGGACAAAGAACAGATATTAGAGGATAATTACATGATTAACTCAATCAAAGGTTTCATAGAGTTCAAGAAGGATAAGAAAGGAGAACTTAGCATGTTTACACTCAGACAATGTTGGTCATGACATTAGTTTTGAGTGCTTTGGTAACAAGAGATATGAACATAAAATTAGGAGGAGTAGGCCATTCAGCCCCTCAATCTTCCTCCGCTATTCAATAAGATCATGGCTGATCTGATTGTAACCTCAACTCCACATTTCCACCTACCCTGATTACCTTTCACCCCCTTGCTTATCAAGAATTTATCTACCTCTGCCTTAAAAGTATTCAAAGACCACCACCTTTTGAGGAAGAGAGTTCCAAAGTTTCTCAACCCTCAGAGAAAAAAAATCCTCACCTGTCTTAAATGGGCAGCTCCTTATTTTTAAACAGTGACCCCTAGTCCTAGATTCTCCCTCAAGAGGAAACATCGTCTCCACATCCACCCTGTCAAGTCTCTCAGGATTTTATATGTTGCAATCAAGTCGCCTCTTACCCTTCTAAACTTCAGCGGATACAAGCCTAGCCTGTCCAACCTTTCCTCATAAGACAACCTGCCCATCCCAGGTATTAGTCTAGTAAACCTACTCTAAACTGCTTACAACTCATTTACATCCTTCCTTAAATAAAGAGACCAATATTGTACACGGTATTCCAGATGTGGTCTCACCAGTGCCCTATAAACAGAAGCATAACCTCTCTACTTTTGTGTTCAATTCCCCTCACAATAAACAATAACAATCTATTAGCTTTACTAATCACTTGCTGTACCTGCATACAAACCTTTTGCAATTCATGCACTAGGACACCCAGATCCCCCTCAGCCTTCATCTCAGAGCTCTGCAATCAAATGTGCAGAAATCCTGATGGAAGGGATTTAAACAGGGCCAAAGGGGTGAACTGGGATCTGAGAGGCAATAACACATGCAAAGACCTTTGCAGGGATAAAGTTAGAGATAAGGTGGTAATTCAGGGGGTCTGGAGTGTGTTTTTACAAATATGAATATGTGGATAATTATAGTGGCCTTGAAAGATGCCTGCGAGCATGGAATCAGCTACTCAGTGTGTGTAAGTGCATGAGAGAGCACTTAGAAATAATGCTTATGGAACTGTTGAAGAGGCTTTGGTTGGATTTTAATGTCAGTGGTGTGGGTCCTGGCAGCAGACCCATAAGTGGGCAGTATTGCCATTTAGGGCAGAAGCAGCTGGCCAAACATGATCATGGAGCAGTCGGCCAAATAAGAAGGTGGAGGCACAGGAGTGCCTAATCAAGTGCCAGGAGTTGGCAGGAAGGCGATGGGAGCACAGGTCTGGGAGTATTTTTAAATAGCAGCCAGACTTGTCTACAGTGCCTCAAAGTTTTCCACATCATCATGCCAGCAGCTGCAAGCACCCACCTTCGAGCACAGACCAGCAGCCTTCATCTCCAAAGCATAGATGCATAATTTCCCAGATCAACAGCCTTCATCTCTGTAGCTCTTACTCCATAGAACAGACCAAGCGGCTGTTACCAGTGAAATGCCACAGAGCAGGCAAAGGGTAACTACTGGGTTCAGCCTCCCTGCTGGTTCTTCTCCAGGATATCCGGGGACAGCAGGAGGTGCTGTTCCCAGCAGATGGCAAGAAGAGATTTCTCCGCTTGACCAAGAAAGACTGGACAGACATAGCAGTGTACTTGGGTCCTGTGTCAGAAGCGGGTCAATGACTTCCTTCATATCGCCAGGGTGAATGATGAGCATGCTGTGGCTGTCCAGTGGGTAGCACATGATGGGTCTCAATGTGGGAGGTGTCAGCTTAGGCAAGTGAACATTTTGTATGACCCAGCAGCAACTCCATATAAGGAATGACTGCATTTGGGTGCCAGGCAGCTGCCTTGTCATTAATGTTCAAGTCCCATGAGATCAGATGGTAGCCCCCAGCATGTGCCTGAGGGACACCAGCCAAGTAGGGTGGCAGATGATCATGTTGTGGAGACTCACTCTGCCCATTTGCTTGCAGGAGAAAAGAGCCCACAATACCAGGGAAATGGCTACAATGGCTGGACATACGAACCCTGGCACACGCTGAGGAAGAGGCTCTTGGCCTAGCTGGAGAACCGGGTGGCCAGACCATAGCTGCTGGTGAGATCAGAGAGTCGTGCGATGATAATGAGGAGGCCTCAAGCTGGGTTTACACCTCCGGGCAGAAAGGAAGCAAATGTCAGGCATGTGAGGAGGGAACAGAAGGCCCTAATTATTTGTATTCTCAGCATTCTGGAAGAATAGGTTGCTGACTTGACCCTGCAGTCTCAGCTGTGTCAGCACATGGTTTCCCTCATGGAGAGGCAGATCTAGCAGACCACTCAGTAGCTGCCAGTTATACCCCTGGACCTGCACGCCATCACCCTGACCATGAACTCTATGCAGCAATGACCAGGTGAGAGGGAACCCAAGGCTTCTAGAATTCCCTCCGGGTGCCCCCACACCCACCCCCAATCTCTGGTAGAAAGAGAGGTGCTACTGTGCCGAGAGATAGAATTAGTGGCAGCTTGCCCCATCTTGGGAATCCTCTCAAGGTGTTCTAAGGATGGACAGCACTCCTCAGCCCCTCTGCCTCTAGTGGAATCGGCCACAAGGGAGGCAGTTACACCAGTGCAGGAGCCCCTTAACTATGGGCACCCACCAACACTTGGCACCCAGAGGATGGCCGTCAGAGTCTTCTCAGGCACTGGGATATTGCGATTAGCAGCCTGTCTCCATCTCAGCTGTTGTTGCCAAGGCCACACCTTGTTGGAGCACTTGAGGAGACATTTGAAATAGCACCCAGATGCACTAGGGTGGCATGGGTACTTAAACTTTAAATGTTACTAATTGGGCTTTGTGTATCATTAAATTGCATTATTTTTTTCCTGCATTCTCTATTCTGTGACTGATGATTTCTGAACAACAACGTGCTCCAAGATGCAGAGGGATCTGGTGTCCGAATGCACAAACCACAAAAGATTAGTATGCCAGGTTCCACAAGTAATTAGCAAAGCTAATAGAATGTTATCATTTGTGAGGGGAATTAAATACAAGAGTAGGAGGTTATGCTTCAGTTATACAGGGCTTTGGTGAGGCCATGTCTTGAGTACTGTGTACAGTATTGGTCTCCTTATTTAAAGAAAGATGTAAATGCATTGTAAGTAGTTTAGAGAAGATTTTTTAACTAACACCTAGAATGGGTGGCTTGTCTTATGAGGAAAGGCTGGATAGGCTCAACTTTTATTCTTCTGAACTGCAGCTGATACGAGGTAACTTGATTGAAACATGTAAGATCCTGAGGGGACCAACGGGTTGGATGTGAAGAGGATGTTTTCTCGTGTCACTGTTTTAGGACAGATGAGTCCTTCTCGTCCTCTGTGACCACCACCACCACTTTGGAACTCTCTTCCTCAAAATATGTTTAAGGGAGGGGTAGATAGGGGTGAAAGTTTATGGGGCGGGTGGGGGGTGGGAAAAGTAGGCAGGGATGTGGAGTTAAGGTTAAAATTAAATCAACCATGATCTTATTAAATGGCAGAACAGGCTCGAGGGGCTGAGTGGCCTGCTCCAAATTCGTGTGTTCATATGAACTCCTGGACACACATTTGCCCGCTTGTAGGGAAGATGATGGAGTGTGGCATCTGGAGTGAGTGAGTGAGTGACATCAACGGACAATGGCAAGTACCAGTGAGCTGCCATATAGGGGCAATTTTTGTTATACGGCAGGTAGGTCAAGGGCCTCAAGCCTTTTGAAAGTGGTCATGAATTAAGTTGTCATGAACCTCCCTAACAAGTGCCACAAAGGCTCTTGTGTCTGGTGCAGGTGGCTGATATTGATGTCCTGCCTCCTCTGACCCACCTCCTCCTCTTCCTAGTCAGAAAAGAAGTGAGTTTCCTCCAAGTTCTCTGGATGGAAGACTTCACCCCTTTACCACCTGAGGGCTCCTCACTGGCATCAGAGAGAGGGTACTCCCTGTCAAAGAATCCATCCATGGAGGCATGCGAGGGGCTCAAACAACAGCTTGGTGTTATGGAGCACATATGCTTCATGAGTGCTTCCTGGAAGGCAGGCCCACATATGCAGGTTGCACTTTCAGTGGTCATATTCCAGTTGGACATTTCAGTAGAAGCCCTTCCTGTTGATGAAGGCTGCAGGCTGGTCCAAGGCCACAACAGTGCAATGGATTATACCCTGCAATGGCCCCAAAGCCAATACACCACATGTACAGCACACGTACTGCTCAGTGTTGTAGAGTATAAACTCACCAACGGTCTTAAACAGAGCAATGGTCGCCTCCTTAATGTAGCAGTATGCAGCTGCCTGGGATATCCAACATATAATAGAATGTTATCATTTGTGAGGGGAATTAAATACAAGAGTAGGAGGTTATGCTTCAGTTATACAGGGCTTTGGTGATGCCATGTCTTGAGTACTGTGTACAGTATTGGTCTCCTTATTTAAAGAAAGATGTAAATGCATTGTAAGTAGTTTAAAGAAGATTTAACTAACACCTAGAACGGGCGGCTTGTCTTATGAGGCTCCTGGATGGGGCTAAAGGTGTAGAAATTCAGCACTGCAGTTTTCAAGTGTCACCAGCACTGGATGCCCACCAAGTCCCATTGATCACAAGTCATCCGGTAGCATCAGAGGTCAGTGATGGACTCCCTTCATAGGCATAATTTTCTCTGGTACTCCATATCTAGAGATACTGCTTGTGCCTCCTAAACAGTGTGACCCATCTTCAGATTTGCTCCCCTTAACATTCTCTCTGGTGTCCTTCTGTGGCCTATCCAGCCATAGGTTGGACCTCTTGCTGCTGCTGTGCCACCATTGGTGCTTGGTCCACCCTTCCACTACTTGGAGGTCTAGGAGGACTAAATGGATGAGTCCCATATCTTGCTCACTCCCACTTTATTGGTTGTTGCCCTTGGAGGGAAAGGCACTACAGTTACCCCACTGAGTTGCTCCTCACCTTAAGTTTGCTGGTCCTCTTTCAGCAAAAAGTTTCTAGTCTAATGGAAGACAGCTCCGCAACAGATGAACTTCCCCTCAGAAGCAGAGGGCCTCGCCTGGATACTGTCACCTTTGAATGGTCAGGGAATCGGACAGCCCATGATCCCCATGCACCACACAACTAATTTGGAAGGCAACATTTAATTCCAGTCAGATGCATACAAATATTTCAATTGCCTTCTTACAGCTTCCATGGTGTATCACTGCCTCCTAAAAATTCAGCCCAGAGTTCCAGTGTTAGGCCTCCAAAATTAGGCTATTCTGCATGATACTACAAGACCCCACCCTGCTCCCCATCAGGGTAGAATTTAATGCAGCCCAACTAGAGATAGGTACAGATACCATTTATGAAAATACATATCCTGTACTCAATCATCCTATTACTTGCAATCTTAACCAGAGCAGTCTCAAAGCTGTTAAAATGTATCCTGCACCCATAGTGTTTGTTAATCAAGTATGATTAACCCTCTATGCTATTGCACTAGATATGTAATGATTTCTATTTTTAATCTTAAAGACTTTGCAAGCAAGTTTCCTAGAGTTTACCTCAAATATATTGGGTATTTATGGTTGTGCTTTGAAAGTTAGTGCACAAATGATGGATCTGCTTTAAATATTCTCAGTTTCAGCTTCATTAGTCTTTGATGCACATGGATTTTACATGCATTAAGTGTTTACCTTTACTGCCCAATATCTAACCATATCATGCATTGATTTAAAGCATTATAACAATGCCAAAAGCAAAATACTGCAGATACTGGAAATTTGAAACAAAAAAAATGCTGGAAATACTCAGCATGTCAGGCAGAATTTGTGGAGATATAGAAAGAGAATTAAACACTTCAAATCATTGAACTTTCAAATCAGAATTAGCAAAGTTAAAGAGGAAATGGATTTTAAGCAAGCATAAAAAGGCAAGTGAAGAGATTGTGGCAGGGGTTAAAAATGATTGGTCATCTTCCTAGTGTTTAACTGGTGCAAGTTCTTGGCTTGTCCAATACCATTCCCTATTGCTATAGCATCAGCCGTCTGTTCCCTTTAACCATTCTTTCCCCATTTCCCTGTCCATATCCAGTATTCTCTGCTTTTATTGTAGCAATGAAACCACTGCTATGAACTGGATACTGCAATCTTGCATGTTACTTCTCATGCACTTTATTCTCTAAAAGGCAGATTGTGCACCATACCAAGTCAAAAATTACTTTCATGGTACACTATCCATTCTTGGTTTCTCCAGTTCTTTTGACAGCCAACCACAGCAATCTTCCCCAAAGCCATACTAACTGCTCTTATTTGGTCCCATTTATGAAAATCTGAGTCTCTCCCTCATATCTATAGGCTGGCCCTGGCAACTATTAAAAGCCCAGGGGCAGCTTCTACATATATGCAAACTCTCTCCCCACCACTCCAACACTTCTGTTTTATCAGAGTTTGTCCAACATCCAATCCTACATTAAAATTTCTCAGTTAAACATTGAGAAAAAAAATAGCCTAGTCTCTGGCACAAATCTGTTTCCTGATCACAGACTCCGTTCTCCTCTCCAATCATTGCCTCAGATTGAACAAGGGCATTTTCAACCTTGGAATCTTATTGAATGCTGTTTGAACTTAAGTCTTCCACTGGATGCAGTCTACTTACACATCATTGCATAGGATCAGGAAAATCACTGACCCATTAAATATTCCATATCCATGGACCTGGTGCTTAAGTTTGACTATTTCTTTAAAATTTCTGCAAATTTATACCAGGTAGTAAGAGAGAAAAAAAAGTGTTGCAATCAACCAAAAAGGCATTAGAATCAGATTACTCCAGGATTGTTTAACTGGAAATACTCCACAGCCGTCTGGCAGCATCTATGGAGAGAGAAACAGTTAATATTTCAGCTGTTACCCGTTTCTCTCTGAAAAAGCTGCTGGACCAGCTGGGTATTCGCAGCACTCAGTTTTTATTTCAGATTTCTAGCATTCACAGTGCTTTGCCGTCATGAAAAAGTCAAGTGTCAATGACATAAGTAATTCCATCTGTAATGAATTTGTACATGCCCAAAATTGGGTATGGGAAGAAGAGCATCAAGCCTTTCACATGCAGAGCAAGATTACAGTTACCTACCAGACATATTTTGGATCCATTTATAGTCACTTTTGCATTAATAGACAAAGCCTTATAGAAATGGCTGCCAGACATGTAACTAGATCTGAAAAGTAGGTAGTTTGCAGAGCCTCACCTTTAATGAGGGCACTGAGGTATATATTCACTCAATTACTGTTGCCAAGCAGATGGTATCCTGTGCAATCAGGCACTAGATATGCAATTGCAAATTTTGAAACCATGGCAATTGTAAAGCCAAGCTAGGGTCATGCTGGTGTCCATCTTTCAATTTCTCCCCCCCAAAAAATAAGCTCATACACCATATCTCATTGATAGCATTTTGAGCACTACCTCTAATTGCTTCTGCAGCTTCAGCCCGTCACCGATGCCACAATTGTCAAGTCAAAAATGTTCATGTTTATATATAAAATTAACCTAAGGGCAAAAGAAAGCAGATACTAGCAACCATATTCCATTAAAAGTTGACTACCTGGAAGTTTTAAATCTACACTTAAATATCGACCCTCAGCATTGCGTCTTTCAGCTGAGATTAAACCAAGACCCCATGGCACTGAGGGTTTTCTCTGGTGTCCTGAGCAATATTTTATTTAACATTAAAGGTTCAGGTCTTGTGTTTATTGGTATCACGCTGTGTGCAAATTGACTGGCTGACAGGTTATGTTTTGCCATGTTAATGACTATACTTCAAAAGTGCATCATTCCCTATAAAGTACTTCAGATGGGTGCTGACTTTGAAAAATTCATTGTACAAGATATTTATTTACATGGTTTTGTTTAGTGGAGTCCCACAATAAAGCAAAAGTTGTCAGCATAAACTATTATCTGACTGACTGTCATATCAGAAGATCAGTTGAATGTAGAAATTACTTTTGAAAAACCCTTCCCAAAATTCTTTGCAGCTCTTGCCAAACTTTGTTTTAACCATACATGAGCAACAGGTTGTTGCTAATTCCTCAATAACCTATCCATCTTTTAGTTAAAATAAAAGCTTCACATCTTGCAATATTAGGTTGATTAAAATTTAGTTTTTCTAGAACCTGCTCACCCATCTAAATTTGAACTATTACTGTCAGATCACGAATCCTAAACATCAAAATCAAATAGCGCAAGATTCCTATCTCCATTAGGTGTTGGTTCACATGTTATAACACCAGCAAAAATGGAGGATCTAAAATGAAAGTGGTATGTACTGAGAGAACTTTTAGAAATATGCTAAAAGTAAAAATACTACAATATTCCCACCTTTTACCAAAAAGTAATGCACCTCCTTGTTCTTGTGCAATAAAATATTAATAATCCATATTAGTGAAGCTTTCCCCTCTGCCCAGAGTTTTAACTGCAGGCCCATCCATGTCAGTCTACAACAGGCTGACCAATACAACAAATGAAATGTTACCAGCATTTAGTTGGGATCCAGCACCCACAATGTGCAGCCTTAGGTGATTGGGCTAATAGCAGCAGTCACCAATTGACCAAACATGGACCAAAACGGTATACCAGAAAAAGAGTAGCTTGTCAAGTTTGTGCCTACATGTTTCCTGGAGAGTTATACAGCCATTTCAGTTGAGCAGGCTGAAAAGCAATGCAAATAAAATTTTAAATACCAGGAAATAAACATCAAGAAGTCATTTCTGCTAACCTGCGATATTAGTATTGCCAAGTCCCCCAACAATAGTACCATTGACAATAGGGTTAATTAGACCAACCATACACTCAGTACTTAGCCTTGATCTATAACTTGCCACTCAACCTTAAAACCACTCCACACCTCTGCTGAGTCTTATGTCATAGATACCCTGGCTATGGCTCCAGCAACATCCAAGAAAGCAGTTTGATCAACCCCAAGAAACTGCAGCAAATTCCATTTAATTCATACAATATTTGCCAATACCCTTCTAGGAGAAGGCAACAACTTCAGGGAAGCTATTCCCCAAAAACTCTTAGCATCCTGATTTGGTTATGCATTGTTCCTTCATCACTTGCTTAAATGACTCTTGGGATCTGCAATCATTTGCAGATAGAGAGGCTGCCAGGAATAGAGATTGTCTAGGCTAGGATTGTTTTTTTTTTTAGAAAAAGGGTTGGGGGAAGGCTTATTGGTGTATAAACTCCAGGGGTCTTGGTGTAAAAAGGAAGGGCTTGTTAGTAGAGAAAAAAAATCACCAGTTGGAAGTATTAGAGGGAGTCAAGTAATTTCCCATCTTAAGGATGGTGAAAATCAGAAATTTATTGCTTGTAAGGGTGTAGAGGCAAAAAGCCCCTTAACTGCATATGCACCATCCACATCCCTGGGTGGGGGTTACTATTAACCAGAAACTGAACCAGACCAATCATCCAAATAGTGTGGCTACAAGACCAGGTCAAGAGGCTGGAATTCTGCAGAGTAACTCATCACCTCACTTTCCACCATCTAGTGATGTCAGGAGTGATGGAAAATTCTCCACTTGCCTGGATGAGTGGAGCTCCAACACTTGAAGCTTGACACCATCTAGGCAAAAGAAGCCTGCTTGATTGGCACCTCATCCACCATTCACTCCAATAGTGGCAGCAGTACTTTCTATAAAGATGCATTGCAGCAACCCAAGTTTCTTTGGCAGCACCTTCCAAACCTATTACCTCTACCGACTAGAAGTGTAGCAGATGGGAACACCACCTGCAAGTTCCCCTCCAAGCCCCACACATCCTGACTTAACTGTCTAGCTGTTCTTTTATCATTTAGATAAAAATTCTGAAACTTGCTAACACTAAATGTACCAGATCATAGACTGCAGTGGTTCAAGGGCCACCTTGAGGGCAATTAGGGATGGGCAACAAATACTGGCCTAGCTAGTGATACCCACATCAAGAGGGAAATGCTATAACCTACTGGGCTACAGATCAAGAACTGGAAGGTAAGATTATACTTGCTAGATTCTTTGCCAGATTGTTGGCCAAAAAACAGCCTCCTTCTGCGATTTGGGCCACAAGTCAATGCAGGATTAAAAAATCTTTCCTCTGGTAGGAAGTTTAGAGGATCTCATTTTAACAAATTAGATCTAATCTTAAAAAGGTAGATATCAAAAGCAGTTTAAGTTCCATCTCCCACCCTTACCCCTCCACCCAAAAAGTTGAGACCAGGTCAACTGAAAAGGGTTACATGATCAAGATTATGGCTGATCTGCCTTGTTTTGCCATTGGTGAAACATGCTCAAGGGACTAAACGGTCTGTTTTGTTGTTTGACTAGCATCTTCTCCGGGCAATAAAATGTAACTTAATTCAGAGATCAATATACTTGTAGACAAGTGTTATCATATAGACTAATTGGAAGTATCTAGAACAGCATTCTACTTTCTGGGAATAAATAATGTCAATGTAAATAGAATTTGAGCAGTCCACAGAACACGTTATACCTTTAAGAAATATGGCTAACTAGTGTTGATTAGATTATGTATTCCTACCCATCAAGTGTGGAATTTAGCAACAAGTGCAAATGCGTATCCTATGGGGTATCACTACAATTTAATCAAATAGAAAGCAGTTTAAAAATGGTATTCAAACTTGAATACCCTACAATGAGTCAGGGAGATCATTGCTCTTGCCTTGGTCATGTTGTATTCAATCTTGAAACGAATACAACCTAGAATGACAATAGTGTAGTGAGGGGTTGTAAACCACAAAGCGAGTGTTCTCTTCGCGCCTCTGAAAGACGACCAGACCATTTAGCTTATCCGTACAAGTTGCGTGCTTTGGGAAGTAATCAAAAAAGATTAATTTCCCCCTTCGGCAGCTAGAGATAATGGTCAAGTTGGTGACAACGTGCAATAAATGTAGAACAATTTTATTGTTTTATAATTAAAAAACAGAAAAATTACGAATTCGTAGGAACGCGCGCCACCCGGTGGCCACGCGTCAAGATCCTCCATTGCAGCAGTGACACCGAGTAGCGCGTTTGATGTGATGTTTTGATACAATTCACGATCCAATGATAAGCGACAATTAAATTATTAGCACGTGGTTTTAGAAGTGGATTGGGTTTGGTTAATCCGCTGGCAGTGATGATATACATGCGATACGAGGAGAGAAAAATCCAATAGGACAGCTGCTGCCAGTTTCACGGTCCACCACTGATCGTGTATTTAATACCTCGAACATCGCTTGTGAATACAACATTGGTAAATGTGGTCAAATTAGTGCAAGTTGTGCGCTTGGAGTAACTGCCTGGTATTTAAAAACGTCCAAGTACTAGAAACATATAGAAGGGGCAATATTAAACTTGAAAGTGGTTCATTTCATTTACCCAAGTTATCGTCACAATTTTCACATTACATTCATGTTTGGATCATCCGACACGGGTCACGGTGTTAACACTGACCATGACGAGCTTATTCAGCGCATTCACGAGGTTTTCAGCTCCAAGGCCACTTTCTCGTGTTTGGCATCGATGGACAAAAGCTCATTCATTTCGTTCTGTTGGTTCTCCGCGCTCCTGGAGGGGTGGTTGGGGTGATGCCTCCGACACGATTGCCTTACGCAAGCCTTCACCAACAGATAAAACAATTCGGCCACGTTTAACAGCGCGCAGACCCCAGAAACTACGGTCATGAAAATGATGAACACCGTCTTCTCAGTGGGTCTGGAAATAAAACAGTCCACGATATTGGGGCAGGGGGAGGCGCTACACTTCACCAGTCGGGCCATCTGAAAGCCGTCGTACAGGAAGTACAGCATGTAGGTGAAAACGATTTCAAAGATGATTCGGAAGATGATGCTGATGACATAGGTCCACCAAAAAGCACCGACGATCCGCATTTTCTGTTTCCTCAAGGCATCGATTTCCTCCCTCTTCAATAAGCCCCGCCGTTTTTCCAAGCATTTCTTCTCTTCGTGCTGTTTGTATGCAACATGTAGGGAGACCAAGAGGGCAGGGGTAGAGATGAAGATGACCTGGAGGCACCATAGCCTGATGTGAGACATTGGGAAGAACTGGTCGTAGCACACGTTCTTGCAGCCAGGCTGCAGCGTGTTACAGATAAAGTCCGACTGCTCATCGCCCCAAACACTCTCCGCCGCCACCACAAGGATCATGATTCGGAAAACGAAGATTACGGAGAGCCAGATTTTCCCGATGCTGGTAGAGTGCCTGTTGACACCTCCCAGGATAAGGTGCAGTTGTCCCCAGTTCATCTTCCGGTTTCAGTCAGATCTGAAAAGTTAAAGTAAAACCAAATCATTTTGGAGTTAAATAGAATTTGAAGAGCTGTACGAGCAACAATGATACTGCCGCAAGGATTTAGGCCAATAACTTGAGCTCGACCTGTCCCTTAAACCCATTCACTAACGATGAAGATCTCAATTCTTCTTTTCCCCGCCCCATGATTAAAATGCAGAAAAAACGAACAAGGAATGCATAGGTTATTGTTGGCAGCCTTAAAACGTTCACAGAATCCCATTCTCAACTTTTATAAAGTGAGCGAATCGATATAGTTATCCACGGACCTCCTTTTGCATTCACTAAGCTTGCATAATTTCTGCTTTAAAATTCAGCCGTTCGTATATATGGTTCTAGGTTGATGGAAGCGAGACTTGTTCCTCAGCAAAATATATTCAAGCAGTGGTTAATGACCCGGTTGAACAACCGCACGAAGTAGAGCCCAGATCACGAGAGATGCTCAGCTCATTTGGCCAAACATTGACATGCTTCGCGTTAATCAATTAAGATTGTTAAATATTGGAAACATGTTGCACAGGTAGCACATACATACAATCCATTTAGGTCAAAGTCTGCGGGTTTCTAAGTTTAGACAGACCTATTGTTCAGAGGAACAAATATCAACTATTTGCATAACCCTAAACTCCCAGGTTTGTCAAGACCCAATAGAAACCCAAATCTTCAACCTCTTCCAGCCAGAAAAGTGCCAGATTTCTTTAAAAGGCACTAGTATAGCAAAAGCTTAGAATATTCACGAGTTTAGAAAACAATTGAACTTCTTGTTCTCCGCTTAGAGTTAACCCTTCTAACCATTAACAAGTGAATAGATCAATCTTCCGCAGTTAATACAAAACTGATTAGGTTTCACGCTGTTACATTCAGCACGCCTTATCAAGTGCATGCTTGCAAGTATAAACTCTAAAGCAGTAAAAGTTTGCAAGTGGGTGTTCAGTGTTGAGAAAATCTTGTTATTTATCCGATTTGGAAATCTCATTTTCGAGAAGTTGAATAAGACCGAAATAGAAAAGGAACTAGTGCTAAACACTATCCTCCCGAATTGTGAAATCAGTATTTTCTTATTGCCTCCATACAAGAATTCTCGTCGATTTTAGGTAACAAATATCCGATTGAAATTGGAATTCAATAGCTCAGATGTGGATAAAATTTCTAAAATCGTATTTGTTATATCAACCACTATGTTAAAACTTCAAAAATCAAAGTGATTCTTGGCAGACAGGCACTCGGCTACTTAAAAGCTATGTAAAAAAAAAGTACCATTCTTCTGAAGTCCAAGTCGCCACAAATACGTAAGAATTTTGTGCACCTGCTCTTACTCACTTCAAGCGAAGTTCCTAAAGATTCGCACTAGTTCACTAGCGAAAGATAAGCGTCCTATTTCCGAATCCTTGGAGTAAAACTCTTAAATGGTTCCGATGACCGCTTGTACGCTGTATTGCTTCCTCCCCTCCGCTGCTGCCACTACCTAACCCTTTTTATAGCGACTCACCTGAATGACGCAGTGTTGAAAATACAAGGACGTTACAGAGCGGGTTCACTTACTCGCACACATTGCAAGGAATTTGCTGATGAAGGAAATTGGAGGTTGCTCCAAGTGAAAAAGAAAAAACAGAAGCAAAAATACCTGGAAAAACTCAGCAGGTTTGGCAGCATCGGCGGAGAAGAGCACAGTTGACGTTTCGAGTCCTCATGAGCCTTCAAGTGAAAAACTATCCGATTAGGCCTATTTTGATGGACCAAAGAAACATAACGTTAATATGATAAATGCATGTGTGGGACTCCATGTAGCTAATCAAATAGGTTAAAATAAACATGACTAATTAGAGCATCAGAAATAACAATACAATTATAATGTTAGTATTTAAAATACACCCAATACCCAGCCAGTGCCTAACAGTTGCAGAACGTCTCATACATATCAATGAACACTGACCTCCTCTTCCAAAGCCACAGAAATGCAATGAACAATGCTCTAGAAATGAGGCAGCCACTCGTCATCCTACTCCTGGAGCTATAAATTACTGTTTTGGCAAGGCCCACGACTTAGCCTTCAACTCATCCACCAGATGACCAAAGGTCATGGGAGCAGGAGTAGGACATTCAGCTCCTCAAACCCATTCTGCCAGTTGACAAGATCATGACTGATGACTATCCTAACTCTATTTAATTGCCTGGATTCGATATCCCTAATACCCTTGGCTAAGAAAAACCTATAAACTTCAGATTTAAACTTATTAATTTTTTTTATTCATTCACGGGATATGGGCTTCGCTGGCCAGGCCAGCATTTATTGCCCACCCCCAGTTACCCTCGAGAAGGTGGTGATGAGCTGCCTTCTTGAACCGCGCAGTTCATGTGGTGTAGTACACCCACAGTGTTGTTAGGAAGGGAGATCCAGGATTTTGACCCAGCAACAGTGAAGGAACAGCAATATATTTCCAAGTCAGGATGGTGAGTTACTTGGAGGGGAATTTCCAGCTGATGGTATTCCCACCTATCTGCTGCCCTTGTCCTCCTAGGTGGTAGTGGTCGTGGGGTTGGAAGGTGCTGTCGAAGGAGCCTTGGTGAATTCCTGCAGTGCATCTTGTAGATGGTACACACTGCTGCTACTGTGTGATGGTGGTGGAGGGAGTGAATGTTGTGGACATGGTGCCAATTAAGCAAGCTGCTTTGTCCTGGATGGTATCTAGTTTCTTCAGTGTTGTAGGAGCTGCAGTCATCCAGGCAAGTGGAGAGTATTCCATCAAACTCCTGACTTGTGCCTTGTAGATGGTAGACAAACTTTGGGGAGTCAGGAGGTGAATTACTCATCGCACGATTCCTAGACTCTGACCTGCTCTTGTAGCCACAGTGTTTATATGGCTAGTCCAGTTCAGTTTCTGGTCAATGGTAACCCCCAGGATGTTGATAGTGGGGGATTCAGTGATGGGTAATGCCATTGAACATCAAGGGGTTGGATTCTCTCATGTTGGAGATGGTCATTGTCTGACACTTGTGTGGTGCGAATGTTACTTGCCACTTGTCAGCCCAAGCCTGGATATTGTCCAGGTCTTGCTGCATTTGGACATGGGCTGCTTCAGTATCTGAGGAATCGCAAATTGTGCTTAACATTGTGCAATCATCAGCAAATATCCCCACTTCTGACCTTATGATGGAAGGAAGGTCACTGATGAAGCAGCTGAAGATGGCTGGACCGAGGACACTACCCTGAGGAACCTCTGCAGTGAAGTCCTTGAGCTGAGATGACTGACCTTCAACAACCACAACCATCTTCCTTTGTGCTAGGTATAACTCCAACCAGTATCGAGTTTTCCTCCTGATTCCAATTGACTCCAGTTTTGCTAAGGCTCCTTGATGCCACATTCGGTCAAATGCTGACTTGATGTCAAAGGCAGTCACTCTCACCTCACCGCGGGAGTTCACCTCTTTTATCCATGTTTGAACCAAGGCTGTAATGAGGTCAGTAGCTGAATGACCCTGGCAGAACCCAAACTGGGCATCAGTGAGCAGGTTATTGCTAAGCAAGTGCCGCATGATAGCACTGTTGATAACCCCTTCCATTAATTTACTGATGATCAAGAGGAGACTGATGGGGTGGTAATTGGCTGGGTTGGATTTGTCCTGTTTTTTGTGTACAGGACATACTGGTGCAATTTTCCACATAGCCGGATAGATGCCAGTTTTGTAGCTGTAGTGGAACAGCTTGGCTAGGGGTGTGGCAAATTCTGGAGCACAAGTCTTCAGTACTATTGCCGGAATGTTGTCAGGGCCCATAGCCTTTGCAGTATCCAGTGCCTTCAGCCTTTCTTGATTTCACGTGGAGTGAATCGAATTGGCTGAAAACTGGCATCTATGATGCTGGGGACCTCCGGAGGAGGCCGAGATGAATCTTCTACTCAGCACTTCTGGCTGAATGTTGTTGCGAATGCTTCAGCCTTTTCTTTTGCACTGCTGTGCTGGGCTCCTCCATCATTGAGGATGGGGATATTTGTGGAGCCTCCTCCTCCAGTGAGTTGTTTAATTGTCCACCACCATTCATGACTGGATGTGGCAGGGCTGCAGAGCATAGATCTGATCCGTTGGTTGTGGGATCTCTTAGCTCTGTCTATCACTTGCTGCTTATGCTGTTTGGTACGCGAGTAGTCCTGTGTTATAGCTTCACCAGGTTGACATCTCATTTTTAGGTATGCCTGGTGCTACTCCTGGCATGCCTCCTGCACTCTTCAATGAACCAGGGTTGATCCCTTGGCTTGATGGTAATGTTAGAGTGGGGGATATGCCGGGCCATGAGATTACAGATTGTGTTAGAGTGCAATTCTGTTGCTGTTGATGGCTTATAGCGCCTCATTGATGCCCAGTCTTGAGTTGCTACATCTGTTCGAAATCTGTCCCATTTAGCACGTGGTAGTGCCACACAACACAATGGAGGGTATCCTCAATGTGAAGGCGGGACGTCGTCTCCACAATGATTGTGCCGTGGTCACTCCTACCGATACTGTCATGGACAGATGCATCTGTGGCAGGCAGGTTGTTGAGGATGAGGTCAAGTATATTTTTCCCTGTTGTTGATTCCCTCACCACCTTCCGTAGACCCAGTCTAGCAGCTTTGTCCTTTAGGATTTGGCCCGCTCGGTCAGTAGTGATGCTACTGAGCCACTCTTGGTGATGGAAATAGAAGTCCCCCACACAGAGTACATTCTGTGCCTTTGCCACCCTCAGCGCTTCCTCCAAGTAATGTTCAACATGGAGGAGCACTGATTCATCAGCCAAGAGAGGGTGGTACGTGGTAATCAGCAGGAGGTTTCCTTGTTCATGTTTGACCTGATGCCTTGAGACTTTGTGGGGACCAGTGGCAATGTTGAGGACTCCCAGGGCAAGTCCCTCCTGACTGTACACGACTGTGCCGCCACCTCTGCTGGGTCTGTCCTGCCGGTGTGACAGGACATACCCATGGATGGTGATGGTGGAGTCTGGGACATTATCTGTAAGGTAAGTAAGATGTGATTCCATAAGGATGACAATATCAGACTGTTGCTTGACTAGTCTGTAAGACAGCTGTCTCAATTTTGGCACTATCCCATATGTTAGTAAGGAGGACTTTGCAGGGTCAACAGGGCTGCGATTGCTGTTGGTGCCTAGGTCGATTCCTTTTTTGAGTCTTTGTAGCGATTTGATATAACTGAGTGGCTTGCTAGGCCATTTCATAGTCAACCACATTGCTGTGGGTGTGGAGTCAAATGTAGGCCAGACCAGAGATCAGACCAGGTAAGGATGACAGATTTCCTTCCCTAAAGGACATTAGTGCACCAGATGGGGTTTTACAAAAATCAGCAATGGTTCCATGGTCATCATTAGACTTTTAATTCCAGACTTTTATTGAATTCATCTGCCATGGCGGGATTCAAACCCAGAGCAATACCCTGGATCTCTAGATTACTAGTCCAGTGACAATACCACTATGCCATCACCTCCCCCTAGGGCCTATTGTTTTTTTGCCAGAGGAGTTCCACATTTCTACCACCCCTTGGATGATGAAATATTTCGTACATTCTCTCCAAAAAGGTCTGGCTCTGATTTTAAGATTTTGTTTCCTTGTCCTAGTCTCTCCTGCCAGCAGCAAAGTTTCCTCTACCTTAGCAATTCTTTTCAAAATCCTAAAACTTCAATCAAATCACCCATTTACTTTCTATTTCCAGTGAATAAAAGCCCATTTTACATAATCTTCCCTCATGATTTAACCCTTGGATCACTGGTGACATTCTGCTGCATCTACACTGCACTCAGTCTAAAGCCAATGTTTCCATGGTGGCAGCCATACTGTACACAGTGTGACAGATGTGGTCTAACCATGTCTTTGCATAGAAGTAGCAAAAACTTGCTGTCCTTTGTAATTTATATTCTAGCTCTCTAGTTATAAAGGCTAACATTTCATTCACCTTTTTGTTTATATTTTGTATCTGACCTCTACATCTTAATGATGTGGACCTGGACCCCCAAACTTCTTTCTTCTTTGGATTACCACAGTTCCTAGCCTTTCACAGTTAAAAAAAAAATCTACCTTTTTATGATGCAAATCAGATGATTTCAGACTTACTTGCCTTGAAATCCATCTGCTTAATCAACTACAGGATATAGTGGGGAGATGTCGCTGGACTAGCAATCCAGTAGGCCCAGGCATAATGCTATGGGGACATGGGTTCAACAGCTGGTGGAATTTGAATTTAGTTAATAAATTTGGAATATGAAGCTAGTCTCAGTAATAGAGACTATGAAAATATCATTGATTGTTGTAAAAACCCATCTGGTTCACTAATACCCTTTAGGGAAGGAAATGTGTCATCCTTACCTAGTATGGCCTATGTAAAACTCCAGACCCACAGCAATGTGGTTGACTCTTAACTGCCTTCTGAAATGGCCTAGCAAGCTACTCAGTTCAAGGGCAGTTAGGGATGGGGCAACAAATGCTAGCCTTGCCAGTGATGCCCATGTCCATGAAATAATAAAGAAAAAATAAGTGACATGACATTTCCTGAGACAATCATAGTTTAAAAAAGCCAGTGTGGTTCAAAATATTAAATGCAGTTGAAAATCAGGGCCAGGACTTAGCTGTGTGAAATCAGGAAAAGCTGATGAAACTCCATTTCAAATCTATCCTTTTCTGGTGCAATGGTTTTGAAATAAAGTTTTAGCTTTGTTTGAAATCAGATTTGCTGCTCACAGAAATCGTATTTGGATATTACATTCCTAATCTTTGGCACCCGCTTGAAACATTTTCATTTCCTTAAACTTTAGGAGAAAAGATGCAAGATAAAGGAGTAGCTTTTTATAGATTCTTCCCTTATTAGTCAATCAGTGGATGCCAAATCTCAGAGTCTGATTTGACTGATGGTTCACAATCTGAGCATTGTCTAATGGCTCCTCAAGGCAGCATTAGTGGAGCAATCCTTCTCAGTTCCTGCATCAATGACCTTTCCTCCATCATAAGGTCAGGAATAGGACTATTCATTGACATAAAAGCAAATTACTTTGGATGCTGGAAATCTGAAACAAAGGGCAGGATTTTCCCGTTGGCAAGTGGGGGGTGGGGCCCGCTCGCCGACTCACAAATTTATGCGCGGTGATGTCAGGTGGAACTCCTGATGTCACCGCATCCCATTTAAATTTTCAGGGAGGTGGGGGGGCGCAGCAAAATCAGCTGCATGCCCGCCGACCATCAATGGCCAATTGAGGCCATTGACAGAGTCATTGAAGTAATTAATGGACCTGCTCATCCAACCTTAAGGTTGGTGGGCAGGCCAGGAGCCCTGGCAGGCTTCAGAAAAAGCTTGAAACCTCATCCATGGGTGGGGTAGGGGGAGGGAACAGTGGTGGGAAAAAAGATTGAAAATAAGATAAAACAATGAATAAAAATGAATTTAAATAAAAATAGAAATAAAAATAAGTGGATAAAAAATTAAAAATAAAAATTAAGAAATGAGAATGAATATTGAAAAAAGGGGATACAAAGCGGGTGAGGATGGAGGATAGAGTTCATGGTCTGAAGTTGTTGAACTCAATATTAAGTCCGGAAGGCTGAAAAGTGCCAAATCGGAAGCTGAGATGCTGTTCCTCCCAGTTTGCATTGGCTTCACTGGAACATTGCAACAGGCCAAGGACGGACATGTGGATATGAGAGCAGGATGGGGTGTTGAAATGGCAAGTTTGCTGAGGGTCACTCAGATCCTGACCTCATTACAACCTTGGTTCAAACATGCACTTGACATCAAGGCCGCATTTGACTGAGTGTGGCATCAAGGAACCCTAGTAAAACTGGAGTCAATGGGAATCGGGGGAAAACTCAACACTGGTTGGAGTCATACCTAGAACAAAGGGAGATGGTTGTGGTTGTGGGAGGTCAGTCATCTCAGCTCCAGGATATCACTGCAGGGGTTCCTCAGGGTAGTATCCTCAGCCCAACCATCTTCAGCTGCTTCATCAATGACCTTCCTTCCATCATGAAGTCAGAAGCAGGGATGTTCGCTGATGATTGCACAATGTTCAACGCCATTCAGGACTCCTCAGATACTGAAGCAATCCATGTCCAATGTAGCAACACCTGGACAATATCTAAGCTTGGGCTGACAAGTGGCAAGTAACATTCATGCCACACAAGTACCAGGCAATGACCATCTTCAACAGGAGAGAATCTAACCATCATCCCTTGACATTCAATGGCTTTACCATCACTGAATCCCCCACTATCAACATTCTGGGGGTTACCATTGACCAGAAACTGAAATAGATTAGCCATATAAATATTATGGCTACAACAGCAGGTCAGAGACTAGAAATCCTGCGATGAGTAGCTCACCTCCTAACTCCCCAAAGCCTGCTTACCATCTACAAGGCACAAGTCAGGGGTTTGATGGAATACTCTCTGCTTGCCTGGATGAGTGCAGCTCTCACAACACTCAAGAAGCTAGGCACCATCCAGGACAAAGCAGCACACTTGATTGGCACCACATCCACAAACATTCACTCCCTTCACCACTGACACACAGTGTGTTATGCAGCAGTAGTGCGTACCATCTACAAGATGCACTGCAGGAATTCACCAAGGCTCCTTCGACAGCACCTTCCAAACACACGACCGCTACCATCTAGAAGGACAAGGGCAGCAGATACATGGGTACACCACCACCTGGATGTTCTCCTCTGAGCCACACACCATCCTGACTTGGAAATATATTGTCATTCATTCACTGTTGCTGGATCAAAATCTTGAAATTGCCCACTAACAGCACTGTGGGTGTACCTACCCCATACGGACCGCAGCGGTTCAAGAAGGCAGTTCACCATTACCTTCTCAAGGGCAACTAGGGAGGGGCAATAAATGCTGGCTCAGCCAGTGAAGCCCACATCCGTTAAATGAACAAAATAAAAATTCAAAGCCTGCCTACAAGCTCCAAGCTTCAAATCGGGCATATGATGGAATACTCAGAGCTTACCTTGGTAGGTGCAGCATCAACAATACCTTAGTACCACCCAGGTCCGCAAGTCTTCTTAATCAGCACCAAAATCCACACACTCCATTAGCAGAAACCTGTGGCATCAGTAGCACTGCAACACCTCAACACACTTACTTTGAAAAGATCTCCCTCCATCATGGCCTCCACCATTGAGGATGGCAAAACGGTGATGTCATGCATAGACTATCAACTTCAAATTTTTTATTAAGTCACAAAATCTTTGCTTGGACATTTATCACTGTTCCATTATTGTTGTTGTGTCAAAATCCTGTTTTTCTCCATGTACCATCATCATAGGAACTCCATCAACACTCAGGCTTGCAGGGATTTAAGAAAAAGGTCAATCACTCCCTTTTCAGGAAGAGTAGGGGTGGGAAATAAATGTAATCTTGCCATCATTGCCCATAGCCCAAGAAAAAACTTTTTAAGAATCTGGTGGAACAGTAATAGATAAATAGTAGAAAATTATCTGGATCAAAATGCATTACTATATGGAATGTAGCAATGAATTAAATGGTGTTTACTTCATCCATCTCAACCTTAAACTGTTCCCTTTTTTGCTTGGAAAGTTGAAATACACTGATGCTATAATTGCAGTAAAACAAATCATTAGACTGCTTTTGTGCAAATGTATAAAATAAAAAGAATCATACAAAATGGTAACAGCACAGGGAGACCATTCAGCCCATCATATTTGTGCTAGCTATCTGCAAGAGCAACTCAGCTAATCCAACTCCACCACCATTTCCCTGCCACCTGCAAAATATTTCTCTTCAGAAGCTTATTCAATTTCCTTTTGAAAGCGACAATTGAATTTTCCTTCATTACACTCAGTCAGTGCACTCCAGACCCTAACCACTCTCTGCTTAAAAAGGTTTTCCCTCATGTCACCGTTGGTTCTTTTACTGTACACCTTAAAACAGTGTCCTCTGGTTCTTGAATTTTCCACCAATGGGAACAGTTTCTCCCAATCTATTCTGCCTAGACCCCACATGAACTTGAACACCTCTATCAAATCCCCTCTCAACCTTCTGTTCTCTAAGGAGAACTGCCTCAGCTTCTCCAATCTCTTCATGTAACTGAAGATCCTCATCTCTGGGACCATTCTCATAAATATTTTTTGCACCCTCTGAAACACTTTCACATCTTTCCTAAAGTGCAGTGCCCAGAATTAGATGTAATACTCCAACTGAGGCTGAACCATTGTTTTATGAAGGTTCATCATTACAAGAATGATCCATCTATATATCTTAAGGGCCATCAGTGTCACTGTGAAGTTGTTGGAATTATTCCCTTTGGATTGATAAATACAAAGTCCAATGAAAGACAGTAATAACATTGTGTTCATTCCCAAACAAAGATTATTCCATTTGTCCCTTCTTTACACAATAAACTTACATATAAAAAGGCAATTTTAGTCAGTTTTTACTTTTACTAAAATTACTTCCAGATTTATATGCTTATAAGTATTCACAAATGTAACAAAACAGAAAATGCTGGAAAAGCTCATCAGGTCTAACAGCATCTGTGGAGAGAAAAACAGAGTTAGCGCTCCAAGACTGTATGATTCTTCTTCAGAGCTCAGAGTTGACTCTTCAGAGTCAGTCTGAAGAAGAATCATACAGACTCGAAACGTTAACTCTTTTTTTCTCTCCACACATGCTGTTAGACCAGCTGAGCTTTTCCAGCATTTTCTGTTTTTGTTTCAGATTTCTAACATCCACAGTATTTTGCTTTCACAAATGTAACATTTTGTCATGTCTCAGAAGTGTCTCAAAATACTTCATGCATAACAAATTACTTGATGTAGGTAAGTATAAATTATACACCAGCTCTAGTGGATATATCTAACCAACAGGTGGCACTTTTATAATGTCTTCAGATCAGAAAGCATTTGATACCTCACAAAATATTTTTGTGCCAAGATTCATGATTATTTTAAAACAGAAACAGAATTACCTGGAAGAACTCAGCAGGTCTGGCAGCATCGGCAGAGAAGAAAAGAGTTGACGTTTCGAGTCCTCATGACCCTTCGACAGAACTTGAGTTCGAGTCCAAGAAAGAGTTGAAATATAAGCTGGTTTAAGGTGTGTGTGTGGGGGGCGGAGAGATAGAGAGACAGAGAGGTGGAGGGGGGGGGTGTGGTTGTAGGGACAAACAAGCAGTGATAGAAGCAGATCATCAAAAGATGTCAACGACAATAGTACAATAGAACACATAGGTGTTAAAGTTAAAGTTGGTGATATTATCTAAACGAATGTGCTAATTAAGAATGGATGATAGGGCACTCAAGGTATAGCTCTAGTGGGGGGTTTTTTTAAATTTTTTTTTATATATAATGGAAATAGGTGGGAAAAGGAAAATCTTTATAATTTATTGGAAAAAAAAAGGAAGGGGGAAACAGAAAGGGGGTGGGGATGGGGGAGGGAGCTCACGACCTAAAGTTGTTGAATTCAGTGTTCAGTCCGGAAGGCTGTAAAGTCCCTAGTCGGAAGATGAGGTGTTGTTCCTCCAGTTGGGCTTCACTGGAACAATGCAGCAAGCCAAGGACAGACATGTGGGCAAGAGAGCAGGGTGGAGTGTTAAAATGGCAAGCGACAGGGAGGTTTGGGTCATTCTTGCGGACAGACCGATTATTTTTTCATGATTATTTTGCTCTTGTGAAGGATACAATTCTGTCATATTGTGGACCATAACCACCATATTCTCATCTTTCATTACATCTCGTAAAGAAAAGTGAAATCTGAGAAGATACTTTAAGTATGTAAGAATTTTTGAAAATCTCGAACAACTTCTTTTTGGGATAACATTATCAATTTGGCAATTGTACCTAAACTTTAATGAATCTAAATGATAGATTAGTTTACACTTTTTCTATGAATTCAAGATCAAGGAATAGAACTTTAATTGTCACATGTTCTTTAAAGCTATTGAATGTAATTAGTCTCCTGTTTGGTTGTGATTCAGATGTATCTGAAACTAAGTTGTACATACACATGGTTTTGTATGACAGTGCCAGGTTTTAGATCAGAACTTATCAAGTGCTGCATGGCAAGAAATCTGAAACCAATATTTTTATTCATTAACAACAATAAAATGGCTTCTGCAATATTTAGCTATCATTGTGTGATTGCTGCAATTATTTAATTTTGAATGAAAAATCAATAGAATAAAAGTTAATTCAATAAAATAACTTAAGCACTTGCACTCAGATTCTCCTCCAGATAATTCACAAATAAAAACAAAATTCTGGAAGCATTCAATAGATCAAGCAGTATTTGTACAGAAAGAGACAGTTAATGGACAGAATCATCCCAGAATTGCACTAAGTGCAGTAGCAGGCATGAAAAACGACATTTTAACTGTCGGCCTTAGTAGGCCTTTGACAGTTTGGTGGGGGCGCAGCCAACGTGGTTGTGCGCCTGCCGAACTGACAATCTAAATGATGCGCAGTGACGTCGTGACATACGCCCGACATCACCACATGTCATTTTACGCATCGGTGAACGGGCCCCGCCCCCACTTGCCAACCAGAAAATTCTTCCCATAAGTATTTGATCATACCTACACACACCTAACCCTATTACCTTAAATACAATTCTTAACCAGGTATCTATTAATTCTTTTTGAAGGAGTTCACCAACAAAATTTTAGTCATTTTTTATGGCTGTCTTTCACATATCCATTACTTGTCAGACAAAATATTTTATGTTCTATTCTTGTTTAAGTTTCGGTCTTGTGCTGCATCCTCTCATTCTGGATGAGGGTGTCATGTGGCTCAGTAAGACAGAACCAATTTATTTTCATTTTATCTCCTTTTGATAAAAGTTCCATCTCCATGATCTCCTTGTTATCTGGAGTTGTGTGATGATCTGGTCAACAGACTTTTCTGTAGCCAGTGTCAGTAGATGTTCCTATTACCCAGCAGAAGGTGAACTTCATGGGTATAATAAGTCTCATTGTTGAAATCTTGTCAACCTATTCTCAATGATTAATTTACCCTGTAACCTATAGCTATGGGGTTGATGAAATCTGTTACGATCTCTGTGGAGAATCAAACGCTTTTAAAAATAAATTCAAACTTCCAGTTAATAACTGAAAGGGATGACACAAGATTTCATGTTTTAAGACTTTTACTGTAACAAAAGACTGAATGCACTTTTGATTAAACACTATCTTTGTAGGCAACTTATACATTAAACCACAAAACAGAACAATCCCCTCCTTCTTTTAGCATAACTGAAAACACATTCACATATACATTTTATACTGTCCTTAAGTAGACATTCAATTTTCCCAGAACCAGTCCAAACTGATAGCTCCTAAGGGTTTACTATTAATCCTTTCCTTTCTCAGCCTGGGAACTTTTAATCTCAGAACTGCCTTTCACAATAAGGTGACTGCCACCACACCCCTCCCCACACTGCACCCGCCCCCCCCCCCCCACCCCCCCACCCCCCCCCCCCCCCCCCACCCCACCAACCCACACCCCACCCCCATCCTTAACTAGAGATTCTTCCTCTAATGTAAGCTTCATGAATTTGGTCCTTTGAATCCAAGGGTCAGCTCCCATCCACATTTCTGTAGGTGAACTACAGCATCTTGCTGCCTATAGCTGCTCCCCCTCTACCAGACCCTGGCAGACTAATTTTTTTCTGTAAGTTTCCGGGATATCTTAGAAACTCTTTCCCCCCCTCAAAGCCCATCTCCATGGCAACATGAATCATATGTGCCTTGAATTCAGGTAGAAATTATTAGCGATCCTGGAGACCCCAATTCCCCCTTATCCTTGAAGTAGATGGACAGTTTAAAGTTATATTGTTTACAACCTGATATTCTCAACACTTCTCTGGGACTTTAGAGATTAATGTTCTATCCATTGCAAGCACACAGGCTTCTGCCATTGTCTCCAAGCATAAACACCTTGCACCTTCTTCCTAGAAAACAATTCAGGCTCCCTTTAATTTTGAATTATCAAACCACCCAGGCTTGCTGTAAGGCATACTTCAGAACAGATGACATAATCCACTTAATTTTACTTTAAATTAAAGACACAGTCCCAAAACATAACAAGCTTATAAACCTCATAATTGTAACCAATCCAAAATTTTACAGTCGTGAAAAGGAAATAATTCAGTGACAGGTTAATTGAAAAGCATTAAATTATATTGTCAATGATTCATGGTTTGCTCTGGAACCACGACTGAGCATAAAGGAAGATTATGGCAACCACAGTGAAATAATATTCTCTGATGCTAGAAATATGTCAAAATTAAAAGATGATAGTTATTGGAGATTGTTATAGGACTCCTCGAAAAAAGGAGAAGGAGACAGGAAATATTTTTACAGATAAGAGAGGTCTGTAAAAAGCCTAGTATTTCAGTCCTTGAATATTTTAATTATCTAGAAATAGGAAAAATAGTAGAAGAATAAACAAAGGGGACTGTATGTTTCTGGAATGTGTATAGGATTGTTTACTCATTTGGCAAACAACCAAGAGTTGAAGCTAATTCTAGATTTAATATTTAATCAGGCCTGATACAGTAAATAACACAGAAGCAGCAGAGCATTTGTGATGCACTAATCTAATACTAATAGAACTAGAATGATCCAAAGGAAAAGAGGACAATGACACAAAAATATTTGTGATTTCATTGTAACTAAGAAATTAATTTAAGATGTTAACTAGACCAGGAAAGCACTCAGGAGATCTACAACAAAAAAGTAGATTTAAGAGAGTTTTAGTGAGGCATGATTTATATTAATTCTAGCTAAGATTAAAATGCAAATCCATCCCAGCTAAAATTAAAGGACAGTGAAAAATGATATAATTATATTGGGTTACAGGAATCGTTAATGCTGTTCTGATGCAGTGATGGGACTGGTATTCCTCAAAGCACGTTACTTGCCTGCACTCCTTTGAGCCGATCTTGTGCTATAATGCAATGTCAGTTCATAAACATAAAATTGTGTTGTTCCTGACACAGCAGATGATGAGCTGGGTAAATGTGAGGAGTCAAAGGCAAGTTATCCAGCACCAGCAGCTCTTAAAGGGCTTCTGTTCATCTTTGATGCTGCCCTGCTACTGTGAGAAAGAAGTGGCTACACCAAGGCAACAAAACAAAGCTGCTCAATACCATGGAATAACTTCAGAGGTCCAGCTTCAAGAAACCCTGTAGAAAAGAGTGGTTCTATTAGGAGCCGAGGGTATTGCTGCAGCTAAGAGTAATGGTAGAAAAGTCTGGATAGAGATAGTTGAAAGAATGGGTGCAATGTCACCTGCACACCAAATGTGGGAGTAGGTGAGGAGGAAATGTGCTGGGCTTAGTTGCCTAAGCTAGATCAGAATCAGTCACCTGAACATATACATGTTGGGAAATTCTGTCCGTACATTTTTATTTTTTCAATTTAATAACGGAAACCTCATCCCGCCCTTGGATGAGGTTTCATCAAAAATGCAAAGTCCACCTGACAGATTCGCACATCCGCCAACCATAAGGTTGGATGGACCACGAAAAATCAGGGATAATTACAACTTTAATGGGCTTAATTGCCCTCTTAATTGGCAGTGGGCACGCTTCTGTCTTTTGCATGGGCCTGCCGACTGAAATATCGCGCAAGCGCAGGATCACGTTGGAATACTCGCCCGAATATTTGGGCACAGGTGTTAATCACTTGTACATAATGTTCACTATTGTAACTAAACTCTCAAGAATGTCTCCATGTCTGTGGCTCCTTGTTATGATGAATAGTGTTCATGTCATTCAGATGTGAAACCTTCGTTTCTGCACATGATAAAGGCAGGTGTCTCAATCCAAGGCCTCTTCCCTGTGCAGTGTGTAACCTTCAGAGCAAAGTGATCATCTGGCTTCACACTCAATGGACACAATACTGATGCCTGCACCTTGATGGTGCTTGTAATTGCTGCCAGAATGTTGTAAGCTGGCATCACAGAGTTCCATCATTCTCTCTGTGCGCTTTCAGTACCTTTAGGGTGAGGCTAGCCCCCCATCTCTTCAGCATCTGTGACCGATGATGCTCTACTTTTGAAGGGGACAGGCACTGAAGGCTGACAAAGGATCAGGTGCACTTAAAGTTTCACGGCTGCGTCTCCATGATGTGATCCTGATCACATAGCGGAAGCGAGCTGCCCTCAGCCACACAGGAGTCAAATGTTCATAGAGGCAATGTGAAGATCTATGGAGTGTCCTCACTGCATGTTGTCATCATCCTCCTGGAATCTTGCAACTATTAGGGCCTCCGCGGCGCCTTTATGACAGGAGCTTCAGCACTGAGGGTATGTGCACTGCCATCAGCCACACAGGAGAGAAAGGTTCACAGATGCAAGTTGAGGATTTCAGGACTGTCGTCATTGCATCTTGTCATCATCCTCTACAAATCTTGTGTTATTAGGGCTTCACGAATGCGCCTGCCTCGTCTGGCCAGTGCTTTGGCTTCATCGCTGGCATCCTCTCCTTCAAGGACCTCATCACTCTCATTCCCTTCAACATCCTTCTCATCGGAGGAAGTGTGCAGCTCTTCCGGCTCCTCCTCAGCCAGGTCCTCTCCCTGTTGCAGTGCTAGATTGCGTAGCACGCAGCAAGCTATTATGATACACAACATCCTTGGTGGACTGTATTGCAGTGCTCAACCAGACCTGTCAAGGCACCGAAACTTCATTTTCAATATGCCAATCTGAGGCCGCTGCACAGGCGTCATCAGCCACATCCCCTGTGGGTAGCCCTTGTCCTTGAGGAGCCAACCCTGCAGCCTCTCTGGACCCTGGAAGTTGTCAGGGACCTGAGACCTGCTGAGGGTGTAGGAGTCATGGATGCTCCTTGGGAATTGTGTGCAGATCTGTAGGATGCATTTGTGGTGGTTGCGCACCAGCTGGACATTCAGCAAGTGGAAGCCCTGCGGTTGACGTAGTTGACTGCTTGTTGCCACGGAGATCTAAGCATCACATGAGTGCAGTCGACGGCACCCTGCGCCTGTGGAAAACTAGAGATCTGTGCAAATCCCAGCGCTCTTGCTTTCTGGCTTTCCTGATCCCAGGTGAAATGTACAAGGTTCTGTGCCTTCATGAAGATGGCATCTGTAACCTCCTGAATACATTTGTGGGTGCAGGTGTGCAGAGTCACCTGTGGAGCCACTGGTGTAGAAATTGAGCACTGCAGTCACTTTCACGGCCACTGGCAGTGGATGCCCTCCATGTCCCCGTGGCGCCAAATCCTGCAGGAGGTGGCATATATGACCGATCAGTTCCCTAGACACGCACAGTCTTCGGCGACACAGAATCTCAGTCATCTGCGGGAATGACAGGCGCTGTCTATCAACCCTGGGTCAAGTGAGGCAACTATGAGCGATGGCTCTCTGTGGATCTCCAGCTGCATGCGCCAGAGGCCTGGCTGCACCTTCATCTTGAGGGAGGTGATCCTCCCTTTGGCGAGCCAGCCAGCTCCGCCGCACTCTTTTTCTTTTTCTCTGCTCCCTGTAAGCCATGAGGCAAACCGCTATATCACCAGGCTCCATGATCCTGATGTTCTCCTCCTGCAAGATCAAAGAGAGAGACGCATGGGTTAGCATACATGTCCTAAGGACCGCTCTTGGTTAAGTCTCTGGGTCTGGCTGCATCTCAAGGCCCCTTCACGTATGACGGAGAGTGCTGACCACCACTTGGATGGCCAGTATGTAGTGCGCTCATTGGCTGTCCAAAACCCCAACCAACTCCACCCCACTCCACTTGACCGATTGGCAGCAGCTTCAGCCACTGGACTGCGTGCTGTACTCTCAGCTCAGGCGCAGTGGTTATTCTAACCTGCAATACAAGGCTATGCTGTTAGCTTGAACCATGAAGGATACTGGTCTGAACCTTAATAAAGAGATTGCAAGGGGCCCTGAGCGCCTCCACTAGTGACTACTCCATGGCCACCTTTCACAAGGGGACTCTACAACTTGCTCGTCATCCAATTATTCTGTTGCCCCTTAAAATGCACATTAATTTTCAGTCTGCGCCAGAGGGGTGATAAGTTTTGGAGCACTTGGTGACACATTCATGCTTTTGCATTGTTTGAGTGGGCAGAAATGCTTCAGAGGCCTGATTTCAAGCATGTCAATGAAGCTGCTGCTGAATGGTCTCAGCTGTGGGAGAATGCTCACTTTTAACAATTTTTCCCAAGCATGTGTCCACTTCCTTTACCCTCCCATGCCCCCAACATATGCTTGTGTCCTTCCATCAGTCTGTGCTTCCTTGGCCCACCCCCTGGCCCTACCCACACCGAGCCCTTGGCCCTGCATCTCACTGAAACCCAGCTGGGAAAAAGCCAGTTGCCTGTGTCCCCACCCCGCCCCAGGATGCATAGCACCTCTTCCCCATGTCCTACGGGCAATTCTCATGAGTGCTGCTTGAAGTTGTATGCACTCACCCCAGAGATCCCCCCAAAGTTCAGCTCGCCAGGTGCATGCCTTTTAAAGGCAGCTGTGAATCATGCTGTTCTGAAGTCATGCTGATGTTGGAGGTAAATTTGACGTGGAGGGATGATTCCAGCATGTGGGGCCAATAATGAGATGTAAATACATTAAAATTAAGCTCCCGACATTAGATGGCAGCAAACTCAGCCACCATTGACCGGCGGAGCAGATGATCACAAACTGGTTTCATGATGGAGTAAAAGCGATTTTTGGCCTTCACAACGTATTGTGCGGTCATGCTGCCAAACACGCCCGCGCCAACGGTAGCAGAAAATTCCAGCCTGTGGCTTTGAAGGTGATAGACAGGGATGGCTAATGGCAGGTTGGAAACTTCCCTAAATATTGACCAGTATCATTCTTTGTTTTTCGTTCTTTATCTTCTTGCTCACTCACTCATTCACTTCCCCAAACATAGGAGACGTAATCCCTGTGTTAAGTGGTATCTTATGACCAATATTCTAAAAGATGTTCATCTGCTCCTCTAGGTGCCGACGAGGAGAAGTGACAGAGGCTAATGTTTGGCTTCAGCTGAGCGCCTAACAGCACAGTACACAACCAGCCACCCCAGATACATCCACTTTGAGCTAGTTATTGAGTTGCAGAATAGGAGCACTTTGAAGCTCAGAGCACAAGTGAGGGGCAGTCTGTTCAAGTAGAATTGGGAATGATATAATCTATTGGCTGATAGGTCAGCTGCAAGGCCCTTTCAGCTGCTGTGCTCCGAATTCACAAAACCCACCATTTGGTGGCTCAATATCAATAATTCATGCAAACACCTGAGAGTGTGCCAAACAGCCTGCACATTTTGGTAGCATGTGAGAAGATACCACATTTATGATCACCTGACGAAGCTTCAGACCACCATGGAAAGTACAACCACTCCAGATCCCTCTGATACAGCACAGTCCTTCGTCAAGGTCCTAAGCTTAGGCAGAGCTACGTTGATGAATATTCTAACTGATGCTTTAGAGACATTGAGCTCTGATCTACAGCAATCTGTCTTGTCTAGACTCACTGGGAGGAAAAAATATTTGCATAGCGCTGCTTCTAGCTCCATTCCTCGATCTTAATACTTCTTCCTTTCATCAGGGAAACAATTAGAAGTTGAAGGTTATATCATATAATTTAATTATGGGGAAGCAAAACCTGTAAGGAAAATAAAACTTGGGTTAACTGGTACTCTAATATGCTGAGATGGTTCATTTGAGTAAAGCAGAATAAGATGATTAGGAAAACATGTTGTTGTATTGACGAGTTTTGATGTAAGAATTGTGGTATATTTGGACAAAGTGCGAAGCATTTATGCAATCAACTCTGGTATAATGCATTGTGGCACAGGTACTTCAGTAAAAAATAGAAATTGAATAGCTCCTTTCACAATCTCAGGATGCCACAAAGTGCTTTACAATTAGTGAAGTACTTCTGAAGTATAATTGATATTTTAATGTAGGAAATGCAGCAGCAAATTGGTGACCAGGTCATCTGATTTAGGTGTTACATAGAAACATAGAAAATAGGAGCAGCAGTAGGTCATTTGGCCCTTCAAGCCTGCTCCACCATTGAATATGATCATGGCTGATCCTCTGTTTCAAATCCATGCTCCCGCTCTCTCCTCATACCCTTTGATGCCTTTAAAGCCTAGAAATCTATCTATTTCCTTCTTAAATATATTCAGTGACATGGCTCCACAGCCCTCTGTGGTAGAGAATTCCATAGGTTCACCACCCTCTAAGTGAAGAAATTTCTCCTCAACTCAGTCCTGAATGGCCTACCCCATCCCCTCAGACTGTGACACCTTGTTCTAGACTCCCCTGGCCAGGGGCAACATCATCCCAGCATCCAGTCTGTCCAGCCCTGTCAGAAATGTATATGTTTCAATGAGATCCCCTCTCAGTCTTCTAAACTCCAGTGAATACAAACCTAGCCAACCCAATATCTCCTCATACGACAGTCCTGCACCCCAGGAATCAGTCTGGTGAACCTTTGCTGCACTCCCTCTATGGCAAGTATATCCTTTCTTAGGTAAGGAGACCAAAACTGCACACAATAATACAGGTGTGGTCTCACCAAGGTCCTGTACAGCTGCAGTAAGCCCTCCTGTACTCAAGTCCTCTTGCAATGGCCAAAATGCCATTTGTCTTCCTAACTGCTTGCTGCACCTTCATGCTTGCTTTCAGTGACTGGGGTACAAGAACAACCAGGTCCCTTTGTACATCAACATTTCCCAATCTATCACTATTTAAATAATACTCTGCTATTCTGTTTTCCTACTGAAGTGGATAACTTCACACTTATCCACATTATACTGCATCTGCCATGTGTTTGCCCACTCACTCAACTTGTCTAAAATACCTTGAAGCCCTTTTACATCCTCCTCACCAGTCAAATTCCCACCTAACTTTGTGTCTTCAGCAAAATTAGAAATATTACATTTGGTTTCCTCATCTAAATCATTGATATATATTATGAATAGTTGGGGCCCAAGCACTGATCCCTGCAGTACCCCACTAGTCACTGCCATTCTGAAAAAACCCATTTATTCCTACTCCCTGTTTCCTGTCTGTACCCAATTCTCGATCCATGCTAATATATTACATCAAATCCCAAGTCCTTTAATTTTACACACTAACCTCGTATGTGGGACTTTATCAAAAGCTTTCTGAAAATCCAAATACATCACATCGACTGGTTCTCCCTTATCTATTCTCATTATGCCCTCAAAAAAACTCCAGCAAGTTTGTCAAATATGATTTCCCTTTCATAAATTCATGTTGACTTTGCCTAATCCCATTAATATTTTCTAAGTGTCCTGTTGGTTAAAGGATATAAGCTAGCCAACCCATAAGTGGAAATCCCCAGCTGATCTTCAAATAGCAATGTGAGAAAAAAGACTGCTTCTGAGTGAATGTTTGGGTCAGCTGACATCACTGGTTAGGATCCTCTTTTGCCATTTGGCTTAGTTCCCACACAAGAGGTTCATTCGAAAAATTAGAGCACAGGGAATTGGGGTTAATATACTGGCATGGATTGAGAATTGGTTAACGGATAGAAAGCAGAGAGTAGGAATAAATGGATCATTCTCAGGTTGACAGGCTGTGACAAGTCCACAAGAATCTGTGCTTGGGTTCAGCTGTTCACAATTTATATCAATGATTTGGATGTGGGGACTAAATGCAATATCTCCAAGTTTGCTGGTGGCACAGCTAGGTGTGAATGTAAGTTGTGAGGAGGATACAAAGAGGCTTCAAGGGAATTTATACTTGCTAAGTGAGTGAAAAATAACATGGCAGATGGAATATAATGTGGAAAAATGTGAAGTTATACACTTGGGAAAGAAAAATAGAAACGTAGAGTATTTCTTAAATGGTGAGAGATTGGGAAGTGTTGATGCCCAAAGGGACCTGGATGTCCTTGCTCATAAGCCACTGAAAACTAATGTGCAGATGCAGCAAGCAATTAGGTAGGCCAGTGGTATGTTGGCCTTTATTGCGAGGTGATTTTGGTACAGGGGTAAAGAAATCTTGCTGCAATTCTAATGAGCCTTGGTGAGTCCGCAACTGGAATGCTTGTCCTGTTTTGGTCTCTTTACCTAAGGAAGGATATACTTGCCATAGAGGGAATGCAATGAAGGTTCACCAGACTGATCCCTGGGATGTTTGAGGAGACTGGCCCAATATTCTCTAGAGTTTAGAAGAATGAGATATGATCTCACTGAAGCATACAAAATTCTTACAGAGTTCACCAAGGTAGATGCAGGAATGATGTTCCCTTGGCTGGCGGGGAGGTTGGGGGGGGGGCGGGGGAGGGGGGGTGGTGGGGGGGAGAGTCTAGAACCAGGAGACACAGTCTCAGAATAAGAGGTAGGGCATTTACATCTGAGATGAGGGGGCATTTCTTCACTCTGAGGGTGGTGAATCTTTGGAATTCTTTACCCCAGAGTGTTGTGGAGGCTCAGTCATTGGGTGGAATTTTCCACTCCTGCCAATAGCAGGGATCATGGCGGGCAGGGGCACTTCCTTTACCACGAGGCAAAAAACCTGTTTCCCAACAGTGGGTCAAGCTTTGGGACCCTACTTGCATGATTAGCATCTCATGCATGCTAATTAAAAGGCCATCTCACCAGAATTAAGTTCGCCCTCCAAATTAAGTTCCTGGCCAGCGAGAATTTAGAACGTTCAGTATTACAACTGTCTGTAAGTGGCATGCACCTGGCAAGCTTCACTTCTTCCACAACTTTGAAGTCCATAGATGTTGCTTTCTTCTTCTTGGGGACCTCACATAACTTCACTTGAATGCTGTTAGCAAACACTGCAAACCTGGACAAGGGAAGCAGGCAAAAACTGGAAGGGGGGGTGGTAAGGTGGAAGGGTGCAGCGAAGGCTGGACAGGGAAAGCAAGCTTACAGGGGAAGGGTGGGGAGGGTGACAAGAGAAGGGGGGTGGAATGTCTGGGGAAGGTGGGGAGAGAGTCCGGGGAAGTCGGTGGGGGTGCGGGGTGAAATGTCTGGGAAAGTTGTGGGGGGAGGAGGTGGATTGTCTTAGAGAGCAGGGTTGTGATGTCGATGATGAGGTCCTGGGGGGAGAACTCAGGGTACTGGTGATTGGAGGGAACAGTCACAGTCAGAGTGGGGGGTAGGATATGGCAGGGTGGCAGGTCCAGGTTGAAAGTCTGGTAGGTGAAGGTTTCATTGGGTGCGTCACGAAGTGGGGTAAGGCGGGTGACTCAGATAATAGGAGAGGGCAGGGTCAGAGTAGACTTGGGAATGGTAATGGGTGTCAGCTCTGAGGAGAGGAAAGGCATGTGGAGATGGGTCGTGATAGAATCCAAGGTAATGGGGTTCAATAAAGGTTCAAGGGTGACAGAGGGGAGAGGAATGGTGATAATGCGTGTGTCTATGGTAATAGGGGGGAAGTTGATGGGTGACAGAGGGAGCGTGGTAGAGCGAGTTTGAAAGGTGATCCACACCATTTTCCCAAACTGACCTTGACCACGCAGTTAGTCAGTCAGTGAGATCCCTCAAGGTGGGTGGAGGGTCTTTTCGGCTGGGTGGAGTTCATGGTCAGCATAAGTGACCAACTAAAGGGAGACCTAATAATTGAGGCAACTGTACGTTAACCATACTCAGGTGTGTTCTCCTCTCTCTGTGAAGATTGCTTTGCAGCAGGTTTTGCTCCCGATTCATGGGTCTCATAACACCAAGATCCCAAAAAGGTGTGGAGCTGCTGTTCATTCTGTGCTATTTGCCTTCTGGGATGAAGGGAGGGAGAGAAGTGGAATACCTCCATGGGTCATGGCTGGTGGAGGGCAGCCAACTCGCCATTCAAAACCTCCATCCTCTAGAGTGAATGGTCATGGCTGACAATGGATCATGTGGGTAGTCTTTCTATGCTCTATAGAGTTTCAAAGGTAGTGGAGACAAGTGGAAAAGTGTCCGCATGAGGCTTCATGCACATAGCTCTCATTGTCCTGGTCAAAGAGCAATGTCTCCATACATATTGATGTATGAACAGGAGCAATGCACATCTCTGGTTCTCCATGATGTCCTTTACCTGGAAGGGGTGGTGATGCCATGTTAGACAGAGGCCAGGAGAAGCGATTAGCACTTGCCTGCTGGCTTTGAGGTGGAAACCTGTTAAGGACATGCTCACTAAATGTATCATATCAATTTGTTCACACATCCACTGAGACATTGATGTTGCAGGCTGCAGGCAACCTGCCTTGGTAATGGCTCTCATCCAGATGGGGAGAAGGATGGCCCGTCACCGATTGGCACAGGGCCATTAGGAGTAAGGGCACGAGAAGCAAGAGGCAGCAGGGCCTCTATAAGCTCAAGATGCTGGTGAACATGAAGCACTGCAATAGCAAGCATGGCCTGACCATGGGTGTATCACCAGTGGTGCTCTTATCTAGAGATGAGCAGAAGGCAATGCCGGAGGCGCCCTCATATGTCCCAGAATCTGGTTGCACACACCCGGGAGCTTCTCCAGTAAGAGCTACAGCTGCAAGGACTCTGGAAGAGTAATGCGGAGCTACTGGCTTGCAATGAGTGAAAGTCTCTCTAGGTGCCCTTTAAAAATGGCACCAGGACCATCAACCCTATGAAGTAATGGTGGGGCAGGTGACTTCCTGCCCACCCTGCCACGAGATTAGCCAATCTCCATGCCAATGCATAATTAATGAACTCAAAGGCAAAAGATCATACTTGTTTACCCATCCTACTGCCCAGCGGGAATCACACCAATTTTCACACCCACCACCGGACTTAGTCTCCAGAATGGAAAATCCCACCCATTGAGGATGTTCAAGACAGGGATTGATAGATTTCTATATGTTAAAGATATCAAAGGATATGGGGATGGTGTGGGAAAATGTGTTGAGGTTGAAGATCAGCCATAAATCTGTAGGGTTACGAGGAGACGGTGAGGGAATGGCACTAAGTGAATTGCAGACACAATGGGCTGAATGGCCTCCTTCTGCACTGTAACAATTCTGTGATCTAGCTGAATGGCAGAACTGGCTCAAGGGGCCAAATGGCCCACTCCTGCTCTTATGACAAATAGGGCATCAGCAGCCTTTGGGGATGAGGGCACAGATGCCTGAGGCCATCTGCTTGGAGAGTCACAGTCTCCTCCAGGCCTGGTTCTAGGTCATCTCCAGATAGCTTCATCTTTGGCGGTGGATCCAATCCTATTTGTGTCCTTCCTATCCTTTGTTCCTCTCCTCTGTCTCCTGATGCCTGGGTTCTGTCCTTCCTGTAGATGGTGTTACTCGTGATCACCACTGTGCTCAAAAATCTGAGAATTGTGTCCCTACTGCCAGCTGAAGCCTTCTTTCTGGTCAGATGGCCACCAATTGTCCATGGCAGTCTTGTCCCCAGCTTTTATGCCCCCACAAGAGGTGACAACCTTTGCACTGCCCGAGAATTTACTGCCACTCTCCTGCCACCAATGCTGCACCAAGGGCATCTGTTTACCAATGGCCAAGTCACCCTCTGTGCCTTTTATCCTTTTTTGAGTCTGAGCTAATTCCCTGGGGTGGCCATGACTGGCTCTCCACTGCACACACACCTCCTTTTACCTGGTCCCAGCTAGCACATACAGGTCATGCACCCCCGAGAAAATCACAGCCCCCATTGACGAGCTCTTAATGAACTCAACTACCTTAATTGTCCTTAATCGGGGATCTGGCGGAGTCGTGATATCATGTCACCTGGCCCCTTTACAAAGGTACCAATTAATCAACCAAGTTGTTTGCTGAATTGAATTTTAAAAACTTATTTGAAGATTGTGAAACAATTTCTAAGGTTTTGTCTTTTTTGGGGTTTTTTTTTGCTCTATTTATGCAATTTATCAGGCATTTTTATGCCCATTGTTGCAACAATACCACTTTTTCAAACAACAAAGAAGTAAAAATGTGTCTCCCTCTTTAGTACCTCCCTTTAATTGTGGTTTCTTGAAGATGACATTCCAAGCTGATCTGCACTCCAACTTCTCCACATGAGCGGTTGTCAAAGCCAGAATCATCTTTAATGTTAATGCTGCAGATTCATTGGCTGCCAAAGGGGACATCAGCAAAATAAATCAATCAGGCATCCATAAACAAATAAATCAAATGATTACTGCCTTGTTTGATCAAGCTGATTAGGACACTCAGCATCTATTACAACTGGTTGGAGTGTGCATGGCACATATATATAAAAACTGCAATTGGGAGCCTATAATCAGTGCAGGGCAGCAATTTTCATATTCAGTAAGCCCTATGCTTTCGTTAGGCAAGTGGGCTGTTGGCTATTTACAGGCCTGGCTGAAAATTACATCCAATGATGAAAGTGACTGCGCAGCTAAGATGTCTCCCTCACTCTGATTCTCAATTGCTGGATGTCCATTTTCCAGGCAAATACCATTTGGTTGATAGTAACTGCTCCATCACCAAGACTTTCTACTTTCACCTCTATAACATCACCCCTCTCTGCCCTAACTCAGCTCATCTGCTGCTAAAATCTTCAACCATGCCTTGGTTAAATCGAAACACAACTATTTCAATGCTGTACTGACCAGCTTTCCACCTTACAACCCCTGTAAAACTCTGCTCCATGTACCAACTAACATCAAATCCCATTGACCCAACACTCCTGTACTCAATGACCTACACTAGCACCTGGTCCAGCCCTACAAAACTCTGAGATATCTGCATGCGGTCAGTCCTAGCCTCTGGTGCATCCATCATTTAAATAACTCCAACACTGGAGCTGTCTAAGCCCCAAGTTCTGTACTTCCCTCAGTTAACCTCTCTGCCTATTTACCTCTCTGTCCTACCTTAAAACCTACCTCTTTTGGTCATTTGTCCAAACATCTACATATGTGGTTTGGTGTCCAATTTTGTTGAATAATTGCTTTTGCAAAGTGCCTTAGGATGTTTTAATATATTAAAATTGTTACTTTTTGGGTTACCTTTGACCAGAAACTGAATTAGACCAGCCATATTAATACTTTGGCTACAAGACCAAGTCAGAGGCTGGGAATTCTGCAGAGAGTAACTCAACTCCTGACTCTCCGAAGCTTGTCAACCATTCACAATGCATAAGTCAGAGATGTGATGGAATATTCTCCACTTGCCTGGTTAACTGCAGCTCCAACATCATTCAAGGAACTCGACACCATCCAAGACAAAGCAGTCCACTTGATTGGCACCCCATCCACCGCCTTCAACATTCATTCCCTCCATCACTGACGCACAGTGGCAGCAGTTTGTATAATCTGCAAGGAGCACTGCAGCAACTTTGGCTCCTTTGACAGCATCTTCCAAACCTGCGATTTCTACCACCAAGAAGGACAAGGGCAACAGGTGCATGGGAACACTACCACCTGCAAGTTTCCCTCCAAGCCACACACCATCCTGACTTGGAATGATATCACCATTCCTTCTTTGGTGCTGGGTCAAAATGCTGGAACTCCCTAACAAAACATGGATTACAATGGTACAAGAAGGCAGCTCACCATCACTTTTCAAGGTCAATTAGGGATGGGTAATAAATGCTGGCCTAGTTGGCGATACCCACATCCTGTGAAAGAATATATAAAAAAAACTTAAACACAAGTTGTTATTGCTTTGCAATGCTTCCTGTACCACTGTGCCTCACCAGGAATGCTCTACATCAAGGGCCTGGCTGTGACTGAGCCCGTTCAAGGTAACTGTATGTTGCTGCTTTAAGCACCTTCCAAAATCCTAGTTTACCCATATCCTATCGGCATGAAGTACCAGTTTTAGATGGTGTGGCCATGGACCTCTTACTTTCCACCCCATCTTCATTTCCTCATCCCAAACATCCGTGTCTGCATTTTGCTTTTAAACACCCAAGATTTGCCAACCGTCCAGCCAGTACAAGCCCACCATCAAGGGCACGAACAACAGGAGACATCTGATGAAGAAGCACCGTCATGTGAAGTGACATTCACCGTCGCTAGCCCACATATTGGCACTGCGTCTATACTAGAGTATCATAGAAGCATAGAATAATTATCGCAGAGGAGTCCATTTGGCTCATCATATCCATGCTGGCTCTCTACAAGAGTAACTCAGTTAGGGGGTAGCATAAATTTGGGATTAACACGTGGTGAGTCAATGGGCACAAGTGAACTGCAGCCAAAGCAAGGGGTGTGCCAGTTACCAGAGGGCAAGCTCACAGACGGGTTCCCCTGCAGGGGACTCAGATGAGGACTTCGATGGAGCACCATACTGGAGAATGTTGATGGGCATGCACATTGAGATGTTTGGTGTTTTGCCAGGTTAGCCAGTTAGGCTGTTGTCACTATCAACAAGCATGGAGGAATCTGGCTCAAACTTGGCACAGGACTTTGCACAGAGTTTGGAGTCTACCATTATCATCATGGAAGTGGTGGCTCACCTGATGAAAGCACTTGCAGATCTCCTCATGATGCAGCATTTGAAGGCCGATATCTCAGCTTCCATTGCAACACAAGCAGAAGTAACCCAACATCTCAATGAATTATAATAGAAGCTCAGAATCAGATCATGAGCCACAAACTTTCTGCCTTGCAGGCTCAGATTGTTGCCATCAGTAATGACGATCTCAGTGCTCAAAGGAGCTTGCAGGTTCTCACAGCAGTACAGCAATTTATGCCCCAACCAATTATTAGGATTGCTGAGACATTGCCCTAGGAGAGTGGTAGTGGTTCTTGATGCAAAAACCTGCTGCCCTCCCTCATGTTTTTTTTATTCATTCATGCACTGGCTAGGCCAGCATTTATTGCCCATCCCTAATTGTCCTTGAGAACTGAGTGGCTTAGCTAGGCCATTTCAGAGGGCAATTAAGAGTCAAACACATTGCTGTGGGTCTGGAATCATGTAGGCCAGACCAGGTAAGGATGGCAGATTTCCTTCCCTAAAGGACATTAGTGAACCAGATGAGTCTTTAGAACAATCAACAATGGTTTCATGGTCATCATTAGGCTTTCACTTCAGGAAGAGGAGGACAGCCTTCTTGAAGATGCAGCATCATCTGATCTAACCCTAGCAAACATTAGCTCAGACTAGCACCCCATGTACTTTAAAGGATAGGCTAGATAAGGGGTCTTCATGTGGTGAGACACTGGCCACAAGTGTGCAGGAGCTGGGGCAGGGGGACAGGATACCACAAATGTCAGCTTGTCAGAGGGCAAGATTACATACCAGTCTATTGAAGAGCACTCAATGCAGATTTTAAGGGCCCAGACAACCCAAAAAAGATTACTGAGTGTACACTTTGAAATGCCAAGTGCACTGGGCAGCCTGCCAGCGAGCTTTTGCACATTGGCCCAGAGCATGAAGAAATCCAGAGCCAACTTATGATGGACTTCTTGCAGACCATGGAAACCCTTGTTCTGTTCAATGTGTAGCAAATGCTCAGTTCTATTAATAAGACAGTGATACCCACCATGACTATTTCCACGGATTCAATGGAAGCTCATAAGATGCCAATTTGTCCTGGAGATCAGTTTTGACACAGGCTTCCATAGTATCAGATAGCTTCCATAATCTTCTTGCACAGAGCTGTAGGAATGCTGAGTTGCAGTACCAAGACCAATGACAATGGTTCCATGCGACGGCATCTGCTCCCCACAACCCACTCTGGCAGTGGCTTGAGTTGGGGTCAGGCTGTTTTGTCCAATGGCAGGATACAGCAGCCTGCAGCTGAGCTCTCAAAACCCAGACCTGCTTAGGGTCACCCACTATGGCCATCTGAAAAATCCTCAATGGAAGCTCAGCAGCTTTCCATCTCCTAAACCATACAAGTAAGGATACACAAGTAAGGTGTACTTTGATGGAAGATAGGGGTTACGCAATTAATTCCTAATTATTCCTACTAAATTTTAGATACAGATGGAAGGGAGTTGTTGAAATAATATTTTTTCTGGGTTTACTGCTGATGTTATTATTTGTAGTGAAGTGAGGGCTATGAGGCCAGGCTGAAGGAAGGTAGTCAGATAGTGGTAATAAGTGTAAGTGATAATGATGAGCTGTCCGTGTTTGAAAACAAGCTGGACATTGAGGGAGTGGATTCCCTTTTCATTCTTAAATATGTCTGGATATGGGGAGATAATGGTGCAATCTATGGTACTTTCATTTGAGATCCTATGAACGAATAAAAAAAATTCATCGGGTGCTCTGTTATCCTGCTCTAATGTGTCCATTGGAAAAGTTTTGTAACTGTTCCTCTCTGTGTCCGCCCTAATGCAAGGCTCATGTAGCTGCAGCAGTAGACAAAGTACAGTAATAGGGCATTAGAGAGTAAGGTCCTTACAAAGAATAATAGTAAAAAAAATTGAACTCAATTTATCTGAATGCCGAGAGCATGCACAATCAAGATAAACTAGTGGTACAAATAAAGATAAATGGTTTAGATTACAGAGACATGGGGCAGGATTTTTTGGATAGTGGGGTTTCCCACCTTGCCACTTTAAGTGCTGGCATCCCCTCCATCACAGCAGTCCCACAGCTCACTCGGGCAGAAGTCCCACTTCAGGGAGCTGCCAGCCAATTAAATTGGCCAGCAGCGCTGAGTCACAACAGCGCCGGGGCAGCAGTGGCCAGGACTGGAACTGCAAGCAGTCCACAGATTCTAAGTTCCGGCATCAAGGACCGGGTAGGTGCAGGGTGTCTCATGGCAGGGAGTGAAGGTGAGGCCTAGGGGGTGGGGGTCTTGATGGAAAGGCCGAGGGAAGAGGCAATCTGCATGGGGCAGACCTTGGGGCACCCAAGGTGGAAAGGGGGCTCTTGATGAAGGTGACCTGCCAGGCTTCTACCCTGCCTCTGAACTCTTCCCACCAGCCTCAACATTGAAGCCGGGTGGGAAGCAGCCCTTAATTGGTCAGTTACTCAACTGGGGAAAGGGCAGGAAGGCCGCTCTAGGCCTTGCCCACCTCACATAATTTGGATCGGGGGCAGGCGGAAGGGCAGTGGAACGGCCATCGGGAAATTTTACGGAACCTCCGCTTGCAAACACTGGCGGGGGGACCATAAATTCTGCCCACGGTTACAAGATGATCAAGGTAATTGGGAAATAAATATTCCAGGGTGTACAACATTTCAAATATATCGGCAGAAGGGAAAAGGAGGGGTAGCCTTGATAATAAAACATAAAGAATATTAGTGAGAAAGGATCTTTTCTCAGAAAATCAGGAAGTAGAATGAGTCTAGGTGGAGATTAGGAATAGCAAGGTTCAGGAACCACTTGTGGGAGTAGCTTACAGTTCCCCTACCACTAGTTACACTTGGACAGAGCTTTGAACAAGAAATTATTGGAAAAGCTGGTCTGGAAGATGAATTTTTGTAATACTTTTCTGATGGTTTCCTGGGGCAATATATTGTGGATCCAATTAGGAATAAATCTATTTTAGATCTAGTATAGTGCAATGAGCCAGAGTTAATTAGTAATGTCATACTAAAGATCCACTGCAAAATTGTGACCATAATACAAATGAATATCACATTAAGTTAGAAAACAACATACTCCAATCACAGAAAAGAATATTAAACTTAAATAAAGTCAGTTGCACAGATATGAAGGGAAAGCTGGCTGAAGTTGACTGGGTAAATAGACCATAAACTTTGCAGTAAATAAACAGAAACAATTCAAAATGTTCAACAAAAATACATTCCACTGAGAAGCAAAGCCTCAACGAGAAAGCCATCCATGGTTTACTAAGGAGGTTAAGGGTAATATTCAATTAAAAGAAGAGGCTTATATTGTTGCAAAGAATAGTAGTAAGTCTGAATATTGAGAATGTTTTAGAAACCAGCAAGGGCCACCAAAAAGTTAATAAAGAAAGAAAAAAATAAAATATGAGAGTAAAGTAGCCAGGAATATAAAAACAGATTGTCAGAAGTTTTACAAGTGTATAAAAAGGATGAGAGTAGCTAAAGTAAATGTTGAGCCCGCCCTTACAAGCAGAGACAGGAGAAATTATCATGGGGAATGAAGAAATGGCATGTGCATTGAACAAATATTTTGTGTCTATCTTTACAGTAGAAGATAGAACTTACATACCAGAAATAAAGGATAACCTAGGGGCTACTAAGAGTAAGGAAATTAAGATAATTAATATCAGCGGAGAAAAAGTACTGGAGAAACTCAAGGGACTAAAATTCGACAAATCCTGAGGACCTGATGGCCTACATCCTAGGGTCCTAAAAGAGAGCAGCAGGGATAGTGGAAGCATTGGCTATGACTTCCTAAAACTCCCTACATTTTGGAACAGTCCCAGCAGATTGAAAGTTAGCAAATTTAAGAGAGCTGTTCAAAGAAGGAGGAAGGAGAAATAGGAAACTACAGGCCAGTTAGCCTGACATCGGTCATCAGGAAAGTACTAGAATCTATTATTAAGGAAGTCTTAACAATACTTAGAAAAACATAGGGCAGAATTTTACGTCCCGCGGGTGAGTACGTGCCCGACCCAATCGGGTGTAAAATTGCATGCAATGACAACGGGTGTGCGCCCCAATGTCATCACGTGATATTTTGGTCGGTGGACGTGCGCGGGTGCCAGAGCCACGTTCACCATTAATTAAGAGGCCACTTAAAGCCCTTAACAGTCGAATTGATAGCCATTTTTCCTTGCCTGTGCGATTTCACGCTCGTCGCAAGGGCAAAGCGGGCAGCCAGCCAGCATTTTCAAAAACCTCATCCACGAGTGGGGTAAAAAGGGTCAGCAGCATTGCCAGTGTAAGTAGTGAGGAGTTTTGGAGATACTTTGCTGCTGGTTGCTTCTTGGTATATGGCAGCCTCATCTCTGTTCAGAGCTTCATTCTTAGCATTTACAGGCTTCATTTCAGGACTTATTGGTGTCTCTAAGGCTCTGGAGGATTCAGACCATGATATCTTCCAGATATCAGACAGCCTTCCCTTACCCTAGTAATGGGGATTTTGGTCTCCACTGGATGCACCTCCTCTGAGGAGGAAGAGAGGGGAAGAAGGGAGAGGAGGCCAGGTATCTCAATGCAGCTTCCAGGGGAGGGACCTGTGGTTGGAGAGGCGCAGGCACAAGGGGCACAGGACCAGCAGGAACTCCAAGCTGGAAGGGGCTGCAGAAGACGCCACTATCCTGCTGCCAGTGTTACAGGCAGCAATGCAGCTATCTCTATATGTCCGAGGTGCAGTGCCGAATGAGGCTCTGCCTCTCAAGGGAGACTGTGACCTCCACTTGCCAGATGATCGGGCTTCCGATCAGTTCCGACTGTAGGGGGGAACACCCCATGCCAGTGGTTCTGAAGGTCACAATGGCCCTCAACTTCTTTGTCTCTGACTCTTTTCAGAGGTCAGCAGGGGATCTGTGTAGAGTATCCCAATCAGCTGTGCACAGTTGCATCAAGTTGGTGACAGAAGCTCCATTCAGGCGGGTCTTGACCTTTATTCTTTACCATACGGACAAGGCCAGCCAGGCTGAGTGAGCCAGAGATTTCGCAGCGCTTGCTGGGTTCCCCCCTGCTCAGGGTGCATTAAATTGCACACAAGTAGCCATCAAGGTGCCAGCAGGTCAGCCAGATGCCTTTGTCAGCAGGAAGGGATTCCACTCCATGAACGTGTGGGTAGTGTGTGACCACAGGATGCAGATTCTGCAAGTCTGCAAGGTATCCTGGCAGCTCCCATGATGCTTACATCCTCAGAAATTCCCAGATGCCGAGGCTCTTCAGTGCTCCATCCTGACTGCATGGGTGGCTGCTGGGTGACAAGGGCTATCCATTGAAGAAGTGGCTCATGATGCCTCTCCGCCCCCCCAAGAACAGAAGCAGAGAAGCATTACAATACGAGTCATGACACCACAAGGGCAGTCGTAGAGGGGACCATAGTTGTTCTCAAGATGCGTTTCCAATGCCTTGACCTTTCAGGGGGAGTACTACAATTCCCCCAGAGCAGGTGTTACTGATAGTGCTCTCCACAATCTGGCACTGGCAAGGGGACACTCAGTGGAGGAAGAGGATCTTGCCGCAGCTGCACAGGCCACAGATGATGAGTCCAGCAGGGAGTTCGAAGATGAGCATGGTGAGGAGAATGCCGAGGGCATGGAGCCAGGCCTTGGTAACTTGCAGAGCGGCAGAGACACCAGGGATGCCTTCATCTAACACTCCTTCAGCTAGGCTACCAAAGATCAGCTTCAGCCGCATGCCAGGGCTGCCGCCTCCATCCCAGATGTCTGAAATGACCTTATCATTTGAACATAAAGAATACTCAGTGCCTGTGCAATAAAGTTCAGAGCCACCTACATCCAGCATTACATATAGGCGTTCCCTGCACCAATGGAATAAAAAGGTGAAGCATACTCAGGCCATGACGACAAAAGCACAATTTACCTCATTCTGACAGTTCAATAATATTTACATAAACGTTTCTGGTCTTCAACCCCAGACCAGTATACATAAAGTCAACATAAATGAACATAAAATCACCCATGACCTGACCCTCTTGTGCTCATGGTGCCTTTAACTTACGTTTGCGAATGATACGTCTTGGTGCTCCCCACCTCACTGGCACCGGCATTGGAGACAGCCTGATGACCGTACTCTCTTGTTAGCCTTGATGGCCCTGGCGGTCATCCTCTGGCCAGTGGAGCCTGTGCTAGCCCCCCCTGGGAGGGATTGACCAGTGCCATGGCTAGCATCTCCCTAGTCGCCATGGCCTCATCAGATGCCATGGTCATTGGCAGAGAGGCGGAGGATCTGCTGTCGTCATCCAGAGCACCCTGAGGGGAGCTCACAGAGGCAACAAGCAGCTCGTGTGACAATGTGAGGTCTCTCTGGACCTCCCTGCTCACCATTGACAGGCACCTGGCTGGGATACTGAGTGCCTCATCCATCTCCCACACGGACACTGACCACCTGAGCTCATTGCTTTTGTGAGGGCTTGCAGGTCCAAGCGCAACCCCAGAAATCCCTGATTCTGTTCTTGGAGCTGCCTCTCCATGAGAGTCCCCACTCTCACAGTGGAGAAGGCAGTGCACTCGGTCATGATGATCAATGCAGTGCTGATGCTCCGCATGAAGTCCTCCATCAAGGAGATCATGGCATGCATACCCTCATGGATCTCTGCCAGATCCTCCCGCACATCTCGCTGGACATCCAGCATCTGCTGCCTAATGGATGACCCCAGCGGCTCATCATCATCCTCCGACTGCCGGCATCCTGGGCACCCTCTGCCTCTGCCTGCACCTCAAGCGAATGTGAAGTGCCCTTACCAATGCACACCAAGACACTAGCTGCTGATTTAATGCCCACCGAGGTGTTGGTATCTGCGCTGATGCCTGCTTTAGAGAATGGTTGTGACACAGGTGCAACAGAAGCTCCAGTGTCAGGGGTGACCCTTCGGGGTCCGCAGAGCAGAACGAATGCTGGTGAACCTAAAAGGGAGAACAAGGATGTGTCCTTAGTTAAAGTCATCACACTGTCACTGTGCATACTAGGCACCCTGGTGAGACCATGGAGATCTGCATCACTGTGCCCTCATCTTCCAATGATCAATGGGGACTCCAGGTTCAAGGCTCACATCAATGAAGCGTCTACACTAGAATCGTTGCACAATCTGCACTCTCATATTTGTCTGGCACCCCTGCCCATCCACGCCCTCTCCACATACCGACTCTCAAGCTCCAGGGCATCTTGCTCGTATCTGGAAAGGATTAGGAGGCCAGCGGGCCCTCCGCTGGCCCGCGACCTTTCAATATTGCTGTGGACCGTCTTCTCCTGAAACAACAGAAGAGCATTGATTAGTCCACTCTGTACCTGCATCTCCATTGCAGCCTGGCCAACTCCAGCTGAGGAGCTCCTGGCAGGGCACATCCAAGTTGTGCGCCTCGAGGCTGCAAGGCACTCAGTGCAAGCAGCCAGGGCTCACCCTCTTGGCCAGCTCTGGTGTCATTGACAGTTGGCACTCAGACTCTAGCACCCCTGAGGTCCACGGGGGAACGACCACACCTTAACGCTTCTGCATACTGACCCATGCCAACATAGCACACACCCTTCCTGAGGGCAGCAGGTCATTGAAGCACTTCCAGCGCTGGACCCAGGTGCGCCATACCACTTCATGGCTGCTCACCATTGCTGCAACCTCTTCCCATGCCATCTTTGTGAGTTGTGGTGGTCTCCTCTTCCCATCCCTGGGGACAAGGGTGACCCCCCCCGGCAGCCACTTCCTCCAGGAGAACAGCGAGGCAATCATCAGAAAATTGGCGGGGGCCGAGCACCCAGGTCACCATTCCCGGCCAGTGCAGAGCAGCATTTCAGGCTGGGTGGGCTTTAATTGGCCAGTGTGAAAACACGGTCGGGGCCCGATCGCAGGCAGCGGACCGTTTCCCAGCTGCTCGCGGGCCAGCTCACCGTGCCCGCACGACGACCTCAAAATTCTGGGCATAGTTTAAAAAATGTATTGTCTCTTGGGATGTGGGCAATGCTGGCTAGGCCAACGTTTATTGCTCATCTCTAATTGCCCTTGAGAAGGTGGTGGAACATGGTTTTATGAAAGGAAAATATCGTTTGACAAATCTATTAGAGTTTTTTGAGGTATAATTAGTAGGGTAGATAAAGGGGAAAAAGAGGTCTTGGGTTTCCAAAAAGCATTTGATAAAGTGACACACAAAAGGCTAAATACACAAGATAAAGTCTCATGGGGTTGGGAATGATGTATTAGCATGGATAGAAGATTGGTTAACGGACAGGAAGCAGTTAGTAGGATCAAATGGGGCATTTTCAAGTTGCCAGGCTGTGACCAGTGGCATGAAAGCAAGGATCAGTGGTAGGGCCTCAGCTAATTTCAAACTTTATCAATGACTTAGACAAAGGCCGGAATTTTCCAGCCCCTCAGGCCAGGGGGAATTTCAATGGCTCGCCGGCCCCACTGCAAGGGAACAAGCTGCGGCATGGCTGGAAAACTCCGGCCAAAGAGCTGAAGAGTAATATATCTAAATTTGCTGGCAATACAAAGCCAGGTGGGAAAGCACATAAAGAGGCCGCAAAGAGATACAGACAGGTTAAGTGAATGGGGAACATTGTGGTAGATGGAGTATAACGTGGGGAAGTGTGAGGTTATTCACTTTGGTTGTAAGAATGGAAAAGCAGAATCTTTATTCAAAGGTGTGAAACTTGTAAATGTGGATGTTGAGAAAGACTTGGGTTTGCTTGTATTAGGAACACAAAAAGTTAGCATTCAGGTCCATCAAGCAATTAGGGGTACAAATAGCTTGTTGGCTTTTATTGTAAGGGCATTGGAGTATAAGAATAAAGAAGTGTTACTAGAATTGTATGGGACTTTGGTGAGACAACACCTGGAATACTCTGTGCAATTTTGATCTCCAGGTTGTAGGAAGGATATACTTATGTTGGAGGCAGTACAGCAAAGGTTCACTAGCTTGGTCCCTGGGATGAAAGAGTTGTCCTATGACTAAAAGCTGAGTAAATTGGGTTTATATTCTCTGGAGTTTAGAAGAATGAGAGGTGACCTAACTGAAACATGCAAGGTTATTAAGGAGCTTGACAAGGTAGATACTGAGACATTGTTTTTCCCTGGCTGGGGAATCTAGAACAAGGAGGCACAGTTTCAAGATAAGGAGCCAATCATTTAGGACTAAGTTGAGGAGAAATTTCTTCTCTCAAAGGGTTGTGAATCTTTGGAATTCTCTACCCCAGCGGGTTGTGGATATATTTTTGAAGTGGAGATAGATGAATTTTTGGTCTCTCAGGGAATTAAGGGATATGGGGAGCAGGCGGGGAAGTGGAGTTGAAGCCCAAGATCAGTCATGACCATATTGAATGATGGAGCAGGCTTAATGAGCTGCAAGGTATTCCACTGCTCCAATTTTTTATCTTCTTATGTCCTACTTGGTGAAGTAAAAGCATATGACCTATTACTCCTCAGTTAGTCTAAGGTAGGAGAGATACTTCCTGAAGACCCACTGTGGGTATGACCTCCTCCACCATGCCCTTCCTCTCCCTCTTTTCCCACCTGTTCCTCCTTGCTCCTGTCTTCTTTGCTACTCCCCTCATTCTCTAACCCTTGTTCAGATTTCACAAACCCTGATGGCTGCATTAAAACTGTTTTGAATGCAGAAAAAAGCAGTCCAACGCTAGTAAATAATAGCAGAAATTACTTGTATGACAAGTAACTAGTAAGGCAAATGGAATTTTGGCCTTTATTGCAAATGCGATGGAGTTTTGGTCTTCTTACTTAGGGAGGGGCATATTTGCATTGGAAGCAGTTCAGAGAAGATTCACTAGGCTGATTCCTGGAAAATTAGGGTTGTCTTATCAGGAAATGTTGAGCAGGTTGGGCCTGTGCTCATTGGAGTTTAGAAGAATGAGAGGCGATCTTATTGAAACATATAAGATTCTGAGGGGACTTGACAAGGTAAATGCTGAAAGGGCTTTTACTCTGATGGGAGAATCGAAAGCTAGGGGACACAGTTGAAAAATAAAGGATCTCCCATTTAAGATGGTGATGAGGAGGAATTTCTTCTCTTGGAGGGTTATTAGTCATTGGAATTCTCTTCCACAGAGAACAGTAGAGGCTGGTTCATTGAATATATTCAAGGCTGAGCTCGACAGATTTTTGATCTACAAGGGTCAAGAGTTATTGTGGGGGGGGGGAGTCGGCAGGCAGGCAGGATATTTGAGTTAAGGCCATAATCAGATTAGCCATCATCTTATTGAATGGTAGAGGAGATTCGAAGGGCTGAATGGCCTACTTATGATCTTACTATCGAGGTAGAAAGTAGGATTTTTAAAAGCCCAGAAATTAACTAACAGTTTAAAAGGAAAAAGCAAGTATCTTGTATGGAGTGAATGAGCTCTTTAAATAGGGCTGCTGCAGGGTCCTAGATGCTATAAGTTGTTTAGCAAGTCCAGCATGTGGCAAATCAGATGCTGGGGCAGCCCAGTTTCACAAAACGGTGCTACAATAGGCGTAAGCCCTGTACTTAAGTATTTTAATGAGGTCTTTTAATACTACCAGTACGCATCCTGGAAGGCTTGGCCTAAATAGCCAAGTGGTTATGGTACTGGGCTTGTAACCCCAAGATCAAGAGTTTAAATCTCACCATGGCGAACTATGAAACAATGTAACTTCATCTGAATAGGAACAGATGGAAACGTGTTTGTACTCGAAAGAGTTACACGTCCTGGAAACCCTTGAAGGAGCACAATCCAAAATGGTAAGCAATTTACTTCTGGTGCAAAATGAGCCATTTTGAACCCTTTATGTGTACAAAATAGGTGCAGCATGATTGAATTTCTAGGTAATTGAATTTGATCTTATCTTCCTACTGAACACGCTATTTTTGTTTATTAGTGAATTTTCCCATTAACTTTGGGTGCTTAACTCACCTTTCTGCTACCCCTCTGTTAAGGCACAGATGATCTTGTTTGATTCATGGGAAAGAATTTCACAGTCATGATCAAAGCTTCTCATCAGGTGAATGCATTTTACTGAGATCAAAAAATGGCTTTTGTATATGTTGTGTAATATCCCAGACTTAGTTGGAAATTAATCTTATTAGTTAACAAAAGGCACATCTGAAAATCTGCATTTGGCAGACTTAGAGGGCTCAATCACAGTAGAACTGAAAACAAAGCTGCTTTTTAACATGTGGAATGAATGCAAGCATAGTACTACATCCAAATGTTAAATGGGTCATACTAAAAGACTTCTGTGATTTACTGAACAAATATTTAACTAAGCATTTGTTCTCTATGCCATCATATCTACAAAACAATGCTCTTGGCCTTTTTGAATAACTCTTCAGTCTTTACTTTCTCATTTGGTAAATAGTCAAACTTAACAGTTACATTTGGATTTTGTTAAATTTTGTAATTCAAATCTAATTGCTCCAGACTTAAAGTTGTAACCTGTTGCTTCATATATTAGCACAGCACTGAAATTCCTTTATGGATTTTGTCTGACTTCTAACACTGCTCCAAAACATCTAGACAACTGCTTTAATCCTACATTATGAATCTGCACTGATTGCATGGATCTTTTTTCTCTCCGGATACCATGCCCTTAGAGGGCATTGCCAACCATAGACATCCATGTGTTTGTCCATGGCTATGCTTGACAAGGTACTGCACTGGTTTGCCATCGCCTTCTGCAGGTTCTAGCTGACCAGGAGCCTCTCCCACTCTTACTGCCGGCCAGAGGCATATTGGAAGGATTTACCTGTTGATAATCAACCTGTTTGGCCACATCCTGAACACACCTTCCATGGCCATCAATCCCCAGAGTGGGTCTTGAACCTGGAGCTTCTGGCTCAGAGGAAGGGACAGTGCACCACAAAACTTCCATTGATCTACTAATGAAAGGTTAAAATGAACTCCAATGTGAATAATTTATAATAACTACAAATCAATTAGTTTCATTCATGGCATGAACGAATAATATGAAAAAGAGTAAAACCTTTGAGCTTTTAATTTGTGAGACATAACCATTAGAAACTACCTGAATATGATCTCCCAATAATAACACAATCTTAAATATGTCAGTTAACTCGTTTTTAGAAATATTTTATTTCTTCGTGGAGGGCTAAATGCTTAAGAGCACAGCTATTGTTTTCACGACATTAGTGACACTTATCTCTGTACCACATTAATCATATCCAAGTAATTAAATATTATACTCTGACTACTGTTTATAGTCACATAATATAAACAGAATTGTAAGCAGAAAGAAAATGTGATTAAATTCCTTATGACCTAATTAAGAGACCACAGAGCACTGATAAACTTTATAACGAACGCTGAGAAACATCCACATGTCAATGTCTTATTAATTACATTATTAAGAGTTAATAGCAATTACATTGTTTAACAGGTGAAGGGTATTTGTACACCTATAAATGGGGATGGGGATGGAGCACAGTTCACGGCCAGTGGCATCCACAGCCTTAGGACGGTTGTGCTCGGCCCCGGAGGTCATATTGGGTCTCGAGGTGGCACAGGTGTGCGGTGGTCTCCTGACCAAATGTATCCCTGTTCAGACAGAATTTTACATTGGCCCCAAGCCCTGAACCCTCCCTCAGGAGTTGGTGCCCCGCAACCTGAGTCGCCTCGTGGAAATGCCCTCCGTATCCTTTAGCACGGCGTGGAGGGGGTTCCTGTATGGGCTGCTGCTGCACACCCTTAAATCCTTGCCCTCGCCCGCTGCTTGGACACGCCCTGGCCTGCCTTGTTGCTGTCCAGCAGTGGAGGTCCTCTGTGGGGGGCTGTCTACAGGGCGTGTCCTCCCACTTTCCATCGGACTTCTGGGGTGAAAGGTGTTGCACGCAGCAGTCCCATACAACCATAGGTTGTGTCGGTTCATGGACTCCCAAGATACCTTCGTCTTTTGCGGCTTTGTGGAATCCGTGGACTACGTGTGTGTTCGTTGTTGTAGATTGCACCCCCTTTTCAGTTTCCTGAAAAATCTCTTACAGTTGTTTTGTTTGCACTTCAGTCCTACGTTCCTGATCTACAGGCAACCAGTGTAGATGGGGGCCAGGAGGAAGGAGGACCTCCTCATTAACCTGCTCCTGGGCCTGGCCAAGTTGGCCATTAACAGATCCAGGCAGCGGGCAATCAAGTGTGTCGTCCAACCCGACTGTCTGCCCCTCTTCCGCGGCTATGTTCTTAGCCGGTATCTCTGGAGAGGGAGCACGCGGTGTCCGCCGGCACTGTCGAGGCCTTCTGTGCTCAGTTGGGCACTGTAGGGACTGGTGTGTTTTATTGACCCTATGAATCAAATTTTGGTTTAATATTTGTAAGGTTCCATCAAATTTTGGCTTTGTTTCTGCAGTCTCCCTAATTTAACACTTTTGGGGTCAACCAATTAAACTGAATGAACAAAATGAGGGACAAAATAAACACAGCTCCTAAATTAAGGAACTACAAAACCAAAGACAAAATTTAAAGGAAACTTACAAACATCAAACCAAAATGTGATTAAGGGGGTCAATAAAACACACTAGTCCCTGTGGTGCCCACCGAGCACAGAAGGCCTTGATGGTGCCAGCAGACACTGTATGCTCCCTCTCCAGGGACACCCGGCCGCAAACATAGTCGTGGAAGAGAGGCAGACAGTCGGGTCGGACCCCCTCGATCGCCTGCTGTCTGGACCCGCAATCTCCCTAATTTAAGGGGCAGCTTTTCCATTGCCCCTGGTTTTGTTAATTTAGTTTAATTGATTTGACTCAAAAGAGTTATAAGCGGGGATAGGACGCAGTTCACGGCCAGTGGCACCCATGGCCTTAGGACGGTTGTGTTCGGCCCGACATCATACTGAGTCTCGAGGTTGTGCAGGTGCGTGGTGGTCTCCTGACTAAACATATCCCTGTTTGGACAGAATTCCACATTGGCCCCAAATCCAGAACCCTCCCTCGGGAGCCGGTGCCCTCACGGAAATGCCCTCCATGCCCTTTAGCACGGCGGAGACGGGTTTACTGTAGGGACTGCTGCTGCACACCCTTCACTTCCTTACCCTCACCCGCTGCCCAGATATTCCCTGGCGTGCCATGTTGCCATCCAGTACCAGAGATCCCCAGTTTGGGGCCCTCTACGGGGGTGTCCTCCCACTTCCCATCAGGGACCTGGGGTGCAGGGTGTTGCATGCAGCCGACCCATACAATTGTAGGATGTGTTGGTTCACGGACTCCAAAGATGTTTGCGTTTTTTGCGGCAGTGGACCACGCATATGTTACTTGTTGTAGGCTGCATCTCCTTTTTAGTTATTGGAAGAACCTTTTATTGTTATTTTGCTTGCACTTCAGTCCTTGCTTCTGATCTATGGACACCCAGTGCAGATGGGGACTGGGAGGGAGGACCTCCTCGTGAACCTATTCCTGGGCCTGGCCCATTAATTAGTCCAGGCAGTGGGCGATCAAGGGGGTCATCCAGCCCGACTGTCTGCCCCTCTTCTGCGGCTACGTTCACCGCCTGATATCCCTGGAGAGGGAGCATGCGGTGTCCAATGGCACTGTCAAGGCCTTCCATGCTCGATGGGCACCGTGGGGACTGGGGTGTTTTATTGACCCCTTTGATTACCTTTTGGTTTAATGTTTCTAAGTTTCCTTTAAATTTTGTCTTTTATTCCCTGATTTGTTAATTTAATTTATTTGATTTGACTCAAAAAAGAGTTACAAATGGGGGATATAAATGGGGATAGGGTGTAGTTTGCAGCAAATGCCATCCATGACCTTAGAACGGTCGTGCTTGGCTCTGACGCCATACTAGGTCTCGAGGAGGTGCAGATTTGTGATGGACTCCCGTCTGAGTGAACCACTGCTCGAATGGAATTTCACATTGGTCCCAAGCCCTGAACCTTCCCTCGGGAGCCAGAGGCCCGCAACCTGAGTCGCCTCACGGAAATGCCCTCTATGCACTTTAGCTTGGTGTGGAGGGGTTTCCTGTATGGGCTGCTGCTGCACACCCTTCACCTCCTTACCCTAGCCAGCTGTCCAGACAAGCCCTGACATGCCTTGTTGCCATCCAGTGGTGGAGGTCCCCACTGGAGGGCTCTCTACTTGGGAGTCCTTCCCCTTTTCATTGGGGACCTGGGGTGGAGGGTGTTGAAGGTAGCAGTCCCATACAATTGTGGGACGTGTCAGTTCACGGACGCCCAAGATGCTTGCATGTTGTGTGGCCTTGTGGACTCCGTGGACCACGCATATGTAGGCTGTACTGGGCTGCACACCCTTTTCAGTTATTTGAAGAACTTTTACTATTTTGTTTGCCCTTCAATCCCACACTACTGATATTTGGACACCCGGTGCGGAGAGGGGCAGGAAGGGAGGAGGACCTCCTCGTGCACGTGCTCCTTGGCCTGGCCAGTTTGGCCATTAGCAGGTCCAGGCAGCAGGTGATTGAGGGATGTCATCCGGCCCGATTGTCTGCCCCTCTTCCGCGGCTATGTTTGCGGCCGAATGTTCCTGGAGAGGGAGCACGCAATGTCCACTGGCACTGTCGAATCTTTACATGCTCAGTGGGCACTGTGGTTACTGGGTGCTTTATTTACCCCCTTAATCACATTTTGATTAAATGTTTACAAGTTTCCTTTAAGGTTTTTGTTTTTGTTTTATGCTATCCATTTAAGGGGCTGCTTTTTATTTTGTCCCTGATTTTGTTATTTAGTTTAATTGTTTAAATAAAAGAGTAATAAATGGGGAAAGCAGGGACACTGGGGAGGTGGAGGTGGTGGGAGTAGTGTTGACTATGAACTACATCAATAAACTCTCCGGCAAAGAAAGCAGCTGTGTCTTAGCTTTAACTTCGCCAGCTGGCATGGATCTGATTAACATTGGTAACAGAGAATAGTTAGCATAAAGGTGAAGATTGGAAATTAAGATACCTTTTCAGATGGAAGCTTGTTATTGGAGTTACTTTTGAGAAGAATGGCTGAAGCCAAGTATAAGCTATCAGACTTTGATTTTCCACTATGTTCTCTGAAGCTGAAACTTATGACCAATGAAAGAATGAAGTGGATATATGGACATGTCCTTACCAAAGGAAAAGCAAGGTATAGCTTTGGCACTTGTGTTTCCCACCAACAGCAGGATCAGGTGCAAAGTATTTTCAAAGCAAGAGGCAAATAATTTTGACACTGAAGGAGGTTTGGATAATCTCTTAAAATTTATGGACAAAATTTAAAAGAAAGATGACCTGTTAAATACATATGAGCTTTTGTGACACGGTCAGGTTTTGATAAACTTAGGATGGCTGGTTATTCCATAGAAGAATATATCATGGAGTTTAACAGGTTGTATAACAGATTTCAGAAATTCTATTTGGAGATCCCTAATTCAGTTCTTGCCTTCAAATTGTTGGATTGTGCTAAAGTGTTGAATATGGATAGGTTCCTGTCTTGACTGGAGTTAGATTCTCAGAAAGAGATACGCTTAGGAACAGATGTCTGAAGCTTAAAAAACTTTTTTAGGAAAGCATTCATGTCCAGCCACTTTCATGGCACCATTGGAACATTCAGTGGTAACACAAAAGACAGAGGATTCAATGCTGGCAACATTTTGACACTGTTTGGATATGGGGCGCAAGCATCAATATGAAAGGAGAGCCACAAACAAAAGGAGTGAAGATAGATACCCTTTTGGAAGCTCTAACAGACACAGGAATTGGGTAACAATGGCAGGAGAATGAACTCCAGGAATAACCAAGGAATGGTGAACAGATGCTTCATATGTGACTTGAAATATCATTAGGTGATAAACTGTCCAACACGGAATAACAGGGTTTCTGAAATTACACATGACAGGGTAGGATTGGAAGGGGAAAATGATGATATTGATCAGTCAGAAGGACTTGTTCCGGTCACCAGAAGTTTTAGTCCGGTGATGGGTGTTCTGGTGGCAGGCTCATTCAATTGTGCTGTGTTAGACAGTGGGGGAACATCCGCAGTATGTGGAATGAATTGGTTAAAGTGTTATCTGAACTCTCTAAATAGTAAAGGCTGAAGTAAGGTTAAGGAATATGAAAGTTCTAACTACTTCAGGTTCAGGGATGATAACATGTTAAAATCACTGAAGAGAGTGGTGATTCCACGTAACATAGCCGAGTAAACCATTATATCAACACAGATATAGTATCCAGTGAAAGACCCTTATTGTTGAGTAAGCTGTCTATGAAAAAGGCTCAATTGAATTTAGATATGGAACATGATATGACAATTTGTTTTTGGGAAATCTGTAGATTTACAGTTTACACAATCAGGACATTATTATATCCCCTTAACAAGACCTAACATTTCCAATAATAATGTTAAATAAGTATTGATGATGTCAGAGGTTGGGAATTTAAAGGAAAAATGTGAATTGGTTTAAAACCACATCTATGTGTCTGGCTATCTGTCCCCTTTGTTCCAGTCACTCCTGGCAGCTACTTTCAAAACCAAATGAACGTAAACAGCTTCCACATCAAACTGCTAGTTCTAGTTTCTTCTGTGTTTGTCTGTGGGAGGGAGCTGCCTCTCTGGACCCCGGTTGCTAGGCAACAGCCCAGGGTTCTCTACTCTTGTTTTTTTAACTTAGCTGCAACAGTCGTAAAACTCTCATTAGAAATGCAGGCACCTTTTAAAGTGAAACTAAAACTCCATTTGACCTTTTCTTAAAACACAGATACAGAAATACAACTCAAACTTAAACTTTAAAGCTAAAACTCAATCCTAACACCTACAAATACAAATATAACTTACTTAAACTCTATTTCCTAACAGTAGAAAACAAAACTTGCTTAAGGAAGGGGGAATGTGGGATCTAATAATGGTTGGCTTAATATAATGTGAGACATAAAATATGAAAAAACGTATTTCTTTTCGCTAAGTTTGTAAGATTATTCTTGAATTTTCAAAAGTTTTATTTTAAAAGGAAAGAGGGAAATCTGTCAATGTCTTATTACATTGTTAAGGTTTAATTGCAATTACATTGTTATTAAACAGGGGGAGATAGGCATTTTATTAAACAGGGGGAGATAGGCATTTGTACACCTATAAATGGGGAATAGCTAGGGCACTGGAGGATGGGAGTAGTGTTGACTGTGAACTAAGTCAAAACTCTCTCCAGCAAAGAAAGCAGCTGTATCTTAGTTTTAATTTCACTAACCAGTGTGGATCCAATAACACCACATATTGAAAAATGAACCAAGAAAGGAACGAATAAATAGCCAGGGCTGATTTTTAGCTGACTTTCAGAATTGGGTATCAGTAAAGCATCATATATATTATTATTATTATTAATCTAATCCTTAGATTTCTGGCAGCTGTGGGAAATTCCAGGTATCCCGGGCCATTTTAAAAATGTTTTCAGCCTGCATACAATGATTGTGAAATCTAAATATTAATCCTAATTAAACCACAGTATTGGTGTCCTTAATCGAAAAAGGATATAATTGCATTAGAAGCAGTTCAGGGAAGGTTCACTTGATTTATTCCTGGGACGAGGGGTTTATCTTATGAAGAAAGGTTGAAAGGTTGGGCCTATCCACATTGGAGTTTAGATGAATGGGAGGTGATCTTACTAAAACATATAAGATCCTGTGGGGGTTTCATAGGGTAGATACTGGGAGGATATTTCCATTCGTGAGAGAGACTAGAACCAGGGGACACAGTTTAAGAATAAGAGATCCACCGTTCCAGATAGGGATAAGGATAATTTTTTTCTCTCAAAAGGTCATTGGTATGTGGAATTCTCTTCCACAAATAGCAATGGATGCTGGGTCATTGAATTTATTCAAGGCAGAGTTAGACAGATTTTTGATAGTCAAGGGTTATGAGGGGCAGGGGGCAAAGCGTAGTTGAGACCGCAACCCGATCAGCCATGATCATGTTGAATGGTGGAGCAGGCTCAAAGGGCTGAATGACCTACTCCTGCTCCTAAGCCCTATGTTCCTTTCTAATTGTGCTAATAAATCTACGGATATGTCAAAATTAGCTTTATTATTTTAAATTTATTCACACTACTGAAAGAAATACTTATACACTAAGATGCCATAGTGTTACTCATGGTAAATCAGACAAATTAGTGATATTTTGTTTTTAGGAAAAAGTGGCAATATCTCCCACTCAGTCCAAAATCTTTCACTCAGTGCTAGGATGTTTCTCTCGGTGCCAGGGTTTCTCATTCAACACCAATGTCGGTCTCACTTAGTGATAGGGTCCCGCAAGCTCAAATTCAGCTCAGGGTTTCTCATTTAGTGTCAGTGCTAGGTTTCTCTCATTCAGTGCTTCCCATTCTGGGTTTTTGCCTGCACAACCCTACCCAGAGACTACTTCAGGCTATAAATGCCCTTTGGGTGAAGAAATGCCTCTTTACATCATCACTCCTATACTTTCTATTAATAGTTGGTACTTGAGTAATTTGTTGCACAGATATGATTTAATCTTATCTTCCAAACTTTGCAAAATATTCTATGTAGAAGTACCAAAATATTCCTAGTCCACAAATGTAACTTTTAAATGCAATTGGCAAAACCCCCATTCTTTAAGAAACATTACTAGCTGTCCCTGCCTTCCCAGCCATCATCTCAGTTCAGGATGATTCTACAGGAGCTCCTCAGGGCAGTATCCAAGGCCTGACTGCCTTCAGCTGCTTCATCATTGCCCTTCCCTCCATCATAAGGTCAGAAGTGGGCATGTTCACTGATAATCACACACTGTTCATTCCCATTACAATTCCTTGAATAATGAAGCGGTCTGTATCTGCATGCAGAAGACCTGGACAACATTTATGCTTGGACTGATAATTGGCAAGTGACATTCACGGCACACAAGTGCCAGGTAATGACCATCCCCAACAAAAGGGTCTAACCACTTCCTCTCTTCATACACTGACACTACCATTGTTGAATCCCCCACCATCAACATGCTGGGGTCATACTGAATATACAAGCATATGAATTAGGAACAGGAGTGGAGCCTGCTCCACCATTTAATCAGATCATGGCTGATCTGATTGTGGCCTCAACCTCCACTTCTCTTATACCCTTTGACTCCCTTGTTAGTTAAGAATCTATCTACCTATGCCTTAAAAATACTCAGTGACCCTGCCTCCACTGCTCTCTTGGAAAGAGAATTCCACAGATTCATGACCCTCAGAGAAAAAAATGTCTTCTCCTGTCTTAAATGGGAGATCCCTTATTTTTAAACTGTGTCCCCTAGTTCTAGTCTATCCAAAAAGGGGAAACATCCTCTCGGCATCCACCCTGCTGAGACCTCTTAGGATCTTATATGGTTCAATATTGTTCAGAAAAGTAACTGGATCAGCCAGATCAATATGCGATCAGGTCAGAGGCTGGGTATTCTGCAGAAAATCACTTATCTTCTGACTCCCCAAAGCTTTTCCACCATCTACAAGGTGCAATATAGGAATTTAATGGAATACTCTATATTTGTCTGTGTGTGTGCAGAATATTCTACCCAGGACTTGATTGGCATCTCATCTAGTAAGTGGCAGAGGCTGTCTCTTGTTTCAAGGATGACTTTTACTTGGGGTTGCAAGTTTCTGGCGTGAATCTTCATGCAACTGCACAGGCCATTTCTTGACCCCAGATCTTAGGGCACATGGGGCAGGATCCCACAAGGTGGTGGGATCTGGAGTGCAGGGTTTGCTTCCTTTTCTTTCCTTCTCTGCCACCTCTCTGCCTCATCATTAAGACTTTGTGACTCAAAGCCTGATTCAGCTTGATAGACAAATTGTTGCCATTCTGAATGATTGGTAGCAAGTTCCTTCCAGTCATTAAGGTCAATGCTTTTGTGTTTCAAAAAGAGCTTCAGAGAGTCTTTGAAACCTTTTCTTTATCCTCCCCTGGACTTTTGAGAGTTGGAAAAAAGAGGACCTGGCAGGAAGATTTTTACAGCCATCTAGGCACAGTAACCAGTCCATTGAAGTTGATTTTGCAGCCCATGCCACCTTAAGCATTCACTTCCTTCACCATCAATGCAAAGTGGTTGTAATGTGTGCCATTTATAAGATGCATTACAGCAACTTTCCAAGCTTCTTCGACAGAATCTCCTAAACCTGCAACTCTACCACACAGAAAAACAAGGGCAGCAGACGCATGAGAACAAAGACTTTCCAAATTTCCTCCAAATCACACACCATTCTGACTTGGAAATGTATCATTATTACTTTATCTTTGCTAGGTCAAAATCCTGGAATTCTCTACCTAATGGCAGTATGGCAGAATTTTCACGATAAGGGCTGCAGCAGTTCAAGGAGGCAGCTAACAACCACCTTCTCAGGGCAATTAAGGACGTGCAATAAATTCTGGCTTTACCAGCAATGTCTGAATCCCATGAATGAATAAATGCATTAAAAAAAAGATGCACCTAGTTTTAATGGTCAAGGTTAATGCTATAGCCAGAACCTTGGTCAAAATCACAAAATGCAGTGTGGATCCTGTTATAGGTATCTTTGACATTTAATAAGGGTTGCACATATTGGTAACATGTTGTCACAAAGAAGTCCCAAAACATGTTGGAAAATTAGTAGATTTCCTGACCCAGCCATTGCTCGTAAGCCCCATGCCATTGGCAGAACCTTATAAATTCAGCCCCATAAACTTTTACTACATGACAAGAATTGCAAATAGCATATGTTTATCACCTGATGAATTAATTGTATGTTTTATTTATCAAAATTTGATATTATTCTTTTCTCCCTTTCCTTTTCTTTTCCTCTGGATGAATACTTTCACATACCAGGTGAGCTTTAACAAGTTTTCAAATCTGTCACCACAGAGGTGTGAGGTTAAAGACTAGATCCTATAGCATGTGTTGATCTTTAAGTAGAGATTGTCTTGGTGCAGGACGTAGCAGTACTGTACATTTTTTGTTGGCATTACATAAAGTGAGCTTTATAAAAAGTATCTCAGCTACAAAGGACATGAATATGATATAAACAACTCTGGTCACGGCTTTAGAATAACACACTTCCATCACTACAAAACATTCAAGGAGACTGAAAATGTTCGAGAACAGATAGTCAGTCTGGAGAATGATCCTGGTGCCAAGAAATCTATTCCAAGTTCATTGTAAAGTCACATAGACAGATAAATTGACATAACTCACTTGCCAAATCAGTTTCAATCAATCCCAGGCAAGCCTACGAATGTAATGTATGGAATATGAAACTGCTATGCCACTCAATATTAGGTTATTCCAGTCAATAAACTATGTGTTAGGAGGGAGGGAGTTGAAAACACTTTAATTAGCAATTTTGTATACAGAAATGAAACAAACTTAGAATTATACACCTTTTAGTTCCTGTTCATCATTTTCTGTCCAATAAGACTATGTTTTTTCCAGGAAATTGATCTGAAGAAGCACATCATCAAAGCCTAAGACCATCATATGATTAAGGATACAATGTGCAATAATATTTCACAAACTAATAGACTATTATTCAGGAATCAAACGGAGCGAGTTTCTGAAATGCTTAATGTATTCATCTGAAGTTCCTCCCTGTGTTATTTTAACAGAGGTATTAAGCCAATTATTTTAAGCGGGTTAACATCTTCACTAAAGTAGCAAACAAAAATTTCAATAACTTACAACTGTTTGTACAGTAACATCACACAGAAATTTCAATAACTGATATAACTGTACAGTAACATCACAGTAATTTCAATGTCTTTGTCTTAGAAATTGCTTGCGCATAAGAATTACTTAATAGTATATGAACAATGGTGAATTCCTTTGCTGTTTGTCAAATTTTGCATAATATCTGATATTTTTAAATTTTGTATTTATTCATTCATGGGATGTGGGCATTGCTGACAAAGCTATCATTTATTACCCATCCTTAATTGCTCTTTGGAAGGTAGACGTGAACTACAGTGCATATAGTAAAAGTAATTACAGCACTGCTAGGTAGGGAATTCCAGGATTTTGACCCAGTCCAAAACAGATGACTTCACTTTTGCCTGCATTGAAATCTGATTGCCACAGTTTTACTCATTAACTTAACCTATCAGTATCTCTTTGCAATTTTATGCTTCCATCTACACTACTTACAATGCCTTCCATCTTTAAGTCATTGTCAAAGTTATATATGTAGCTTTCTATCCCATCATCTTAGTCGTTAATGAATGCTGTATATTTGTGTCAGGCATTTGCTTGACTAGCTTTGGGACAGCTTTCCCAATTTTGGCACAAGTCTCTAGATGTTCGTGAGGAGGACATTACAGGTTCGACTCAACTTGGTGTGTTGAATTTGCCTTGGCAAATGCTTGGTCGTCCATCCAGTATAGCTTTTCATAGCAATTTGATACAACCGAATGGCTCACTAGGCCATTTCAGAGGGCATTTAAGAGTCAACCATATTGCCGTGGGCTGCATCTATACAACATATGCAGATCAGCTTCCTGCAAAGAGCTGTGACAAACTGTAAAAGTGTGTACATTTGTACTCTTCAAAATTTCATACAAAGTGGTATATGGAGTTCCCTTTTGGAAATCTAATATCAATTTCATTTAGGAAAAGGATGCTTCATCAAAAAATTAAGTCTGCCCAAGCTGTATCAGTTTTACAATGTAGCCTTTATGTAGAGTTCAATGCTTGGCTTCAAACCCGATTTTTCTTTTTTAAATACTTGGCAGAAAATTCTTTGATTCTTCATGTTTGATATTTGTGACTATGTGAGGAGGAAGAAACTTGAGCTAATCCTCAATTTTCTGTAAAATGAGACACCTTCTCTGAATGAATCTTTTGTCACTTTAAAACATTCAATCAAAAAGGATTTCAATTTATTTTATGACTGTAATTGAAAGAAATGTATGAGAAACTTTTCATGTGATTGAACAACAGAAGCACACTATAGTTCTATGGCTAAAGAGCGAAGTTCAAACTTTAAAAATCATTATGCTGTTTCAAATTTTTAAGTTGGCTTTGGTGATTAATACCAGGATCTGACCTTTCATTGAACGGAAGGAAGAAGAGATGATTTACTGTAGAAGCCAAAGTTTGTTCTTTGACCAAGCTTTTGTTCACCTATCTTACTATTTCATTAACAAAAGCAAAATACTGCAGATAACGGGAGTCTAAGATTAAAACAGAAGACACTGGAAATACTCAGCAGATCAGGCAGCATCTGTGTCGAGAGAAAGAATTTCAGGTCAATGAGCTTTCATCAGAAGTTCATCCACTTAAAAGTCAACTGTGTTTCTGCACAGATGCTGCCTGACCTGTTGAGCATCTCCAGTAATTTCTGCTTTTATTTCTGATATCTCCTTATGTAGCTCAGAACCAAATTCTGCTTGATACAACTCCGGTGAAGCACCTTGGGAGGTTTTGCTGTGTTAAAGGTGCTGTACAAATGAAACTCATTGTTTTCTGAAGTGGGTCAATAAGTTGGAAGGTTTTTTGTTAAATAAAACAACAGAGCTAATGTGGAGGCTACCTCAGATATCAGATTTCTCAAACATACTGCAGATGAGTATTTGTCATTGGGTGAGTTACAGAACAGAAGGACACAAGATGATGTGGCACTGGAAGAGGAACTTGATTTTCAGGAGGTTTCGGAAAAATCCCTGACTCTAAGGCAGACGATGGGTCATGCTGTAAAGAGAAGTTATGAGTGAAAGCTGAGTAATATTTCACATGATGCAGCACATTTATTTTTATTCTTTCATGGGAAAGATGCCAAGGCCACCATTTGTTACCCAACTCTAATTGCCCTTGAACTGCGTAGCTTCAGAGGGTAGTTGAGTTTTTTTTACTCGTTAATAGGATGTGGGCGTCTCTGGCTAACCCAGCATTTTTTGCCCATCCCTAATTGCGCTTATTCAGGGGGCATTTAAGAGGTCAACTAGACCAATAAGGACAGCAGACTTCCCTCCCTAAAGGGCATTAGTGAACCAGATGGGGTTTTACAACAATCAACAATGGTTTGATGGTCATCATTAGACTTTTAATTCCAGATTTTTATTGAATTCAATTTTCACCATCTGCCATGGTGGGATTTGAACCCAGGTGCCCAGAGTATTACCCTGGGTCTCTGGAATACTACCACTATGCCACTGCCTTCCCTGTTAAGAGTTGATCACATTGCTGTGGGTCTGGAATCACAAGGGTGGCAGCTTTCCTTCCCTAAAGGACATTAGTGAACCAGATGGGTTTTTACAACAATCAATGATAGTTCCATTGCCACCATTAATGAGACTCTTCAGTTCCAGATTTATTAATTGAATTTAAATTCCACCAACTGGCAATGTGGAAGTTGAACCCATGTCCCCAAAGTATCAGCCTCGGCCTCTGGATTATCAGTTCAGGGGCCTTATCACTGTGCCACCACCTCCCCAATATGACATGGCAGAGTTTAATGTCTTGTGGCAAAATCAAACAGCGATATTGATTGATATAGTGCATTCTGAAATAAATGACAGCTGTAGGAGCATCTGCATATGTTTCTTCACAGGAAATCTACTGGGCCACTAATTACCTGCAATATGCAAGTATTTAGTTATGGTCTGCTGATCTTGAGACACCAAATGAAGACTTCAGTGATTACTAGATTTATATTTCTCCAGAGCACCGTCATGAATTGCTTCAGGATATCTTGTATACTCTCTCTCTCACACTCATTGATTTATGGATATTAGTGAGTCCATTAAGTCTGTTCAGTCAATCACCAACATTCTAACATTGCGTTCAGTGGAATAGCTACAACACTGGCATCTAACCTGACAAGGTGGAAAACTGCCCCCCAATCCTGTCAATTGCCACCTCCTCAGTCTACCCTCAATAATCAGCAAAGTAATGGAAGGTGTTATCGATAGTGCTATCAACAGCACTTACTCATCAATAATATCCTCACGTATGCTCAGTTTGGGTTCTGCCAGGATCACTCGGCTCCTGACTTCAGTACAGCTTTGATCCAAATACGAATAAAAGAGCTGAATTCCAGAGGTGAGGTGAGAGTGACTGTCCTCGACATCAAGGCAGCATTTGACCTAGCGTGGAATTGGGGGACCCAGTGATATTGAACTCAATGGGAGTCAGAGGGAACACTCTTCACTGGTTGGAGTGATACCTGGCACAAAGAAAGATGGTTGTAGTTGCTGTAGACCAAACATTTCAGCTCCGGGACATCGCAGCATGAGTCCTTAGGACACGGTCCTAAACCCAAACATCTTCAAGCTGCTTCATCAATGACCTTCCTGCCACAACAAGGTCAGAAATGGGGATGTTTGCTGATGATTGCACAATGTTCAGTTTCATCCGCAACTCCTCAGATAATGAAGTAGTCTGTGCCTGCATCCAGCAAGACCTGGACAACATTCAGGCTTGAACAGACAAGTGACAATTAACTTTCGTGACACACAAGTACCGGGCGATGACCATTTCCAATGAGAGAGAATCTAACATTGACATTCAATGTTGTTGTCGGGACATTGGTAGAAGCCTGTGCGGGAATTTGTTTAACATGGAGACCTTGAGACGCCATCATTTTTCTCGCGATCTTGATGGGTTGGTGGTCAGGTTTCGGTGATGAGTCAAACCATGATGACCAGACCACCTTGACATTCAACACCATTTTCTTGACTGAATCCCCCATCATCATCATTCTGAAGGGTTACCATTGACCAGAAACTCAATTAGACCAGGCACATAAATACTGTGGCTGCCAGAGCAGGTCAGAGGTTGGGAATTCAGCAGTAAATAACTCAAATCCTGACTCTCCAAAGCCTGCCCATTATCTGCAAAGCACAAGGAGGAGTGTGATGGAATACTCTTCACTTGCCTGGATGAGTGCCACTTGTTAGAGATGGACAATAAATGCTGGCCTTGTCAGTAAGTCCATGTCCATGAACAAATATTAAAAATGCTCCAAGATTCCTACTCACCCTCATAACCAGAGCACTGTTTGGCTCTCAGGATTGTCTCAGATGCCTTCACATTGGGAGATAGTCTATGGACCCAGACCACAGATAATTTACACCAGCCTAAGGGCTCAATAACCCTGAGTTCTGAGGCTTATTATACCAACTAACTATCCACATCACAGTCCCTTAACTAACACTTAGGAGTGTAAGAATAGGGAAAAAAAGATATTGTAAAGGCATAAGGAGTAAGCATGATGGTTTCTATTTATTGTTTTGAAATTTGTTCAAGACTCAGAATTAGGTACTTTAATTTATTTGTATTTCTACATTCCAATATAAACTGAAACTGAAATTGCTAATGTGGATTTCTTTCAGAGGTTCTTACATGTAAATCTAAGCAAATCCATTGAAAAGGGTTCCCAAGACAGTAATTGCCAGTAGCTCACTCAAATAACCCTTAGAAAAAAATTGTCCAGGTGTTACTTTCTCTTGTGTTGTGCAGCCTAACTTTATACTTGATGTAGTTTGGAGCTTGTCCTGCAGCAGAGTGCAAAGATCTTCCAGGGCTTTGGAAGTGGAAGGGGGGCTTTAAAGAGGAAAATCTAATGAGATAATTGGAAAAGGAGCAGAGTGGTCTATAGGTAATATTCTCAAGAAATCTTCACAAATATATAGCTTGTCTCTGGACCTGGTTGATTTGTCTCGCTTCACCATCAATCTTCCACTAATCACCCCCTTCTTCCTCCAAAATATACATCTTATGCACTGCAATTCCATGTTGTAGCCTTTGGTTACCTTTCCAGCAGAATTAAATCAGTGTGAAGTCCTGAAAAATACTCCAAAATAAGCCTAAAGCTCCCAAAGAGTAGATCCAAATTTATGTCTTGATTTACTTTTTCAACCAAAAATATCAACCCAAAGAGAGGTAACAATAGCAGAATGTTTTGAAGATGTTAGGATTGACTATTGCCTAGACCTTCTGAAGACAAAGTCTCATTTTCACAGAGAGGAAACTCTTCATTCTGTAAAATAGTACTACCACCATGTTAGGTGAGGCAGACTAAGCATCTATGCAGCACTA